>NC_055999.1:101596052-101920048 GCF_018446385.1 Zingiber officinale | reverse complement strand
TTGTATACTCGTTTAGTTGTAGGTAGTAGTTTTATCAGGACTCAGATTCTCACACTAGTTTTGGGGATTTGCAGGAGGGTGATTCTCCGTACTATCCATTCCATAAGTTGTTCGACTACAGCTGATAATGTGAAACGATGTTGGCCATCAGCCATCGCTTGATTAAATCTAAATGTATAGCATGAAGGAAGATATTTGCTAAATATACTTTGAGATCTGCATAATTAATTGATTGCAAAAATAAATTATATGCTCTTTTCGTTTATTTTATTCTTAAATAAACACAATTGATTGAATCGATATGAACATATACAATCATGTCAATTGGTTGGGCATGCTAGATTTAATGTTAAAGGAACCAATTAAACCAATTGATCTGCAAGCTAGCTGAGCAAAACGTACCCACCAAGTGGAGAGGACAAAAGGGATGAGTTGAAGTGTCCCTTCCCTTCCTACTTAAATACCTAATACATCCACATCAGATATTTTATTTAAAAATTTTATTTTTATATAAATTATCATTTCTATTCTCTAAATTATATATTTATGAACAATATTTCTATTTATTTAAAAAATAAATTTCATTTCCTAAACATCTAGAAGAGAATAAAAAATAAAAAAACTAATAAATAATACATTGAAAAATGAATATCTCAACTTAATAAAATAATTTTTTATCTAAATTAATTATTTTGAATAGAAAAGTAATATTATAGAAGTGAGAGATAATTTTTTATACTAAATTATACATTTTAAATTAAAAAAATTGACGTTGATGCTCACTGAGTGATGTCCAAGACCATACAGTGGATGAGTGGATCTGGCATGGGTATTCAACTAATGTTCATGCAAGTAGAAAGAGGAAAAAAATAAAATCAACTTCTTAAATACAAAAGAACTATGGGTTAGAATGAATTTTGTCACAGATATTCAGACTTGAAAGGAGGTAAAAAAACAAAAGGATAGTGAGGAAACCAATTGAAAATGCTCGATGCGCTTTATTTGCCTAAAAAAATACGCCTGGTTCACATGCAAGGATCCTTGATTCATGCACAGTGCAAATATTTAAAAGGTGAATTAAGCAAAGGTACGGTTCGACCTTGTTATAGTAGACTCATTGAATTACTTAGTCAAGTACTGAAAATTAAATTGCCACGAAATAAAGAGTTATTACATACCCAAGAGTAACACAATGTAACAACTGGTAGAATGCTGACAAAACTAAGCAGACAAATGAGAATAATCGAGAGAGACATGAAGCTTACCCCCCATAGGAACATTCTTAAGAAGCTTCAGCAAAAGCGGATTGTAAGAATGCTCTTCCAGGTTGACGTTTGGAAAGTGGCCCGTGGCAACCAAGTAACTGCACAATCGAAAAAAATATATATATTTTAATTTTCATGACAACCATCTCTTACAACTGCAGAGCACATATCCACGGATGCAAGTTGTTTATGCAATGGAACAATTAAGAACCACAAATGAACAAACACAACTAAATGATGCCGCATAGGCTGCGTAGTAATATGCTGATTCGTGGCATAATGTGCATGACATTTTTCTGTAATAGAAGATACCTTGGCATTGACTCCATCTGGTACAATTCTGTTCTGGCTCTTCCACTTCACATAGTCATTGCGGCTAAACTTAGTGAAACCCCTGTTAATCAACAAGCAATGTAGACTTAGAGTTGACTAACTCAGGAGTAAAGAACAAAGACTTTAGTCATTATAACTAAAACATGGAATCTATATACAAATGAGTCATTATCAAAATTGAAGTGTTAATTTTTAGAATCTCTTTCTAACACTCACCATTTCCCACTAATAATTATCTTCTGCCTGCCGGGGAACTTGAACTTGGCACGGCGCAATGCTTCTTGGGCATTTTGGCTATTGTTGTCCTTGCAACGAACAGAGAGAAGCACCTGACCAATACTTACCCTAGCACATGTCCCTTGTGGCTTCCCGAAGGCCCCCCTCATACCAGTCTGGAGTCTATCAGCTCCAGCACAAGAAAGCATTTTGTTGATTCGCAGGACATGGAATGGGTGGACTCTCACTCGCAGGTGGAAAGCATCCTTCCCCGCAAACTTCGTCATGTACTTGTTACATGCAATGCGGGCAGCCTCCAGAGCTTCACTTGAAACATTTTCCTTTTCCCAACTCACTAGATGAACACAAAAGGGAAACTCATCAACCCCTTTCTTCTTCATTCCAACGTCATAGATCCTAATCTTGGGATCAGGAACACCACGGCAATAGCGAGATTTAGGATAGGGTTTGTTCTTGATCTGACGATAACAACGTGCAGGTCCTGGGGGTGAAGAAAAACCATTCGAACAATTAAAAAAATAATGACAGTAGATTATATAGTGAGCTTCGGGATATTCAGAGGCACCTAAAGGGAATGAAACAACTAGTCAATAAAAATGGAGATCTACAAGATCTTCACAACAATATTCGATTTTGCCTTCAAATATGCAATGCAGATTTAGAAAGTTAGTTATTTTAAGGATATTTATTGTTAAAAATTCTGAATAGACCTAACAACAACGACACAAAAATTTAATCAATACAACACATGTATTCGTTCAACTTATTCTAACAAAATATAACTGAAACTAACGAAATAGACGAACAGCCCAATGGAAACAACTGAGAAGTAACAAAATTGAACTATGTCATAAAAAATCTCACACAAAAACAGGGAAAACAGGAAAACAAATCGAACGCGCCACTAAAGGAGATCATACATAAATAAACTTATGAATCTAAACCAAGTGAAGAAGATTAAGGCATCGATCGAACGACCATAATCTAAACCAACCGAAGAAAATTACGCATCGATCGTATGACCATGACACGGTGGAACATATACAAGGCATCTGTAAATGAGAAGAAAACCGAGACTTACGTCGGCCCATCGCTGCGGCGAAGACAAAGCAAGAAATCGACGCCGAAAACCAGCAAGGAGGAGGAGACGACGGCTCGTTGTGTTTATATATAGCATAGGGGAGAAAAAGAAGGGCAACCCTAAGGAGCGGACCACTGGGATTGATTTGGGCCGTGGCCCGTTACAAACCAAGGACTTAACTTAATGGCCCACCAAGCAACGAGTGTGAAACGCATCCAATGATTCCCTAAATTACTCCAAAACATCTCTGTTACAATTGCTCCCGCGGTGGCGGCGGACCTTTGCGTGCCTGAACCAGCCTCGCACTCTGTTGAAAGATGCGCGCCCTCCGATCGTAATCATCCGGCTCCCTTCCATCGTCGCGTCCCGCCGTGATCGCCGCCTCTTCCATCTCCATCAGCTCCTCCTCCTCCTCCTCCTCCCCCACTTTTAGTTCTTCATCTCTATGATCCTCTCCTGGCTTCCAAACCGACTCTGGCAGCTCCGCCCTCAGCTGTCGCCGTCGTTGCAGCTGCTTCCCGTACCGTAACGACGATATCATCATCTTCGGCCTCCGTGTCATTTCGTTGCTAGGACATATCGAACAAGATCGGCCTCTTACAAAGCTGCCGGAGGAAGAAAGAAGGAGAATGACACTGCCAGACGCCATACGATCATAACGCACATCGATTCATCTATATATAAATAAATATACATGTAAAATACGTCAACGCAATAATGCTTCCATTCTTTAACTTTATCTTTTCTCCTACGAAGCAGCGATGAGCCTTCGGCCTGTAGCCACGTGCCAACGTCGCGAGACACGCGTAAGGAGGTGGCATTCGCACAAGCAAACTCACTGCCTGTCCAACTCCTTGACGAGACAGATCCAGAGCCCCGTGGAGAGTGATCTAATGAGTTTGTAGTAAAGAAGAATTTCCTTCGAATTTATTGAGTGACATTAACTCCATTGTTGGCCGAAGCTATAGTAAATTGCCTCACCTCTCTCGTATTCGATGAACTTGTGAAGCTCTCCATTAAGTTAAGATCCATCACACATGGCCATGTTGCTGCTGATGCTGTTGCTTCGCGTGCCGACTGGTGCTCAAGAGTGTGAAGACTTGGCTGTTCTCCTTCTTCAGCGCTAGCTTGTCCACCTCCGCAATTAGATCGGACAGTTTCTTCGGCTAGCCATCAAAAATTGGTGTTTTATGGCAAACAACATCCTTTTCAGCTGTTTATTTTGGCGGAACATCTTGGAAAACTGCAGGCTCCAGCAATCAGTTCTTAGCACAAACATCTTGGAAAACATAGAACCAGTGCAGGAAGACCACAGAGAAAGATTGTGCAAGATTGGTCACGCGCTGTAGAGTATATGTTACCATAAACAAGACAGAACAACCTTCATCAAGAGATACAGATGATGCGTGCGACAGTTGAACTTCCCTGGTTTGAGCTTAGGTTCTTTGCAGTAATCAGTGGTGTTGTGTTAGGTGTATAGTCAATTTAAGTGCCCATTCCATTAGCTCTTCTAAACCTTGACAGTGCTGTGGTGCTTGGTTGCCTATGGACCACAGGACCAGCATAACACATCTTCAAAGAGGATGATCCCAAGAAGGTCAAATTCATTTTGTTTCTTAATTCAGATTGATAAAGTTCCAACAAGGTTTAATGATGATTGTGATGATTTTTTGACCGTATCCTGTGCTCCATCGCACAATTGTTAAAGTTCCACTCAAGCTTCACGGTGCATTAACCATGCTCATCTCAAACCTCTCTATCATCTTTAAAGTACTCCAACCATTGACTTGATAGATTTGTTAGCTTAACTTAGACTCATTAAGTTGGAGTTATTGGAAGAGCAAGTAGTCCCCCAACAGCTACGTCTTAATGGAAAGTGTGGTCTCCTCATAAAACAACCAATCGAATTAATCAATTAGTTACGTGATCACCCCGTTCCATGTTGTTGCAGCGTGAGAGGAACTATATTAAAGATGATGATTTCACATTGATATTTGCTTGCCAACCACTCTCGTAGAACTATTGCAATCGCCATTATTTGATGTATCGTTTTTAATTGCATCTCAACTGAAACAAGGACCATCTATTTGTCCTTTTCCATTAATAATTGCTTGTTTATCGAGAAGCAAATCTTTCGAGGTTTATAAAAGGTTTTCTGTGTAATTTGAGCTTCGCCGTTGAACTCTGCTTCAGCTTCCGGAGATGAGTAGGGAATCGAGATTGGTAAAGCGGGAGAATTCGATGAACCATGGTTCCTCCAGGTCAGTTTACTACGGGGTGGCCGCCGTCGCCGTGCCCTTCTTATGGGAGTCGGTGCCCGGTACGCCGAAGAACACTGCCGGAGACGCCTCACTGCTGCCGCCGCTGTTGCTCAGCCCGCCGCCGGGCTCCCACTGCCTCTCCAGCCCAGGGAGGAGCGAGAGAAAGTCTCCCAAGCGCTTCGTGCGCTGCGTGGCGCTGAAGCTCCTCCGGGGCAGCAAGTTGTCTTCCTGGCTGCCGATTTTGTTCCCGATGGCCTCGTCGCCACTGAACGCCGCCGGGGATGTCTCTCTGCCGTCGGCGTTGTGCTTCAGAGTGAGACGAGGGACAAATGATAAGATCAATTGATATCGGTAGTCATCTACTGTTTTCTGTTTTTAAATTGAAATTCAGACTCGAGTAACATAAGAAATTTGCATAATCCCACACCTCCAAGTGTTCCTTGAGTAGTAATTGATCATTAATTGGAGGATGATTGGAGTTTCATAAAGCTTCACCGAAGTCATGATGCAGGCCTCTTGATGATAGTTTTGTTTCCTAAAGGAGACCAAAAACATTGGAGGATCTTCTACAGTTAGTTACTCACAAAGGCCCCAACTTAAAAGCTACCACTAGGTGACAATTTGTCCCCCTCAAAGCATACACCCCAACCAGGGTTTCCTTGGGAGTTAACCAAGTTCATCGAGTCCAAACTCGATCTATTTTGGTCTTTCAATCAACTTTCTATAGTGACTGTTAGGCTCATCCTAATCTAGTCCCTAATCATGGCTGTAGGAAGGAAGTTATCAAGTCTACTTCAATGGACCCATTCCTACTTTGTTGGGTGAATTTCACCTCGACCGAACTCCATCGGCTTCAACCTAGCTCAGTAAGCAAGGTGCATCTATCTACTTGTTGTAACCTACTACAAGCTACTAAACAACACACATAGCTAACACAATACCTAAACGTGCATCTTGAAATTATATGCTGGAAGAAGCACTCGAAATGGAACGAAGGTTTAGGTTTGCTCGATCTTATGAATGAGTTTTGTTGTTGTGTGATTAGTTTTCATCCCTTCAGCCTCTTGCTCCAAGCCTTGCTCATTAATGACTAGCACAGAACTAATGGGATGCAAAAGAAGAATCTGATGAGCTGCTGCATTGAAATGTTCATTGAGTCTGCAATACAAAGTCATCCTGTTGGGGTTAGAAAGCAACCTCTAAGCAATTGTGTTGGTTTTCACCATGGCTATAACAGGAAAAACAAAACAAAAAATCCTGAAAAACTACCTTCTTTAATTCTATTGTGCAAAACCAACAAATGAAAATCTATCTCTGACTTTCTTTGGCTCAAAGGTCCTCCATTTTCTATTGCTTGGGTCGTTAGAATTTGTTCCAGTCAACTCATAGTTTATCAGTGGTTCAGTCCGCGAGTTCACGGCTAGGCCACAGTGAACTTTATGCCTCCATTTTCACAAATTAACATCCTCAATGAACTTTGTGTCTTATTTGACTCGCCTAATTAATCAGATCCACCAGGCTTCAGAAGTGCTCGACTGATTTATCAATGAAAACGCAAGTTTCAGAAGTGCTAAATTGATATATGACTAACGCAATAGCCTTCACAGTCAAACTCTATCAATGAAAAAGAAAGCTTATCCTAGACATTAATGCTTGCACCTTTCAATCTGTGGTGGAAAAAAGAACTCATTCAGGAACATAACTTTAGTCTCATCTGATCTCCACTAAGGAACAAACACTGTGATTTGTCTGCCCCATCACCCACCAGACAGACAAGGAAACAACAGATGAAAATAATACATGATCCAGAATCCATGAGATTGCATGTAGACTCTGCAAATTGCTTGCATGGAAGAGGAGAAAAATATAAACAATGGGCTCCTTACTCAACCTACGTGCTAGATAAATCCCACTAGTTAGGAGTCTCCGAATTATCAAACATTACTCAATCGTCCTGTTTATAAATGAATACTTCGAAATAAGATTAGAACACTTTAAGATGGTTTATTTTTGCTTGAGCACAACATTATAGTAATTAGATCATATGTAAGCACAACATTACAGTAATTAGATAACTTGGCACAACATTTCAAATTGCAGAAGGATCCAATGCTGATGCAGAGCAAAAGGCAATAATTTGGGGTTGAGATGACAAGTTGGCTCGTAGAACATGTGTTTTATGCAACAATATGTTAAAAGCAATGTTGTTAAAATTATAAGAAATAAAAAAAGAAATGGATGGATGACTCTATTAATAGATCTAATTTCATACAAAGTAGCTGTGTGGAATTTTCTATTACCTCTGATCAAAAGTTCTGTACAGACAAAATCTCATGTTTCCACAGTCAAATCTCTAGGACAAGAGCACTGCACATGATGTATAATGGCTTTGCCTGAATGAAACTCTAGACGAGTACAGAAGAGGCAAAATCTTTGGCCTTCATCTTCTATCTCACACAAGTCATAGCCAACATCATCGGCTGCCACCTTGACCTCCCCACAATAATCACAAAACCATCCAGGAAAAAGTGCTCTGAGCATGTTGTCAACATGCTTATTGTACCACTTCCTACTTTCATTCCAAAACATTAAAGGCCCAATAACAATTGCCAAGCCACCTCCAAACCCCAAACCCATGGCAATGCATTGCCAGTTTAGATTCGTCAATGAAGCTGAGGATGACAAACTAGAGTCTGAACGAGGCACTTCATTGCATTGTTTTGCCAATGGTTCTCCGCATAGTTCGTTTCCTTCATATGAAGTTTCTCGAAATGTGGTAAATTGTTTGCCCTGTGGAATCGGTCCAACCAGATGATTGTATGAGACATTCAGAAAAGAGAGAAAGGTCAACGAAGTTAGCTCCAAAGGGATCTCTCCAGAGAGTTGGTTCGTGGAGAGGTCCAATGACTCCAGTTGTGTCATGGCTCCAAGCTTAGGAGGGATCCCACCTGTCAGGAGATTGCGTGAAAGGTTTAGAACACAAAGTGAAGTTAGGTCACCAACGGTCTGCGGGATGCTGCCATTTAGCATGTTGTTTGAGAAGTCGATTGCTGTGAAAATTGTCAAGACTTTCGATAGTGTCAATGTCAGCCCTTTGCTTGTGATTGTAACAGTATTTTCATAATAAGATGATTTACTGTATTGTAAGAATCTGAAACCAACTGTTTGGCGGTCAATATCTGAATTAAACAACATGGCTTTGAGATTTCTAAAGCAATTTTGGGGCAAGTTACCAATAAAATTATTAGATGACAAATCAAAAATTTGCAGCTTTGAGAAGGTATGATGGCTTTCTATGGTTCCCGGAGGATTTACAAGGGTTCCATAAAATTCATTGGCCTTCATAACAAGGACCCGCAGCTCAGAAAGGTTCCCCAGCCAATACGGAAATGAGTCTTTTATATGATTGTTGCCAATATCAAGGACCTCCAACGAAGAACAATTTGCCAAGGACATAGGCAACTTCCCATGAAGTTGGTTATGGTTGAGATTTATTGTCCGAAGAGCACATCCTTCAACAATGTCCTGTGGAAATTGTCCATATAATTTATTTCCCCTCAGATTTAGGACTCTCAAATCATTACTTCCTTCCAAGAGACATGATGGGATGGAACCACTCAAGTTGTTGTTTGAGAGATCAAGGACTTGAAGAAAGCTAGCATTGCAAATTGAGACTGGAATTTCACCTGTGAGTGTGTTGTTAGAAAGTGATAGGAAAACTGTGTAATTCAGGTGGATGATCAAGACTTCTGGAATGACAGACGAAAAATAGTTGCTTGAGAAGTCCAGAACAATAGTGTTCAGTGGAAGGAGTGGAATAGGCCCCTGAAGCCTGTTGCTATGGAGATCCAGGATCATCAGAGATGGCATACTGAGATTTGCTGGTGGTCCTTCCACAGACGTAAATAAGTTGTACGACAGATTCAAGTAATCAAGATTTCCATTGCCAATGCTCCATATCCATTCTGGTATTGCATCTGGAATGCTGTTGTTTGAGAGGTCAAGGTAACTGATCCCACGAAGATTTTGCAAGAATGCCGGAATCTTTTCTAAATTGCAGGAAACCAACTTCAATGTACTAATCTTTGGGAATGAACTATTAGATAAACCATTAACTCTCTCTCTCTCTGTTATCTTCAACATGTTGTTTGACAGGTCAAGATTAGAGAGATTTCTCAATTTCCAGAACTGATCAATGTCTAGCATACCATCGAAGTTGTTTGATGCAAGTGAAAGAACTTTTAATCCTGAGAGATTGAACAAGGATTCTGGAACTGGCCCTTCCAGACTATTATCGCTCACGTCAACAGTCGTCAAGGAGGGAGAAACATTCTGAAAATTATTGAGCGGACCTGAAAACATATTCTGGCTAAGGTACAGAACCTGTAAAGAGGGTAGAGTAAACAGCGAAACAGGAATCGGTCCAGAGAGTGAATTGTTCCTCATATCAATTTTTTTGAGGTTGCCAAATCCATCCTTACTCGAGAAAGAAGGGATTTTTCCTGTCAGGTTATTATGTGAAAGGTTTATGTCAGCAATCTTCGACCATTGATCAGTTGGAGGAATAACGCCGCTGAAACTATTCAGAGAAAGGTCCAAGTGAATCATTTGCGTGAGATTTGCCATCGAAGGTGGTATTGAACCAGAAAAACTACAATTGGAAAGCTGCAATTTTGACAAAGCTTTGAGGTTACCAGTTGATTCCGGTAGAACACCAGAAAAGTTCGTCGCGGAGAGCAACAAAATTTCCAAAGCGCTAGCCACGGAGAATTCCGGCAAGTGTCCAGAAAGCATTGGGTTGTTGGAAACATCAAGAACTGTCAGATTTCTGAGTCGAAATAAGCTTTCAGGAAGGTATCCCTGAAGCCCGCAAGAATCGAGGACAAGCACACTCAAAGATGAGAAATTACTAAGGAACTGGGGAACGCTGGACCTCAAGGAATTCCCAGATAGGCGAAGCGTCGAGAGCGATGACAGGTTGGAGAGGGAATAGTGAATGGAACCGGAGAGGGAACAGCCCGACAAGCTTAGCACTTGCAGTCCCGGGGTTGAAGCTGACACTGCCCCGCACCACTCGTACCCATCGGCTGAGATGTTGACGCCATCTAAGACAAGTTCTCTCAGATTGCTAAGGTTGCGAACTAGGGTTCCGAAGTTGGGATCCTGGAGCTTTATCAAAATGTCAAGGGGCTCTGCTAAAGCGGAGGTGGAAATGTCCAGAGACACCAAATTCCGGAGGCGACCTATGTCGGCCGGGATTTGACCGGAAAATCCAGCGTAGGAGAGATTGAGGCTGGTGAGGTTAACAAGCTTCGAGAAGGGCAAATCCAGTAAGGGAATCCCATCAAACAGGTTGTGCGCGAGGTTGAGCGATGTGAGGTGGGTAAGGTTGAAGAGGGCAAGGTCGATCTTGCCGGACAGCGAGAAACTGCTGAGGTTGAGGGAGACGACGCGACCGGTGGAGCTGTAGCAGGACACGCCCTCCCACGTGCAGCAGTCGGAACCGGACCGCCAAGATGCGAGCTTTGAGGCGTCGGAGAAGCCGCCCTTGAGCTGGAGGAGGGCGGAGCTGTCGTCGGAGACGCAGACATCGGCGGCAATCAGGTCAAAGAAGAACGGCGCCGACAAGAAGAGTAGGAGGACGTGGTGGCGATGGAAGCTCATGGTGGGGGAGAGGCTGAGCCAGGAAGTGGACGATGGATGAGAACTAATAGGCGGCGATTCGGCCAGACGCATTACCGTCGGTTTTTTGAATTTTATATTGAAAATTTTACATTTTACCCCTATAACTTACCTACTCTTTCCGTTCTTCCTCTGATTTAAAATATTATAGTTTACTCTTATAATTTATAAAATAAAACAAACCAGAAATTTAGTTTTATGACATATTGTTGGAATGTAGATATTTGGAAAACGCGTTTGACTATAACCTTAACGCCCTCCACAGGTATTTAATATTCATTAAGAATTATTTAATATTAAGATAATCACTCTATCAATTATATCAAACCGTGGGATAAAAAGAATATGAATAGATAATCACAAATTCTTTGAAAGGATTTTTAGTTTTGTTATTATTTAAATTTAAAAATTAATGGATACAAATGTCTGCATCTCATTTTTATTTTTTATCAAAAATAACTCTTTATACTATTTGTACATTTTATTCTCATGTCTTCCCATATTTTGAATCAATCAGACACATTATAGCAATTATAATTTGTTAACTGTTATACTACATAATCTATTAAAATATTTATATTATAACAGTTATAAAATTTTACTTGTTTCACTTATTACTGAAACTATGAAATTAGTAAGAAAATAATAATGAGGATAGACGAAGGATAAAGATACCTATTTTTAAGTGTAAAAAAACAAACATAAAAAAAAAACACGTCCTTTTGCTTTTTTTATTCAAAATTAATCACATATTTAAATAAATAAGAGGTGTAATTAAAAAATATTAAATTCTTGGACTCATGTGCGTTTCTTCATTTATATTAGTGACCGATCAAAAATTTTCGATGGACCGCGATTATAATTTTTTTTCTCGGGGTCCGAAGTCAAAAATTACGGCAATTGATTCCAGAATTCAGTAATAACCGTCGACGTTGACATGGAATTTAGGAGTGTGCATTAAATGTCAACAAATAGACTTCGACTTTACGACTAATCTCGAACGGATCAATCATGCATTTAGACCTTTGGACTCATCTTCACACTCGAGCACATTAATATTTACACTTTTTGTTTTCCAACAATCGAGAATGGATCGACAGGGTTTTTGAAGATCTTTTTTTACCATGTTTTTGATGGAAGCTATATTTTCTGTTCTTCATATTCAGAGTTTTTGAAAGACTTTGATAGGTTTTCTTTGGCAAGATCATTATTAATTGTTGACATTTCAGCATTGGTAGCGTGAATTGACCGTGCACTCGTTCTTTTTCTCTTGATCTTCTTATTCTTTATTTTATAAACAAGAAAAGTTAACCTGAGTAAAGAGAGTGATCCACTATTCTATTCTATATTTTAAAGTTACTTAAATTTATAGTCTCAGGCTAGCGGTGGGATACCATACAATGTTATAAGCATATTCTCGTGGTCGATAAAATTTTTTCTGAGAATCGGATTAATCATTTCTGAGATTAATCAGTTTACAGAGCCTTAATTAATAAAATTAATTAATTAAATTATCAAAAATAAAAGCCCCCATTTATTATTCTCATATAAATAGACAGATAAATTTATTTAACGATTATTAATTAATTAGTGTTAACTAGTTGATTAATTGAAGAAATGCTGAGAATTAATTAATTTGATGATTAATGAAGATTATTAAGTTAATTCATGGTGGTTGATTAATTAATTGATATTTAAGATTTAATTATCTATTTTAAAATAATAATAATCTCAATTAGTCTCATGATTATCTTTGGATGACCGGTCCGGTCCCATAAAAATTTCCTACCGATCATCAAGGTAAATCGGAAAGTGCACCAGTAATCCGCCCAGAAGCTCAACATCTTGTAATTACGCCCCTCATTTGGAAAAATGATCCAGTTGGTCTTATTGACTATCCCTGGGGTGACCGGTCCGGTCCAACAGAAGTTTCCCACTTACCATCTGGATAAATCGGAAAGCGCACGCAATGGTCAACCCAGAAGTTCAGTATCCTTTGATTACACCTCCCCCCAATTTGAAGAAAAAATTCCTACAAATATGTTATAGCTGGGATTTGAATCATGAGTACCTGAGTAATAATCTAGATATTTTATCACGGTACCATGGCTCAAGATATTTAATTATCTATTTAAGTATGAATTGCTAGTTAAATGAGTTTAATAATCAATGAGAAAATAAGCAAATATAAGGGAAAATAAAATGTTTGACCCATGTATACATACATATGGTTACGGGAAGTATTTTAGTATTTAATTTTGTGTTGTATCATATATAAGATATATAGGATTCAAATTTAAGACAGACCTTTTGAGGACGGATAGGACGAGGTGGGTAGATCATCCTTTGATTTCTTTAAATTTGACTTTAGTACATAATTTTATTATCTGTATTGATTACGTAATAATTATTTTTACCTTAATACTAACTTCTTGTTTTATATATATATATAACTCAATTTTGGATATAACCGTGTTAGGACATCTGGGAGATTTATAGCATACAATTTATAGTATAAATTTCTTAATATAAACCTCTTCTCCACTACATAGATGAGGTTTATAGTTTTTTTTATAAACCTGTATAAAAATCTTGGGACCAAATTTATAAAAAAAATAGTGGAGAGAGAATAGAGAGAGGATTTTAAAAGAAGTGGAGTTTTTAAAAGAGAGAGGTTTTATGATAATAGAGAGTGATTTTTAAAAGAAATAAGGTTTTTAACTTTTGATGTGACAATGATGTGGCAGAGCATAAACCTCTTTAAAAGGTTTACGATTACAAATGTCCTTATTGTTGTATAAAGATTGTTAATATGTTAATGTGATTATTATTTTATTTTTTTTACTTATGATTGCATCGCATAGATCTTGTCATCACGTCTCCCATGTTGGTGTAATTTACCCTGGATCAAGGTTGATTAAGTTGACTAAATTTGAATTGACACAAACTTAAGTCTTAATATTTGAGTTTTAATGTTTGATAATGTATGTATTGGTCCCCTAACGGCCGACTAGAGGGAAATGAATAGCCCTGAAAATCAAATCAAACCTTGCTCGATGTTTCAATCTAAATTAAGAAAACACTTGTATAATAATAGAAACTAAATGCATAAACTAAAAGCAAAGGCAAGAGAAATTACTAGGTTCGCAATCAGAGGATTGTTAATCCTACACAAATGAAGTTCACTCAAGTCTCCTTTAGACGGAGTAGCCTCTTTACAACGTTGACAACTCATAAAAGTAGTAGAATAAGAATGGAAGTCATTTTACAAGTGATGTTCTAAACTACTAAACTCAAGGTTATATTTATAGTCCTGATATAGGCGCCTGGAAGGGTTCTAGGCGCCTAGATATGGATAAAATTTTATCCTCTTCCCAATAGATCACGCCACACCAAGTTTTGATAAAATTTATGGTCCGAGCGATCCGGACCAAAGTCAACCTTTGTGTTGACTTTTTGGTCAGGGCTCTCGCTCCGGCTCTGCTCAGTTGGATGATTTTGGCCATCCGGAATAGTGCTCACCCGAATCTATTTTCCAACCTTTGCAAGCAACCTTCCACTTCAGCTTCTCATCCCGCGAAAATGTCGCGCACCTCCTTCTCGTCCTCTAACATACTCTTCCATAGCACCTCATCCCTCGGACACATTGAGCTCGTCGACTCTCTCCCATGTCGTTCTTCTCGCTAGCTGCCTCTTTCGCCCGACTTCCTGTGCTCCCAAGTTCTTGCACACTTAGACACAGGGCATCAAAATAACAACAGGACATAACTTGACTTGGTTGATCACATCAAAATCATCACGGGGTATTTACAATCTCTCATTTTTTATGTGGATCAACTAAGTTAAGTTATAGTTAAAATAAGATATTAAATTAAAGACATTAAATGAAATGAAACAGTAAATATGTAATATTTTGAGAAATATAGCTCCCTCTTAACCCTAACTTATAACTCTCCCCCTTGATCACATTAAAAATAAGGGTTTCTTACTAAATTAAGTTGAAATTAAAGTATAAGGAATTTATACTTGAAAATTAAAACCAGTGACTTATACTTAGGAACAATTTTGAAAAATTATACTGGAAATTCTGATTTTGTGATTAAAAAGTAATTTTAAACAAAAAGATTTCTAAAAATAATTTGATTTGTTGAAAAGTTATGAAAATTTTTATATAGGTTAATCGACACATTGAGAGTAGTAATAAAATCTTTATAAGAAAATAATATTAAAGTAGTAATGATTTATTTATTATAGAAGGATGAATTTTGAAAAAAAAAACTCAAAAATAGTTTAGAGATTCAAAAATTCTTGAAAAAGTTTTTGAGATTAGAAATGTGTATGTTTATTTGCAGAAAAATTACATTTTCAAAAATTAAGTATTCAAGAAATTTTTATTTTAAAAGTTAGCATTTATCTAAATAATTCATCAGGATATTTTAATTATTGGATAAAGAATATTATAAGTTTTTATTGAAAAATATATTTTGTAAAAATAACTTTGCAAAATATTTTTTAAATTGAAAATTATAAAAAAGAAGGCAATGGTAAAAAAAATGAAAACTTTTCTACAAATAGGAAATTAAGTCCTCTTTTTCAAAAAAAACAATAACTAATTAATTTTGAACAAAAATTGTACAAAGGAATTTATTTTAGCATATTAGGCAATTAAAAGGCATATATTAAATTAAAATTAGAAATATGCATAAATTAAGCTAAGCATGATTTTGGAATCCAATATAGGTTCATTCCTACTAGTTAATCTGTAATACCCACTAAACTTGTAAGATAAATATATGAATGTGAGATTTTTCCTTAGAAAAATAATAGGAAGTGAGTTGAAGTAAAAAGAAATAAAATGAAATAAAAAGAAGAGGAGGTCAAGGATTGAACCATAAACCTCTTATATTATATTTCATAGAATTAATTAGTAGAAACCAATTGGGATAGAGAGAAGATATTGATAACAAAGGAGGGAAACTCATGATAAAGGTAAGAGTAAAAGCTAGCCAAAAGAAAACAAGAAAGGAACAAGAGAAAGGCAACTTGCCTTCCTCCCTTTCTCTCTCTCTTTCTCTCTTCTCTTGCCGAAAATAAAAGAGGCTAATTAAGGGGATTCATTCCCCCTTATTTCACCATGAATGATGAGGATAAATAAATAAATAAAAATAAAAATAAATAGAAAAAAAAGGCTAAGGGAGAAGGAAAGCAAAAATCAAGTTTGCTACCTCTTCCCCCTTAACATAAAAGAGAATATGTAAAAGGGAAAATTCTATTTTCTCTCATTCATCCTCTCCCTCACCGAGAACACCTCAGCCCCCTCTCCTCCACCTTCGGCCCCAAAGCCAAGGTTTTCTCCTAGGAAGCCTAAGATACAAGGAGGACTAAGCAAGGGAATCAAGGGAAAAGGAACTAGAAGAAGAGGCTATTTCTTCTCCACCATACCTTAGATCCACAAGCGAAAAGGATGTAAGCTTCCCCTCACCTGTGGTACAAGGCTTTTATGTGATTTTCGGATTCTATAAGGATTAGAAAACCGAGGAAAGAATTTAAGAAAATTCGGCTAAAGAAAGGGTTTTCAAATCTAGGATGATTTAAACAAGTCCTTATTTCATGATATTCTTTCTATGCTATGTAGGAAGGATTTTCTTCATGTTTTTATACTTAAATGATGCTTGATCAGAGGAGTACCTAACCCTAGAATTTCGGCCAAAAATATGTTAAGGAGGTTAGGGAAAAATATTGTTTAACTAAACTAGTACAAAATTTCTCCCATGAACTACTAAGGGTTTTTATTGGTTTTCTTGCTTGAAAGTTACTTGAAACCAAAGAAATCCATTTATATGTTTCGGCCAAGAAAAGGGCTTAGGGTTAGGAAGACCTTTAAATTTAAATAACCATGTTTGTATGATAAAATATAGAGTTCTCTTAAAGAATTGCATGTTGTACATTGCTAGAAATTCATGAACTCTTATTTTAGATTTTCGGCCATAATAAGATGGATAGTTTAGAAAAACTTAAACAAAATTCTAATATGCTCAAGACCTCTGTGATATTATGATATGAAAGTTGTTTAATGCTCTTATGTTTAAATTGAGTATAGAAAATTAGTTACATGATATATGACATGTAAGATCACAAGGGTCCTAGCTTGTTTATGAACCAACTTTGTATATGATGTTCTTAGTAATTTTTGCCATGAAACTTACTTAGGTTTTCCATGCTTTAGGCCACTTAAAACCTAGTTTAAAGATTGGTAGGTTTCGGCCATGATGAAAAATAAAAGAAAAAGGGAAAGAAACCTAGGAAGCCTAAGACACAATTCATATGTATGTTTATTATGCTTGTCTTTATACATGCTATGAAACTTGTATGATTTCTTATGCTTTTAGGCTATTTGAAGCAAGTTTATATTCTGTGAGTTTCGGCCAAGTGGGGTTTAAAAGACCTAGAGGCCTTAGAAATGAAACCAAATGTGTTAAAAGTACTTCTTATGAAAATATGATAAGGTGTTGAGTGTGTCACATATTTGTATAATTTTTCCATAACCTAAATGGATCATTGTGTGTTTCGGCCATGAAGGAATAGATGCCCTAGAAACCCTAGAACAAGAATTAAATATGCTTATGTCACTCTACATGAAATATGATAAGTAGAAAACCAAAGTTCTCATACTATATGTTGTTTAGTGACCTAAATGAGGCTAGGGTAAGTTTCGGCCATACCTATTGTATGATGTCTTGTTATGAATTTATACATGATGTTAGTTCAATTTCACATGCTTGTATGTTTGTTTTTAGCCCTAATGAACACTTGTTAAAAGTTTGACCAAGATATACGTTAAGGGCTTGAAGGACTTAAGAACTAGCTCAATATGCTTACTATGCTATTTGAAAAAAATGCTATAAATATGGTTTAAGGATTCCATGCTTTCATGACATTTGGGACCTTGTTTATATACTGATAGGGTTCAGTCACATGAGTTTAAGGACTTGGAGAACTTAGAAACCAAGTAAATCATACTTATAATGCTTCCTATGAAATTCATGTAATGATAATTTAGGTTTCACATGCTTGGAGGTTGTTTTTACCTAAATTGAGACCTAAGGGGGTTCGTCCATGATAGGAACCCAAGGGTTTAGGAAGCTTAGAACCCAAGTTAACTATGTTACCATGTTTCTTATGATAGTATAATCACATGATACACCCTTATGCTTAACCATGTATGCTTGGGATTTATACCTTTTTATGATATGATATGTGGATAGAGATATGCATGTTTTAGTGATATGTTATGTGCTTAGAAATATGCATGCTTTAATTGTAGGACCGTTAGATTCGATAGAGGGGGGTGAATATCGATTCGAAAAATAAGAGTTTAAACGCAGCGGAAAAGTAAAATAGACACAATGGTTTTACTTCGTTCGGAGCCTGTGACGACTCCTACTCGAAGGCCCGTGGTCCTTGACCACTTTCGTTGGGCAATCACTAGCAATTCGGAATAATGATTACAAAAGAATTGTACAGGGAATGCTAATGAAAACTGAAAAACAAATACCGACACAAAGGGAAAAGAGCGGAGCGTAGTGTCGGAGCTTTGTTGGCGTCGCACTGAACGTCGAGCAGCAAGACCAACAGTAGAAGAGTTCTCAGCTTGATTGATTTGATTTATCTGAAGCTCCTATCTGGGGCTTCTTTTATATGCTGTTCCGGGCGCCTGGATCCCTTCCGGGCGCCTGGAATGTGACGAAACTGCTCAAATCGAGATGCTCCACGTGGCGACGACTTGGCTGGATAGAATTCGCCTTCCGGGCGCCCGGACCACTTTGTTTCAGAAAACTCCCTTTTCCTGCAAAACAAAGTTAGTCCGAGGCAAATATACATCTTGTAAAACAGATTGTTAGCACAGTTAAAGTTCAACAGATGGATAAAAAGAGTATGACTTAGATTCCGTCTTTCCGAGACCGGAATCTAGTCACGATCTCGACTTAGACATCCGAAATGGATCTAAGCCGGATCGACGCCTAATGTCCCCTTCCTGGGAACGCGTCCTCACAGTCACTCCCCTCCAGTGACTTACCTCACTTACCTGCCAGACGTCCGGTCAGCCCGTCGACCCATCTTTCCGAGACCGGAATCTAGTCACGATCTCGACTTAGACATCCGAAATGGATCTAAGCCGGATCGACGCCTAATGTCCCCTTCCCGGGAACGCGTCCTCACAGTCACTCCCCTCCAGTGACTTACCTCACTTACCTGCCAGACGTCCGGTCAGCCCGTCGACCCGTCTGGACTTCTCGCCAAGCGTCCGGTCAGCCCGTCGACCCGCTTGGACTTCTCGCCAGCTATCCGGTCAGCCCGTCGACCTAGCTGGACTTCTCGCCAAGCGTCCGATCAGCCCATCGACCCGCTTGGACTTCTCGCCAGCTATCCGGTCAGCCCGTCGACCTAGCTGGACTTCTCCTGCACACTCGATCAAAGTGTCAGACAACAATAAAACTAACTTAACCTATTTGTCATTCATCAAAACCTGGGTTAAATCGTTAGTGCTAACCGCACCAACAATCTCCCCCTTTTTGATGGAATGACAACCTGGTTAAGTTAGTGAAAACATATGCAAGAAACAACATGCATTTATGTGGTTTTTAAGTTAGTTTGTATTTTCAATTCTGGTTTAGCTAACTTAACCACCTAACCCTCCCCCTTTGTCATTCATCAAAAATAAGCAAGGGTACACAATCATAGTGAAGAGTTTGTAAAAGTACAATTTTTAACACCAAGAAAAATAGTCGAGTTGACTTGGGGGAGACAAATTGATTTTTGAAAAGTATAAATTTAAAGGTAATCAAGTGTAACTTTTTAATCGTAAAACAAATTTTCAAAACAGGTTTTTCAAATTTACTTTTCATTTTCTTTTAAAAAAAAATGAATTTTTCAACTACGATTTTTCAAAACACAGCAAAAATTAAGCAAGTAAGAATTTTTCAAGAAGTAAAATTTTGCTAAAATAAATTTTTAAGGCTAATTTGATAAAAGCTAAGTTTGGAAAGTTGATTTTTCAAGCATATGTTACAAAACTGAATAAGTTTAAATTTACAATATTCATCTTTTAAAATCAGGTTTTGAGATTAGGGTGGATTAAACTTAGTTAAATTTAACTTTTTGAAAAACTGGTGTTTTAAAAATAAGTTAGTTTTAACATAGATGTAAAAAAAATATTTTTCAAACACACATTAATTTCTCCCCCTGAACTTGACACTCATCTTTAACCAGCTGTCTAACCAATTAGGTACTAACTAACTATCAGAAGATAGTAGCTTTCACTTGGTTAGTCAGATTAAGTTAATTATAACCAGTCAGTGTTTGACTTGACTAATGAACTTTAATCTGATTAATATCTGAATTGTATTTAACGTCCAGACTTATGCTGATGCACTGAAATAAGCATCTTAAGTCCAGACAGTTGGCCTATGCATCTCACCCCTTTCTATGTTTGTCAAACACAAGCAAGGTAAACCTAAGGTGTTGGTGAGATGCTCAAAAACTAGTCCTATGGGTACATGCTTTCTAAGGATTCAAAACTAGTCTAAGGCCAAAACTGTTTTTGAAAATCTAAAAATGGAAAGTTTTGAAAACAAATAAGTTTGACTTATAATTTGAAAGAGTGATTTTTGAAAACAATTTTGAAATTGAAAATTCCTAGTCTATTGAGCACATTCCTAATTTTCGGCGTAAGTTGCTAAACTCACTTTCAGGGAGTGGTTTTGTGAAAATGTCAGCTAAATTTGATTTGGACTCAATGTATTTGAGTTCAATATCACTTTTAGTAACATGATCCCTGATAAAGTGGTGCCTAACTTCAATATGTTTGGTTCTTGAATGATGCACAGGGTTCTTGGTTAAGTTAATTGAACTTATATTGTCAATTAATACTTTTACATTTGTAATGTTTAAGTTGAAATCTTTTAGAGTATGCATCATCCATAGTAATTGTGCAACACATTCACCTATAGCTATGTATTCTGACTCAGTTGTAGATAGAGCAACACAATGTTGCTTTCTACTGAACCAGCTAACAAGTGATGAACCTAATAATTGGCATCCTCCACTTGTGCTCTTGCGGTCTAATTTACATCCAGCATAATCTGAGTCAGAATACCCTATTAGTTCAAAATTATTGGTTCTAGGATACCAAATTCCTACATTTATTGTTCCTTTAAGATATCTAAAAATTCTTTTAACTTGTGTCAAGTGGGATTCCTTAGCACAAGTTTGGTATGTAGCACACATACTAACTGCAAATAAAATATCAGGGCAGTTAAGTACAGTAGGCTACCTATTGCACTCCTATAATATTTTAGGTCAACTGATTTTCCATTTGGGTCATTATCTAAGATTGTGTTCACTGCCATAGGTGTTTTTATTTCTTTTGTATTTTCCATTCCGAATTTTTTAAGTAATTCTTTAGTGTATTTGTGTTGATAAATGTAATTTCCCTCATTTGTTTGTTTGATTTGTAATCCTAAGAAATAAGTTAATTTTCCTACTAGGCTCATTTCAAATTCTTTTTCCATTAGATTAATAAATTCCTCTAAAAAATCTGAATTTGTTGAACCAAATATTATATCATCTACATAAATTTGTGCAATAAATATGTTTGAATTTAATGATTTAACAAACAAGGTTGGGTCAATTTGACCTTGTTTGAATCCTTTAGATGTTAAGTAGGATGTTAGCCTTTCATACCATGCCCTGGGTGCTTGTTTAAGTCCATATAATGCTTTCTTTAACTTAAATACATAATCAGGGTGTTCTAGACTTTCAAACCCAGGAGGTTGACCTACATAAACTTCTTCTTTTATTAGTCCATTAAGAAAGGCAGACTTAACATCCATTTGGTATAGTTTGAACCCTTTATGGGCTGCATAACTTAGTAACATTCTAATGGATTCTAATCTGGCTACTGGGCATATGTTTCATCATAGTCAAGTCCTTCAACTTGACTAAATCCTTTGGCAACCAGCCTAGCCTTATTTCTAGTAATTTCCCCAGTTTCACTTAGTTTGTTTCTGAATACCCATTTTGTTTCTATTATTTTCTTATTCTTAGGTGGTGGGACTAGGTCCCAGACCTCATTACGCTCAAATTGGGCTAGTTCTTCTTGCATAGCTATAATCCAATCTGGGTCTAGTAGGGATTCATCCACAGTTTTGGGTTTAATTTTTGAAATTAATGAAATTTGACTTAGGTTTCTAAAAGATGATCTGGTTTGAACTCTTAAGTCTGGGTCACCAATTATTTGATCAGTTGGATGATTTGGGTTTACCCTTATTGTTTTAGGAGGTTGATTCTCTTGATGTTGTTCCTCTTCTTCATGACTTAGAGTTTGGTTGGTTTTTGGAACAAACTCCGGTGGTTGTGTAGGTTCTATGTCTTGTTTAGTTTCTTTAAATTTTACATTAGTAGTTTCTTCAATTTTTAAGGTAACCTTATTATAAATTCTGTAGCCTCTACTATTTAGGGAATATCCTACAAAATTCTATTTTCAATTTTAGAGGTGAATTTTCCTAAGTGTTCTCTTGTATTTAAGATAAAAATTGGGCACCCAAATACCTTAAAATATTTTATGTTTGGTTGTTTATTATAAAATATTTTGAAGAAAGTTTTGTTATGAGTTTTATTTATTGTTGTTCTGTTCTGTACATAGCAGGCTGTACTAACGGCTTCTGCCCAAAAGTATTTAGGTAGGTTATACTCATTTAACATTGTTCTAGAAGCTTCAAGTAAGGTTCTATTTTTTCTTTCTACAATTCCATTTTGTTGGGGGGTTTTAGGGCATGAGAACTCATGATGGTAACCGTTTTCTAGACAAAAACTGTTAAAGTTGTGACTTTTAAATTCTCCCCTATTGTCACTCCTAATTCTTTTAATTTTAATATCTTTTTCGTTTTCAATCTGTTTGCAAAAATTTGTAAAAATTTCAAAAGTTTCATCTTTATGTTTTAAGAATTTTACCCAAGTAAACCTAGAATAATCGTCTATAATTACTAAACAATATAAGTTTCCATTTATGGATTTGACTCCATGGGAGTCAAAAAGGTCTAAATGTAGAAGTTCTAAGATTGAGTTAGTTTGTGGTTGATTTGTTTGTTTGTGGGTTGATTTAGTTTGTTTGCCTTGTTGACAAGCATTACATATGGTTGAATCTAAGTTAGGTAACTTCGGTAAACCTTTTACAAGTCCATTTAGTTTACTTATATTTCTAAAGTTGGTGTGAGACATTCTCCTATGCCATAACCAAGTTTCTTCTTTTTGTGTTAAATAACACTTAATGGAAGAAACGGTTAAGTTGATGACATAGATGTTGTCTTTTCTAAAACCTTTTAGGCTTATGGTAGGATTATCTAGATGTTTGATTAAGCATTCTGTAGATAGAAATTTGACTTTATACCTAGTATCACACAATTGACTTATACTTAGAAGATTATATTTAAAGTTTTCAACAAGTAAGACATTTGTAATTATAAAGTCTAATTTTAATTCAATATTACCTATACCAATTACCTTGAGTTTGCCGTTGTTTCCAAAGGCAACTGTTCCTAGGCTTTTGTAAGTGAGTTGAGTGAACTTGGTGTGATCTCCAGTCATATGTTTGGAGCAACCACTGTCCAAAATCCACTTGGTTTCCTACAGTAAGTAGGATTTAAAGTTAGTCTTTTGAGCATGTATTAATTTAAGTTTAAAATTAAGATTTTGAGATTAATTGAGTTTAAAATTTAAAATTAAGTTTTAGGTTTAAAATTTTGAAAATAATTTTTAAGTTAGAATTTTGAAATTAATTTTTAAGTTTAAAATTTTGAAAATAATTTTTAAGTTTAAAATTTTGAAAATAATTTTTAAGTTTAAAATTAGAGTTTTAAGTTTAAAATTTTGAAAATAATTTTTAAGTTTAAAATTAGAATTTTGAAATTAATTTAAAATTTTGAAAATAATTTTTAAGTTTAAAATTCTGAAAGTAATTTTTAAGTTTAAAATTAAAATTTTGAAATTAATTTTTAAGTTTAAAATTAGAATTTTGAAATTAATTTTTAAGTTTAAAATTTTGAAAATAATTTTTAAGTTTAAAATTCTGAAAATAATTTTTAAGTTTAAAATTCTGAAAATAATTTTTAAGTTTAAAATTCTGAAAATAATTTTTAAGTTTAAAATTTTGAAAATAATTTTTAAGTTTAAAATTAAAATTTTGAAATTAATTTTTAAGTTTAAAATTAAAATTTTGAAATTAATTTTTAAGTTTAAAATTCTGAAAATAATTTTTAAGTTTAAAATTCTGAAAGTAATTTTTAAGTTTAAAATTCTGAAAATAATTTTTAAGTTTAAAATTCTGAAAGTAATTTTTAAGTTTAAAATTCTGAAAATAATTTTTAAGTTTAAAATTTTGAAAATAATTTTTAAGTTTAAAATTAGAATTTTGAAATTAATTTTTAAGTTTAAAATTTTAAACCTTATTCATCTCACCCGATCTATATTATCAATCAGGGAATCCTATGATTTTGTGAGATGAAATTAGATTTTTTTTTTTTTTCATGGAGTTTTGGTTTAACTTGAGTTAGATTCAGATTTAGCTTTGGTCTCCACAAATAGGCATTCTTCGGATAAATTTCTAAGCTTGGTGAGTCACATGGGCGTCATTAGAAGTAACCAACCTTTCGAGATTTTCCGAATAGTCCTATCCACGGAGCTTAGTACTAAATCTTGGTCTAACTGATTAGGATCCATTTAAGGGTAGCTTCGGTCAGTTCCACTTGGCCAAATGCACCAGATCGAAGCCATATCTTTCTAGACATGTGATGCCCAAGCTTCCCTAACGTACTATCATCCAAAAATTTTACCAGTACCATGATTCAAGTTAAACTTGGTCTCTTTTTAACTAATCCTAATTACCCTGCCGGGTTAGTTTGTTTTGGGGTAGGTTAGTTTTGGAGGTGCCAGCTATTCTGGAGCCTCCCCCTGAATTATTGGCCATTAATTTAGATTTTGGTTTTAGGCTTGTATCGATTCTTTTTATAGTTATAGTTAACTTGGTGATAATTTTGTTGATTTTTAAACTGTTTAGATTTTGAATTTGATTTAGGTTTGTATTTTGGATTTTGGTTTGGTTTATACACTTTTATATAATGTATTTTTTCTTTAGGTATATAATATTGATTAAGTCCTACATGCGTGGTCAGACACGCTTTCGGAACCCAAGCTAGATTGGTTGACTTGTATTGGGTTATTAATGATTTGAAGGTTTTATTTGAATTCGACTTATATCCTAGTCCGGTTTTATTATAACATGCTTTTTGATTATTTAGGATTAGGTCTAAATTTTTTGATCTTGTTGTGAATTTTTCTAACATCTCCTTTAAATTGTTTATTTTATTTTTTAATGATAAATTCTCCTCCTCAAGTGTTAGATCTTGAGTTGGATTTGAATTTTTTAATTGTTCCTTGAGGTTCTGATTTTCCTCAAGAAGTAATTTGTTTTCATTTTCTACTTTGGTTAATTTACTATTTAAACAAGAAATGATTCTAAAAAACTTTTTGTTTAAATTAAAATATACCTCATTCGAGCCTTCGGAAACGAGTACGGACTCGTGGCTTGTTTCGGGTTCGGACCCGTCTTCATCTTCCGACTCTTTTTCTGTTTCGGATGCGCGGGCCATCGGTGCGAGGTGGCTCTGATGTTTCTGCTCTTCTTCCTCCGATTCGTCCGAGGAGTCGTCCCACGTTGCTTTGAGTTGGCTTTGGTTTGTCGAACTTCAGTTTTGGACATTCGTTCTTGTAATGTCCCTTTTTGTTGCAGCCGTAGCAAGTCACGTTCTTTTGTTCTGAGGGAGAGCTGATCTTTTGAAGGTCCTTTTTGTTGAAGCTCCTCTTTCTCCTGGTGAACATTTTTCTTACCAAGTTCACCAGGTGTTCTTCGTCTTCGGAGTCTTGGTCAGATTCTTCTTCAAATTCAGGCTTGCTTTTCTTTTCTTTGGAGGAACCTGCAAATAGAGCTATACCTTTCTCGGCTCTAGCATTAGTTTGTTCGTGTAATTCTAATTCACAGAAAAGCTCATCTAATTTTAAGTTAGAAAGATCCTTAGAAATTTTGTAGGCATCCACTATTGATGCCCACAAACTATTATGTGGAAAGGCGTTTAATGCGTACCTTATTAAGTGTCTGTTCTCCATTTGGTGGCCTATCGCATGAAGCCCGTTGAGGATGTCCTTGATCCTCGCGTGTAGTTGATTCGCTGTTTCTCCTTCTTTCATTTTTATATTAAAAATCTTATTTAGAAGCAGGTCTCGTTTTGTTACCTTAGCGTCGCTCGTTCCCTCGTGCAGTTCGATCAGCTTGTCCCATAGCTTTTTAGCATTTTTGTGTGGACCGACTCTGTTCAGTTCTTCTCTTGTCAATCTGCACTGTAGAGTGTTGATCGCTTTATTTTCTGTTGACGCTTTTTTCTTGAGATCTGCTGTCCAGTCTTCAGGATCCACTAGATTCCCGGCATTGTCCACTGGAATTTTGTAGGGTCTCGTAATGCTCATCCACTGGTCGAAGTCTGTTTTGAGGTAAACCTCCATGCGCTTCTTCCAGTAAGGGAAGTCGTCCCCGTTGAAGAGTGGAGGTCGCACTGTGCTGAATCCTTCTTGTTGGGACATTCTGTGCACAGGTAAATAACCAAAAAAATATCCCAAGACTTGGTCTTGGATTAGTAGTGCGGGAAGAGAAAAATAGAAAAAAAATCTAGATTCGTGTTGCACTAATTTAAATTGATTAGATAAATATTAAGTTAACGAAACACCAGTTTTAAAATTAATTATCTAACAAAAACAAAGAAAAAAAATTCACCCCCTGTCTGATTGGAGGTAGCACCAAATCAGAGCGGTACCCGCTCTGATACCACTTGTAGGACTGTTAGATTCGATAGAGGAGGGGGTGAATATCGATTCGAAAAACAAGAGTTTAAACGCAGCGGAAAAGTAAAATAGACACAATGGTTTTACTTCGTTCGGAGCCTGTGACGACTCCTACTCGAAGGCCCGTGGTCCTTGACCACTTTCGTTGGGCAATCACTAGCAATTAGGAATAATGATTACAAAAGAACCGTACAGGGAATGTGAAAAGAAAACAAATACACAAAGGGAAAAGAGCGGAGCGTAGTGTCGAGCTTTGTTGGCGTCAAGCGTCGGCGACAAGACCAGGAGAAGAGTTCTCACTTGATTGATTTGATTTATCCGAAGCTCATGCGGGCTTCTTTTATATCTTGTTCGGCGCTGGATCCCTTGGCGCAAATGCGCTCAAATCGAGATGCTCCACATGGCGACGACTTGGCTGGATAGAATTCGCCTTCGCCTGCACCACTGTGTTAAACTCCCTTTCCGCAAAACAAAGTTAGTCCGAGGCAAATATACATCCTGTAAAACAGATTGTTAGCACAGTTAAAGTTCAACAGATGGATAAAAAGAGTATGACTTAGATTCCGTCTTTCCGAGACCGGAATCTAGCCACGATCTCGACTTAGACATCCGAAATGGATCTAAGCTGGATCGACGCCTAATGTCCCTCGGGAACGCGTCCTCGCAGTCCTCCCCTCCGGTGACTTACCTCACTTACCCCAGACGTCCGGTCAGCCGTCGACCCGTCTGGACTTCTCGCCAGCGTCCGGTCGACCCGCTTGGACTTCTCGCCGACTATCCGGTCGACCTAGCTGGACTTCTCGCCAAGCGTCCGGTCAGCCCGTCGACCCGCTTGGACTTCTCGCCAGCTATCCGGTCAGCCCGTCGACCTAGCTGGACTTCTCCTGCACACTCGATCAAAGTGTCAGACAACAACAAAACTAACTTAACCTATTTGTCATTCATCAAAACCTGGGTTAAATCATTAGTGCTAACCGCACCAACATTAATGATATGTTATGTGCTTAAAATATGCATGTTTTTATGATATGATATGTGTTTAGAAATATGCATGTTTTGATGATATGCTATATGCTTAGAATATGCATGTTTTTATGATATGATATGTGTTTAGAAATATGCATGCTTTGATGATATGATATGTGCTTAGAATATGCATGCTTGATGATATGCTATATGCTTAGAATATGCATGCTTTTTATGATATGCTATGTGGTGAAAATATGCATGTTTTTCTTTATGACATGATGTATGCCTAAGTGATGCATACTTTTATGATATGATGTATGCCTAAGTGATGCATACTTTTATGATATGATGTATGCCTAAGTGATGCATACTTTTATGACATGATGTATGCCTAAGTGATGCATACTTTTATGATATGATGTGTGCCTAAGTGATGCATGTTTTTATGATGTATGATATGTATAAGTATGACATGTACTTTACTTTATGTGGCTTATACCAAGGGTGGGCTCCATAAGCGCCCCGGGGTCGATGGAATAAGACTCGGGCCTCGTTAGGGATGGGCTCCTAAGTGCCCCTAGGTCGATGGAGTAAGACTCGGGCCTAGTATGTTTGCCTTGTAGGGTTCAAGACTTGCTACCTTGGGTCTACATAGGTTGCGCGCAATATGTAAGTGGTACATAGCCGGGATCCCCTTTAAGTTGAGATTATGTTCAAGTATATATGTAAGAAGAAATGGTTTTAAAGATCATGAGACATATACATGTTTTTCGGATACATGTTTTCAAAAATCATATTGCATATACCTTATTATCATGTTGTGATGATGCTATGATTTATGATATGCCATGATATGATTATGTTATGTTTCATGCTATGCTTTAAGAGATGATATGCCATGATATGATTATGTTATGTTTCATGCTATGCTTTAAGAGATGATATGCCATGATATGATTATGTTATGTGTCATGCTATGCTTTAGGAGATGATATGCCATGACTAGTTATGATGTTTGTTATGCTGCACGATATGCTTAAAGAATAGGATATGTTATACCATGACTAGTTGAGATTATGTTAAGTTGAGACATTCTTTGATTATATGTTGATTTTGGTTTTAGTGAGTAGGAAAGGAACTTACTGAGCCATGAGTGCTCACAGCTTACTTTCCTTGTACAACAGATAAAGGAAAAAGTTGGATGAGTTAAAGGAGCAGCAGGAGGGGCAACGAAGATGTGTGTGGCGGTGGCTAGGCAACTAATTAAAGAACCTGCTTTAAAACCTTTAAGAACTATGCTTTGGTTTTGTGAAATGTAATACAATATGGGTGACTTGATGTTAAGTTTTTATTTAACTTGTTATCATGTTATGGAAACCATATTAGTGTAGTTCGGTTTTAATTAAGTTAAGAAAAATAATTTTAAGTCTTCCGCTGTAATACGTACGTAGAGTATCGTAGCCCCGTCCCTTAGGGTTAGCAGGGAGGGCGGGCGTTACAGGTTGGTATCAGAGCCAGATTTTTGCCAGCTCACTACACACACATCAAGCCTCCTACCTGCCACTCCAAGTAAGAATGTTTATGCTAAATTTACTTGTTATATGCTTATGTTTAATTTTCTTGTTACATGTTTATGCTTAATTTTCATGATTATATGACTTATGCTCTATTTTATTTTCTTTCTTGTTATATTGCCTATGCTTTATGTTGGTGCGGTTAGCACTAACGATTTAACCTAGGTTTTGATGAATGACAAATAGGTTAAATTAGTTTTGTTGTTATCTGACACTTTGATCAAGTGTGCAGAAGAAGTCCAGACAGGTCGACGGGCTGACCGGATGTCTGGCACGAAGTCCAGCTAGGTCGACGGGCTGACCGGATAGCTGGCGAGAAGTCCAAGCGGGTCGACGGGCTGACCGGACGCTTGGCGAGAAGTCCAGGTAGGTCGACGGGCTGACCGGATAGCTGGCGAGAAGTCCAAGAGGGTCGACGGGCTGACCGGACGCTTGGCGAGAAGTCCAGACGGGTCGACGGGCTGACCGGACGTCTGGCAGGTAAGTGAGGTAAGTCACTGGAGGGGAGTGACTGCGAGGACGCGTTCCCGGGAAGGGAACATTAGGCGTCGATCCGGCTTAGATCCATTTCGGATGTCTAAGTTGAGATCGTGACTAGATTCCGGTCTCGGAAAGACGGAATCTAAGTCATACTCTTTGCTATTACTTTGTTGAACTTTAATTGTGCTAACAATCTGTTTTACAGGATATATATTTGCCTCCGGACTAACGTTTGTCGTGCAGGACGGATTCAGCGGGAAAACAGGGTCCGGGCGCCCGGAAGGAATCCAGGCGCCCGGAAGGAATCCAGGCGCCCGGGAGGCAAACTTTATCGGAGCTTCAGAATAAATCAAACTGAGAACTCTTCTACTGCTGGTCTTGCTGCTCGACGTTCAGTGCGACGCCAACGACGCTCCGACAAAGTGCTCCTTCCGTTTTTATTTAATTTCCTTATCGGTATTGCTTTATTTTCACTAGCATTTCCTGTACTTATTCTGTAATCATATTTCGACTTGTTAGTGATTGCCCAACGAAAGTGGTCAAGGACCACGGGCCTTCGAGTAGGAGTCGTCACAGGCTCCGAACGAAGTAAAAAACATCTGTGTCTATTTTACTTTTCCGCTGCGTTTATACTCTAAGTTTTCGAATCGATATTCACCCCCCCCCCCTCTATCGAATCTAACGGTCCTACACTTTATTTTCTTTACTACATTGCTTATGCTTTATTTCCTTATGTTACATTGTTTGTCATTATATTCCTTATTTTTCCTTATGTTGTTTATGCTTTAGTTTCATGTTTTACTTGCTTATGTTTGATGCTTTATTCTATGCTTTTAGTTATAAATTAGATTAGGATTACATATTGGTAGTTTAGGAATAATACCAGAACAAATAGATAGAAACAAAACAGTACGTTAGATGGGCTAAAAACGATAACCACTTACACTAGTCTGTTTGTCCTTATTTAGATAAACATGGTTAGGACACGCAATGCCCGAACCGGAGGGACAGTGACTCCACCAGACCTCCAGCATCAGTATGCTGTAGTATTATTTGATACTGGGCAACACACTCGTTCGTCTCAACACCTTTTATGAAGAAGCTAGATATACCACTCCGAACTCTAGAGGACACGTTCTTAACAACCTTACCATCCGGGGAGATTATGCCATCAGACCATATGCTGCAAGCAGTACTCATTCGGATTGCAAACAGAGAACTCTACTGCAATTTGATAGTACTCGATATGCAGGATTATGACATAATTTTGGGCATGGATTTCCTTAGCAAGTACGGCGCTTCAATCGAGTGCCGCAAAAGAAAAGTGATTTTCTGACCCGAAAATGAACCAGAGTTTGAATTTTACGGAGAATCAGAAGGAACGGAGAAGTTATTGTCATCTATTAAAGCACAAAAGATGTTAGATAAAGGATGTATGGGGTTTCTAGCACACGTGGTTGATACCAATCAAGTCAAAGACCCGAAGTTAGAAGACGTCAGAGTAGTATGCAACTATCCAAAAGTATTTCCTGATGAACTACCAGGGTTGGCCCCTGACAGAGAGATAGAATTCGGAATCGAATTGATTCCTGGTACTCAGCCGATTTCAAAAGCACCTTACCGTATGGCTCCGGCTGAATTAAAGGAACTTCAGGAGCAGTTATCCGAATTACTCGACAAGGGACTTATTCGTCCTAGTCACTCTCCATGGGGAGCTCCAGTGTTGTTCGTAAAGAAGAAGGATGGGTCTATGCGAATGTGTATAGACTACCGAGCACTGAATAATGTGACGATCAAGAACCGGTACCCACTCCCACGAATCGATGACCTGTTCGATCAACTGAAGGGTGCGACCGTTTTCTCAAATATAGATCTACGATCCGGTTATCATCAAGTGAAGGTGAAACCAGATGATATACCAAAAATAGCATTTCGAACCCGATATGGACACTATGAGTTCATAGTTATGCCTTTCGGAGTAACCAACGCTCCTGCAGTATTTATGGACCTGATGAATCGAGTATTTACAGCATATCTTGATAAATTTGTAATCGTCTTCATTGATGATATACTTATCTACTCGAGAACCCCAGAAGAACATGCTGAACACCTGAATACTGTACTACAGATCCTTCAAGAGAAACAACTATATGCAAAATTCTCCAAATGCGAGTTTTGGCTTGACCGGGTAATATTTCTAGGTCATGTCATTTCCAAAGATGGAGTTATGGTGGATCCAAGGAAAATCGAAGCTGTAAATAACTGAAACTAACCAAGGAATGCCAGCGAAGTCAGGAGTTTTCTCGGACTAGCAGGTTATTACAGAAAATTCGTAGAGAATTTCTCCAAAATCGCAGCCCCTATGACAGCCCTCACCAAGGAAAATACAAAGTATGAATGGACAGAAGCTTGCGAGAAGAGTTTCGCGGAATTAAAAAGGAGACTGACTAGTGCTCCGATTCTTACTCTTCCGGAAACCAACAGAGGTTTCGATATGTACAGCGATGCTTCGATCACAGGACTTGGAGTTGTACTCATGCAGGATGGCAAAGTCATTGCCTACGCTTCTAGACAACTTAAAGAACATGAGAAGAATTATCCCATTCACGACTTAGAACTAGCAGCCGTGGTCTTCGCTCTCAAAATATGGAGACATTATTTATATAGAACTCAATGTAAGATTTATACCGACCATCAGAGTCTGAAATATTTCTTCACGCAAAAAGATCTGAATATGAGGCAACGTCGATGGCTCGAGCTAGTTAAAGATTACGACTGCGAGATTCTTTATCACCCAGGAAAGGCGAACAAAGTGGCCGATGCACTCAGCCGAAAGTTCAGTGCCACCTGATGCAACTATTTTATATGAGGGAGAGAATCTGTAATACCCACTAAACTTGTAAGATAAATATATGAATGTGGGATTTTTCCTTAGAAAAATAATAGGAAGTGAGTTGAAGCAAAAAAGAAATAAAATGAAATAAAAATAAGAGGAGGTCAAGGATTGAACCATAAACCTCTTATATTATATTTCATAGAATTAATTAGTAGAAACCAATTGGGATAGAGAGAAGATATTGATAGCAAAGGAGGGAAACTCATGATAAAGGTAAGAGTAAAAGCTAGCCAAAAGAAAACAAGAAAGGAACAAGAGAAAGGCAACTTGCCTTCCTCCCTTTCTCTCCCTCTTTCTCTCTTCTCTTGCCGAAAATAAAAGAGGCTAATTAAGTGGATTCATTCCCCCTTATTTCACCATGAATGATGAGGATAAATAAATAAATAAAAATAAAAAGAAATAGAAAAAAAAGGCTAAGGGAGAAGGAAAGCAAAAACCAAGTTTGCTACCTCTTCCCCCTTAACATAAAAGAGAATATGTAAAAGGGAAAATTCTATTTTCTCTCATTTTCTCTCATTCATCCTCTCCCTCACCGAGAACACCTCAGCCCCCTCTCCTCCACCTTCGGCCCCAAAGCTAAGGTTTTCTCCTAGGAAGCCTAAGATACAAGGAGGACTAAGCAAGGGAATCAAGGGAAAAGGAACTAGAAGAAGAGGCTATTTCTTCTCCACCATACCTTAGATCCATAAGCGAAAAGGATGTAAGCTTCCCCTCACCTGTGGTACAAGGCTTTTATGTGATTTTCGGATTCTATAAGGATTAGAAAACCTAGGAAAGAATTTAAGATAATTCGGCTAAAGAAAGGGTTTTCAAATCTAGGATGATTTAAACAAGTCCTTATTTCATGATATTCTTTCTATGCTATGTAGGAAGGATTTTCTTCATGTTTTTATACTTAAATGATGCTTGATAAGAGGAGTACCTAACCCTAGAATTTCGGCCAAAAATATGTTAAGGAGGTTAGGGAAAAATATTGTTTAACTAAACTAGTACAAAATTTCTCCCATGAACTACTAAGGGTTTTTATTGGTTTTCTTGCTTGAAAGTTACTTGAAACCAAATAAATCCATTTATATGTTTCGGCCAAGAAAAGGGCTTAGGGTTAGGAAGACCTTTAAATTTAAATAACCATGTTTGTATGATAAAATATAGAGTTCTCTTAAAGAATTGCATGTTGTACATTGCTAGAAATTCATGAACTCTTATTTTAGATTTTCGGCCATGATAAGATGGATAGTTTAGAAAAACTTAAACAAAATTCTAATATGCTCAAGACCTCTGTGATATTATGATATGAAAGTTGTTTAATGCTCTTATGTTTAAATTGAGTATAGAAAATTAGTTACATGATATATGACATGTAAGATCACAAGGGTCCTAGCTTGTTTATGAACCAACTTTGTATATGATGTTCTTAGTAATTTTTGCCATGAAACTTACTTAGGTTTTCCATGCTTTAGGCCACTTAAAACCTAGTTTAAAGATTGGTAGGTTTCGGCCATGAGGAAAAATAAAAGAAAAAGGGAAAGAAACCTAGGAAGCCTAAGACACAATTCACATGTATGTTTATTATGCTTGTCTTTATACATGCTATGAAACTTGTATGATTTCTTATGCTTTTAGGCTATTTGAAGCAAGTTTATATTCTGTGAGTTTCGGCCAAGTAGGGTTTAAAAGACCTAGAGGCCTTAGAAATGAAACCAAATGTGTTAAAAGTACTTCTTATGAAAATATGATAAGGTGTTGAGTGTGTCACATATTTGTATAATTTTTCCATAACCTAAATGGATCATTGTGTGTTTCGGCCATGAAGGAATAGATGCCCTAGAAACCCTAGAACAAGAATTAAATATGCTTATGTCACTCTACATGAAATATGATAAGTAGAAAACCAAAGTTCTCATACTATATGTTGTTTAGTGACCTAAATGAGGCTAGGGTAAGTTTCGGCCATACCTATTGTATGATGTCTTGTTATGAATTTATACATGATGTTAGTTCAAGTTCACATGCTTGTATGTTTGTTTTTAGCCCTAATGAACACTTGTTAAAAGTTTGACCAAGATATACGTTAAGGGCTTGAAGGACTTAAGAACTAGCTCAATATGCTTACTATGCTATTTGAAAAAAAAAATGCTATAAATATGGTTTAAGGTTTCCATGCCTTCATGACATTTGGGACATTGTTTATATACTGATAGGGTTCGGTCACATGAGTTTAAGGACTTGGAGAACTTAGAAACCAAGTAAATCATACTTATAATGCTTCCTATGAAATTCATGTAATGATAATTTAGGTTTCACATGCTTGGAGGTTGTTTTTACCTAAATTGAGACCTAAGGGGGTTCGTCCATGATAGGAACCCAAGGGTTTAGGAAGCTTAGAACCCAAGTTAACTATGTTACCATGTTTCTTATGATAGTATAATCACATGATACACCCTTATGCTTAACCATGTATGCTTGGGATTTATACCTTTTTATGATATGATATGTGGATAGAGATATGCATGTTTTAGTGATATGTTATGTGCTTAGAAATATGCATGCTTTAATTATATGTTATGTGCTTAAAATATGCATGTTTTTATGATATGATATGTGTTTAGAAATATGCATTCTTTGATGATATGCTATATGCTTAGAATATGCATGTTTTTATTATATGATATGTGTTTAGAAATATGCATGCTTTGATGATATGATATGTGCTTAGAATATGCATGCTTGATGATATGCTATATGCTTAGAATATGCATGCTTTTTATGATATGCTATGTGGTGAAAATATGCATGTTTTTCTTTATGACATGATGTATGCCTAAGTGATGCATACCTTTATGATATGATGTATGCCTAAGTGATGCATACTTTTATGACATGATGTATGCCTAAGTGATGCATACTTTTATGATATGATGTATGCCTAAGTGATGCATACTTTTATGACATGATGTATGCCTAAGTGATGCATACTTTTATGATATGATGTGTGCCTAAGTGATGCATGCTTTTATGATGTATGATATGTATAAGTATGACATGTACTTTACTTTATGTGGCTTGTACCAAGGGTGGGCTCCATAAGCGCCCCGGGGTCGATGGAATAAGACTCGGGCCTCGTTAGGGATGGGCTCCTAAGTGCCCCTAGGTCGATGGAGTAAGACTCGGGCCTAGTATGTTTGCCTTGTAGGGTTCAAGACTTGCTACCTTGGGTCTACATAAGTTGCGCGCAATATGTAAGTGGTACATAGCCGGGATCCCCTTTAAGTTGAGATTATGTTCAGGTATATATGTAAGAAGAAATGGTTTTAAAGATCATGAGACATATACATGTTTTTCGGATACATGTTTTCAAAAATCATATTGCATATACCTTATTATCATGTTGTGATGATGCTATGATTTATGATATGTCATGATATGATTATGTTATGTTTCATGCTATGCTTTAAGAGATGATATGCCATGATATGATTATGTTATGTTTCATGCTATGCTTTAAGAGATGATATGCCATGATATGATTATGTTATGTGTCATGCTATGCTTTAGGAGATGATATGCCATGACTAGTTATGATGTTTGTTATGCTGCACGATATGCTTAAAGAATAGGATATGTTATACCATGACTAGTTGAGATTATGTTAAGTTGAGACATTCTTTGATTATATGTTATTTTTGGTTTTAGTGAGTAGGAAAGGAACTTACTGAGCCATGAGTGCTCACAGCTTACTTTCCTTGTACCACAGATAAAGGAAAAAGTTAGATGAGTTAAAGGAGCAGCAGGAGGGGCAACAAAGATGTGTGTGGCGGTGGCTAGGCAACTAATTAAAGAACCTGCTTTAAAACCTTTAAGAACTATGCTTTGGTTTTGTGAAATGTAATACAATATGGGTGACTTGATGTTAAGTTTTTATTTAACTTGTTATCATGTTATGGAAATCATATTAGTGTAGTTCGGTTTTAATTAAGTTAAGAAAAATAATTTTAAGTCTTCCGCTGTAATACGTACGTAGAGTATCGTAGCCCCGTCCCTTAGGGTTAGCAGGGAGGGCAGGCGTTACATAATCAAATATTTTTTAGGGATGTATGTTTTTTGTTATATTTTTTATTTGACCCTTATGAAATTTATAATACCAATTTAATCCTTTATAGTTCTTAAAATTTGAAGCAGAAAAAATTTGAACATTTTAAATTTTCTATTTGTTATTTCAAATTAGCATTTTCAATTTTTAACTTATCTAAATTATCTATTAATCATGATTTTACTAAGGTTCTTTTTATTTCTAAATTTTCATTTTTTTAATTTGTCATTTTTAGTTTTAAATTTGCACATTGATTTTGCTATTGATTTAATGCTGAAATAAACTTGATCAAGTGGTAAAAGGCATACCTCACTTATCATGTCATATATGAAGCTTAATTCTCCTCCTACTTCACTGCATTCGTTTGAAGTCACTCTCCCTTCATCGATGCTAGCTTTTGAGATGCTTTATTCTTCGTAGCTAGCCATCAGTGCTAATCCAGCGTATGCCTTTATTTTTAACTCGGATGATGAGCTTTCGTCCCAATTGGCCTTGAGATTCATGTGCTTGTTTTGCTTTGGTCTCTTGTCTTTTTCCTTTTTGAGTTTCGGGTAGTCCTCCTTTATGTGTCTTAGATTTTTTCTGTTCTGTATTTCTTTAAATTTGTTAGATCTAAAAAGTTTTCTAAATTTTCTCACCATGTAAGCTTCTTGGTTTTATTCCAGATCTAAGTCTGATTCGGGTGCATCCTTCTTTATGGCTTTTAGTGTCAGATTCTGGCTTGATTCTTTTGTTGTACCTGCACATCTGATTTCATGTAATTCTAAGATAGAAAAGAGTTTCTCTATGGTACTTACCTCTAAATCCTTCAAGATGTAGTAGACGTCGATTATCGAGATCCATTCTGTTGGTGCAGTTTGCACTAACGGTCTAACTCAGGTTTTGATGAATGACAAGTAAGTTAAGTTAAGTATAATTGTGATTTAACCACTTTATCAAGTGTGCAGAAGTTAACCAGATAGGTCAACAGACCGATCGAATATTTGGTAAAAAGTCTAGATAAGTCGACGGGCCGACCGAATATCTGGCGGGAAGTCTAGATAGGTCAACGGGCCGACTGAATAGCCGGTGCAAAGTCTAGCTAGGTCAATGGGCAGATTGGATAGCTGGTACCAAGTCTAGATAGGTTGATGAGCTGACCGAATATCTAGCAGGAAGTCCAGTTGGATTTGCGGACTGGACAACTGGCAAACTGATAAGTAAAGGTAAGTCACTGGAGGAGAGTGACTAAGTGAGGACGAGTCCTGATTGAGGGGACAGTCGGTGTTGGTTCAGGTTAGGTCCATTTCATATCCCTAATCTGAAACCTTGACTAGTTCCTGATCATAGGAGTGTTGGATCGTGAAACGTCGATAGAGGGGGGGGGTGAATATCGATTCGAAAAATAGCGTTAATAAGAGTTAAGCGCGACGGAATAAAAACTTAGACAAATGAACACGGTGTTTTTACTTCGTTCGGAGCCTGTGACGACTCCTACTCGAAGGCCCGTACTCCGTGAGTACTTTCGTTGGGCAATCACTATCAATTCGAATATTACAGAGTTAAGTACAAGAATTGACAAATAAAGAAAATACCGACAATAGAATTAAAACAAAACCAACACTGAGTCGGAGAGCTTTTCGTGGCGTCGCAAGAGCACAGAGCAGCAGATCTTGGATTCTGAGTTCTCAGTTGTTATTGAAGCTCCACCCCTGGGGCTTCTTTTATATGCTGCTCTGGGCGCCTGGATCCCTTCCGGGCGCCCTGGTGCGACGTAGCAGGTCTAATCAGCGAACTCCACGTGGCGACGACTCGGCCTGGATAAAATTCACCTCGGGGCGCCCGGATCCCTTCCGGGCGCCCGGACCTCCTATTTCCAGAAACTTCCTTTCCTGCAAAACAGAGTTAGTCCGAGGCAAATATATATTCTGCAAAAACAGATTGTTAGCACAACTAAAGTAATATGATTTAACAAGAAAAGAGTATGACTTAGATTCCGTCTTTCCGAGACCGGAATCTAGTCACAATCTCGACTTAGATGTCCGAAATCGATCTAAGCCGGATCGACGCCTAATATTCCCTTCCTGGGAACGCGTCCTCGCAGTCACTCCCCTTTAGTGACTTACCTCACTTACCTGCCAGACGTCCGGTCAGCCCGTCGACCCGTCTGGACTTCGTGCCAGCTATCCGGTCAGCCCGTCGACCTAGCTGGGCTTCGTGCCTAAGCGTCCAGTCAGCCCGTCGACCCGCTTGGACTTCGTGCCAGCTATCCGGTCAGCCCGTCGACCTAGCTGGGCTTCGTGCCAGACATCCGGTCAGCCCGTCGACTTGTCTGGACTTATCCTGTACACTCGATCAGAGTATTAGATCAACAACAAACCTAACTTAACCTATTTGTCATTCATCAAAACCTGGGTTAAATCGTTAGTGCTAACCGCACCAACAATCTCCCCCTTTTTGATGGAATGACAACCTGGTTAAGTTAGTGAAGACATTTGCAAGAAAAAAATAGATAACATCATTATGTGGAGGTTTTTAAGTTAGTTTGTATTTTCAATTGGTTTGGCTAACTTAACCCACCTAACCCTCCCCCTTTGGTATTCATCAAAAATAAGCATGTTTAAAGTAATTAAAAATACAGACTACAGACAAAGTAAGGAGTCATGTCAAGTTAATCTCGGGGAGTTAAACTTAGTAATTTATCCTTTGTAAAGGAGCTAAGTTTTGAGACAAGTTTAAAAGATCTATTTTTCAAAACTAGGTAAAATTGATTTTCTAAAACTGAGTTGGTAAAGGATTCAACTTTCAAGACTTAAGTACATAAAAGACTTGATTTTTTTAAAGCTAGTTTTCAAAAATAGGTGTATATAAAAAAATTCAGATTTAAAGGCTAAGTTTTGTGAAAAATATCTAATTTTTCAAATATGGCTTCTAAGGTTAAGGTTTAAGAATAAGTTCTAAATTTCAAAAAAAAAAATTTAAAACAGGTTTCAACTCTTTTCAAAAATAAGCAAATTTTCAAAACTAAGTTTTAAAATATATTTCAAGATTGATTGAAGTTTAATTTCCAACACTAAGTTTGTAAAAGATTAAAAATTTTAAAGAGACTTAGTTTATAAACTTACGCTTAGTTTACAAAAATTAATTTTTGTAGAATTAAGTAGAATTAAGTAAAGTCAAATTCTCAGAACTAGATTTTCAAATTCCTCCCCCTGGACCTGACACCAAATCAAATGTCTAACCAGTTAATTACTGACTGACTTATCAAAAGATAGCAGCTTTCACTTGGTTAGTCAAGTTAAGGTCAATCTTAACTTGATTAATATATATTTTGTTTTTAACACCCAGACTTATGTCGATGCACTGAAATAAGCACCTTAAGTCTTAGGCAAGTGGCCTATGCATCTCACCCCTTTCTATTGTTCGGCAAACACAAGCAAGGTAAGCCTAGGGTTTTGGTGAGATGCTCAAAACTAGTCCTATGGGTGCATGTTCTCTAAGGATTTTGAACTAGTCTAAGGCTAAAAGTTTATTTAAAAATCGAAAAATATGAAGGTTTTAAAAACTGACACATGTTTGAACCTATGAGTTAAAAACAACCATCTTTGAAAATATTTATGAAATTCAAAATTCCTAGGCTACCAAGATAGAACATAATCAATGCAAGTCTGAAATATCACTAGATAGATCCAAAGTATTTTACATGTAGTGTAGCTACAGAAGTGAGTCATAACTAGAGCTACTGAGATGATGAAAGGGGTGGTCCAGATCCCAAGGATCGGAGAAACGCCATCAGCTCAGTGTGTCGGGTCTCCCCGGCAGCTCGTAACTCGGCAATCTCTCGCCGTATGTCCCGATGAAAATCAGAGTTCTCCTGCTGGAGACTCGCCATAGCTCTCTCTAGTCCGGTCATACGGTCGACTAGAGTGCGGGGAGCGTGACGTGGTGCTCGAGTTGGGGGCGGTGGTGGAGCCGGTGCGGCTTCCTCTGGAAACAGTGCAAGCATGAACTCGTCCCCCTGTGCATCTGGATCGGGCTGGTGCTGTGCCCCCCTCCGCCAAGACATAGTCTCGTCATCCCTATCTACGTGGATACCAGCTAGGGAGAAGTTCCTAGCTGCTATAACATCGAACTTGGTCATATAAGCAATGTCTCCTCTAGTGACATCAATGTGCAACGAGGACATATATGCTGTCAGAATGTGACAGAACGGCATGTGGACTCGTCTATCAGTCACGTATCCAGCCGAGTAGATAATGGTGGAGAAGATATGTAGGCTGATGTCAATATCTAACCTATGACTCAGGGCATAGAGTAAAAATGAATGGAATGGGTGCATCACAGCGATGTCCCGAGTAGTCAGTGGTAAAATGCAAAAGACTAAGACCCTATAAAGAGCGTAGTCCTGGACTCGAAGTTCTACCGACCTAAACTGGGTCACAGTGGGATCTCGCTCTCCCCCAAAAAAATACGAATAAATCGTATCGAGAGTAATATGTGAGTAGGGATCTCCGAATGGTAGATCCCTGGGAGGATAGCACAAGAAAGGACAAGTAGATGGACGTAATTCTAAAAACTCTCGGATAGTCGTAGGGGAAAACGTGATATCAGTACCTGCTGCCCTAGTGGTATAGGTGAGATCGTCTACTTTCACTAGGTTATTGCAAAATTGAGCACACAGACTTATGTTTACTGAACTGGTACATTCGACAAGGTTCTTTAAGTTATAGTGGTTTATAACCTCTATAACGGAGGCACACGAACCTAGAAAGAACGATCTATCTATACATTTAGTCCTAATGGCCTTATAAATGGTTGACTCAAACTTAGTCCTTAGTTCATCTGTGGGAAACCTAGGGTCAGTGCTAGCATTACAGGGTCCAGCACCAGTATTTGTTCGTTTCCTACTGTATATAAAAAAGATATTCTAAGAAAAAAAATGAGAAGACAAATTCTAATAAATTTTCAGATAGGGGAAGAAGATTTACCGAGGAGCCATCGACAAATATAGATCTGACGACCTCGGTTGAATCGAAACAAGAAAAATTTGATTTAAAATACTCTCACACTGAGGCGTGAACCTTGGCAAAAGTGAAGATTTTGTGGGGCAAGGGTTGGGGACACCCGGATTCCCTCCCGGGCGCCCCGGAAGTGAATACCAGGGGCGCCCGTTTTTTTTTTTTTTTTTTTTACATTAAGATTTAGAGATTAGGTTTAAAATTAATTTTTAAGTTTTTAAAATTAAAATTTTGAAATTAAGTTTTAAAATTAAAATTTTGAAAATGATTTTTTTTTTTAGTTTAAAATTTTGAAAATAATTTTTAAGTTTCAAATTTTGAAAATAATTTTTAAGTTTAAAATTAAAATTTTGAGATTAATTTTTAAGTTTAAAATTAAAATTTTGAAATTAATTTTTAAGTTTGAAATTAAAATTTTGAAATTAATTTTTAAGTTTAAAATTAAAATTTTGAAATTAATTTTTAAGTTTAAAATTAAAATTTTGAAATTAATTTTTAAGTTTAAAATTAAAATTTTAATTAAACAAATTTAAGCCTTATTCATCTCACCCGATCTATATTATCAATCAGTGAATCCTATGATTTTGTGAGATGAAATTGGATTTTTAATTATGGAGTTTTGGTTTAACTTGTGTTAGATTCAGATTTAGCTTTGGTCTCCACAAATAGGCAATCTTCGGATAAACTTCTAAGCTTGGTGAGTCACATGGACGTCATTAGTAGTAACCAACCTTTCGAGGTTTTCCGAATAGTCCTATCCACGGAGCTTAGTACTAAATCTTGGTCTAACTGGTTAGGATTCATTTAAGGGTAGCTTCGGTCAGTTCCACTTGGCCAAATGCACCAGATCGAAACCATATCTTTCTAGACATGCGATGCCCAAGCTTCCCTAACGTACTATCATCCAAAAACTTCACCAGTACCATGATTCAAGTTAAACTTGGTCTCTTTTTAACTAATCCAAATTACCCTGCCGGGTTAGTTAATTTTGGAGGTGCCAGCTATTCTGGAGCCTCCCCCTGAATTATTGACCTTTAATTTAAATTTTCATTTTAGGTTTGTGTCTATTTCTTTTATAGTTATAATTAACATGGTGATAGTTTATATTTTGTTGAGTTTTAAATTTTGAATTTTTTTATTTAGGTTTGTATTTTGGTTTTTTATTTGGTTTAATCGAGTTTATATAATATACTTTTTCTTTAGGTATATAATATTGATTAAGTCCTACTTGCGTGGTCAGACACGCTTTTGGAACCCAAGCTTGATTAGTTGATTTGTATTGAGTTATTAATGACTTAAAAGTTTTATTTGAGTTCGACTTGTATCCGAGTCCGGTTTTATTATAACATGCTTTTTGATTGTTCAGGATTAAGTCAAGATTTTTTGATCTTGTTGTAAATTTTTCTAGCATTTCTTTTAAATTGTTAATATCATTTTTTAATGATAAATTCTCCTCCTCAAGTGTTAGATCTTGAGTTGGATTTGAATTTTTTATTTGTTCCTTGAGGTTTTGATTTTCCTCAATAATTGATTTGTTTTCATTTTCTATTTTAATTAATTTACTATTTAAACAGGAAATAATTCTAAAAAAAAAATTGTTTAAATTAAAATATACCTCATTTGGGCCTTCGGAAACGAGTACGGACTCGTGGCTTGTTTCGGGTTCAGACTCATCTTCATCTTCCGACTCATCTTCTGTTTCAGCTTCGCGGGCCATCAGTGCGAGGTGGCTCTGATGTTTCTGCTCTTCTTCCTTCGATTCGCCCGAGGAGTCGTCCCACGTTGCTTTGAGGGGGTCTTCTTTTTGGTTGGCTTCGGTTTGTCGAACTTCAGTTTTGGGCATTCGTTCTTGTAGTGTCCCTTTTTATTGCAGTCGAAGCAAGTCACGTTCTTTTGTTCTGAGGGAGAACTGATCTTTTGAAGGTCCTTTTTGCTGAAGCTCCTTTTTCTCCTAGTGAACATTTTTCTTACCAAGTTCACCAGGTGTTCTTCGTCTTCGGAGTCTTGGTCGGAATCTTCTTCATATTCAGGCTTGCTCTTCTTTTCTTTGGAGGAACCTACAAATAAAGCTATACCTTTCTCGGCTCCAGCATTAGTTTGTTCATGTAATTCTAATTCACAGAAAAGCTCGTCTAATTTTAACTTAGAAAGATTTTTAGAAATTTTGTAGGCATCTACGATTGATGCCCACAAACTATTACGTGGAAAAGCATTTAATGCGTACCTTATTAAGTCTCTATTTTCCATCTGGTGGCCTATCGCATGAAGCCCGTTGAGGATGTCTTTGATCCTCGCTGGAGCTGATTCGCCGTTTCACCTTCCTGCATTTTTATATTAAGAATTTTATTTAAAAGTAGGTCTCGTTTTGTTACCTTGGCGTCGCTCGTTCCCTCGTGCAACTCGATCAATTTGTCCCATAGCTCTTTAGCGTTTTTGTGTGGACCGACTCTGTTCAGTTCTTCTCTTGTTAATCCGCACTGTAGAGTGTTGATCGCTTTATTTTCTGTTGACGCCTTTTTCTTCAAATCTGCTATCCAGTCTTCAGGATCCAGTATATTCCCGGAGCTGTCCGCTGGAATTTTATAGGGTCTCGTAACGCTCATCCACTGGTCGAAGTCTGTTTTGAGGTAAACCTCCATGCACTTCTTCCAGTACGGAAAATCGTCCCCGTTGAAGAGTGGAGGTCGTACTGTGCTGAATCCTTCTATCTGAGACATTTTAGTCCTGCGCACAGAAGAAAGAAAAGAAAAAAAATCCCAAGACTTGGTCTTGGATTAGTAGTGCGGAAGAAGAAAAACAATAGAAGTATCTAAATTGGTGTTGCACCAATTTAGATTTAATTGCAACGAAAAAATTCAAAACAGGTAATAATACCAATTTGAAATTAAACGTAAAACTGAAAACCGAAAAAAAAGATTAATTTTTCACCCCCTGTCTGATTGGTGGTTGCACCAAATCAGAGCGGTACCTGCTCTGATACTACTTGTTGGATCGTGAAACGTCGATAGAGGGGAGGGTGAATATCAATTCAAAAAACAGCGTTAATAAGAGTTAAGCGCAGCAGAATAAAAACTTAGACAAATGAACACGGTGTTTTTACTTCGTTTGGAGCCTGTGACGACTCCTACTCGAAGGCCCGTACTCTGTGAGTACTTTCGTTGGGCAATCACTATCAATTCAAATATTACAGAGTTAAGTACAAGAATTGACAGATAAAGAAAATACCGACAATAGAATTAAAACAAAACCAGCACTGAGTCGGAGAGCTTTTCGTGGCGTCGCAAGAGCACAGAGCAGCAGATCTTGGATTCTGAGTTCTCAGTTGTTATTGAAGCTCCACCCCTGGGGCTTCTTTTATATGCTGCTCCGGGCGCCTGGATCCCTTCCGGGCGCCCTGGTGCGACGTGGCAGGTATAATCAGCGAACTCCACGTGGCGACGACTCGGCCTGGATAAAATTCACCTCCGGGCGCCCGGACCTCCTATTTCCAGAAACTTCCTTTCCTGCAAAACAGAGTTAGTCCGAGGCAAATATATATTCTGCAAAACAGATTGTTAGCACAACTAAAGTAATATGATTTAACAAGAAAAGAGTATGACTTAGATTCCGTCTTTCCGAGACCGGAATTTAGTCACGATCTCGACTTAGATGTCCGAAATGGATCTAAGCCGGATCGACGCCTAATGTTCCCTTCCTGGGAACGCGTCCTCGCAGTCACTCCCCTCCAGTGACTTACCTCACTTACCTGCCAGACGTCCGGTCAGCCCGTCGACCCGTCTGGACTTCGTGCCAGCTATCCGGTCAACCCGTCGACCTAGCTGGGCTTCGTGCCTAAGCGTCCGGTCAGCCCGTCGACCCGCTTGGACTTCGTGCCAGCTATCCGGTCAGCCCGTCGACCTAGCTGGGCTTCGTGCCAGACATCCGGTCAGCCCGTCAACCTGTCTGGACTTATCCTGTACACTCGATTAGAGTATTAGATCAACAACAAACCTAACTTAACCTATTTGTCATTCATCAAAACCTGGGTTAAATCGTTAGTGCTAACCGCACCAATAGGGATGACATAAACTAATTATTACTACTCATTAATATTGTGCTAACATTTGTCTTGCAGATTGTTATTTGATTTATTGGACTAACGTTGTTTTGCAGGACAAAAGAGCTAATTTGCCTTCGGATGAACAATGTTTGAAAGCACCTTCAAGTAGTGGAAGACGCTTTCGTACTATTCATCGAAGGCGTCTTTCACAGGATAAAAATTGACCTCTTCAGTAATAGCTCTAGAAAAACTTGGGATCAAATTTAACCCATTGGAGGCACCTTCAATGCTTATGGAAGGTGCCTTCCATGCTCTATTTAAGGTTGTTCGCCCAAGGCTTCTACAACAACTTGCATACAAGCTTCTACGCATCCGATTGAGGTTCTGAGTGCTCCGGCCTACTGTTGTGACTCTGTTACGATGTTGTTGCACCCAACTGCTGCTGAGGAACCGACCGACACCGAGCCTAAGCTGACAATTTTCAAAGGTGTTGGGTAATGAGCTGTAATTTGTGTATTTAAGTATTTGCAATAGGACAAGTGCAGGGTGTTGCACTTGTTCCATCTTTTCGTACTCGATTCCCTTTTTCAGAGGTATTAAAAAAGATATTTTAGTAGATTACCCATCGATAGGTCCACGAAACCTGGGTCTTGGAGTAGGAGTCGCCAAAGGCTCCGAACCAAATAAAATTGAACGCGTGTTATTTTACTTGCTTTTCTATTTCCATCTTTTCTCGTAATTTTCCGCTGTGCACTGAGTTCTTAAAAATGAAAAAGATGAGTTTTCAAAAATCACATGACTCACCCCCCCCCCTCACGTGCCTATCGATCCAACACATTCTGGAATCCTAGGAAAAGTATTGAGTGTGTAGCATACCAAGTCCTGATTGGTTACCATTTCATCGAGGTTGATCAATCCGATGATCAACTCCTTGATCTTCGCGTATAGATCGGCTACCTTCTCACCTTTTTCTAGACGGATGTTCATCAGTTTATTCCAAAGAATGTCCCATCATGCGAGTGGTCCTATTGGAAAAAATAATCTGTTATAAGAGATATTGGGGAATTAGCCGAATTTAAATATACCAAATTAAATTTAACATATCTGTTAAGATAACTGAACAGATAATCTCAGGCTGCCAGCAGGACTAGTTTTCTACCAAGTGTTGAAGGCAGACTGAACAATGATGAGAGGGCAGAGCATCCAAGTGAGCAGATCGGCCAAATGTCCGACCAGACGAAGGGTCGAGTGGTCGAGTGGACCAAGCGAGAGGCTGAGCTTGTGACCGGCTGAACAAACTGAGCAAACAGCCTCAGCGAGTGAGCGGTCGAGTAAGCATGCGGTCGAACGAGCTTGCGGCCGAGCGGACAAAGAGGGTGAGTGAATGAGTGCCCAATTGAGCGGTCAAGTGAGCATGCAAGTGGACGGGCTTGCAGCCGAGCGGAGGAAGAGATCGAGCAAGCGGCCGAGGCAAGTGACTGGCGAGGCAAACTGATCGACTAGCCAACCGAACGGCCGAGTGACCTACTGAGCGAGCAGCTGGGCAAGTGGTCGACCGAGCAGACGGTCGGGCAAGTGAGCGAAAGGTCGAGCGAACTGGGCGAGCGATCGAGTGAACTGGGCGAGCGGTCAAGCGAACTCAATGACCGGGCGAGCGTGCAACTGACCAGATGAAAATGTCGACCGAGTTAGCGGCTGAGCGAATGTGGAATTCGAGCGGGTGGATGGATCGAGGCCTGCGAGGGTCGCAGTTTCCTTGAAACATATTCGCCCTACCTCCGGTTGTGCTTCGAGGTTTCCTCAGGTCGTTTGTTTCCCAAGATACAACGGTGAACCGTAATCCCCACCAAGCACTAATGGTCACGAGCACTTCACCAAGCAAGAGATGCATGACAGAGGAGAAGGGGAATCTAGGTGGAGAGCTTCAACATTTTGAGCGTGTAACCTTTTGCATGTGGTGGCAGCCTCCTTATATAGGAGCACTGACTAATGGACAACGTTAATGATCGTTTAATGATCATTATTCATCAGCTGTGAAATGCCAACGTTTTACTTAGTTGCATTAATCTTTAATTTAATGCATCTATTACACCCTTAAATAAGCAACAAAAAATTTATATGGCAAAATATTGGTTGTTCCACTTAGATAAATTTTACCTCGATTGGTCCGACATTCGAAGCGGCAAGTCATGCTCGCACACGAGTCAACTTGGTTTAGTGCAATCCGGACCATAGATTTGCACCCCCACTGTGCACTCACACATGAGAGAGAGAGAGTCTCTCCCCATGCATTTATTCACATCATCAATGCATATGAATCAATATAAAGCAACCAATATGCCTTGAAATTCCCAATGTGGGATTAAAGTGTCATTTATAATGGAGTTTATGCCTCTTCCACCTCTTCTCCATTTACATATATCTAATAGTTCTTTCATGGAGTTCCAAGAACTTCTCCCAAAGATCTTTTGTCGATGCGTAACTTCCGATATGATTTACTTCTTGATACGATAATACACTTAAAAGCTGATATTCCGCTCTGTCGTTGGCTACGAAATCACTTTGCTCAATCGATTAGGTGATCGATTAAGAGAAAATCGCGTGACCACATGAGGCCTCCTAATCTATCAGTTGATCTATTGGGCTCTCCAATCGATCAACCGATCAATTGAAGCTAGTTTTCTCATGATGACACGAGGTAGCCGGAATCAATTGGTCAATCGATTTTAGGATCTTCTGCAAGATCACATAAGACATCTAGATTAATCAATTGATCGATCCAGCTATCCTAATCAATCAGTCAATCAATTGGGATATGACTGTTGCGCAGGTTGTGAGCTTTGGATGGCTAGGATGACATGGATCTGACATGGAAATTGATTGGGAGTAAGCCCAATCAATTGGGAGCCCTACATCATGAAGTATAAAGGCGACGATGAGGTTCAAACGCAACAACATTTCACACGATTCTTCTCTGACACTCACCGTTGGTTCTTAAAACAAAGTGTTGCTACATTTTCAAGTATCAAGAGATACTTCCAAACAAGAAGAGAGCAAGATAGGGTTTATTATTGTAAATCTTATAAGATTTCATTTATATTAGCTTCTCTTTTTCTTCTTATTGTATGTGAGCTTATACAAGATTTCTCCATCTCCAGATTGTTCCAAGAAAGAGTGCTTTCATAGTGGAGAGCGTGCTTAGGTGTAGATTCTTGGATTAGTCACATCTTTTTGAGGTGATATCAAATTAATCCTTATGTAGCGTTGAGGAGTTCGCTTGGAGTATTTTCGCAGTAAGAGATCATCATCGACGAAGCAAGTGAGCTATTCACCCCCCGCCCCCCTCTCTAGCTCTCGGAGTGCCCCAACTATTGGTCCCGTGAGGTCGGCTAGAGGGGGGTAAATAGCCTGAAATAAAAAGTTAGAAATTTCTCTTGCTTGGAACTTAGCAAGGACACAACTATTAGATAACTAACATAAAATAAATAAACAACTTATAAAATAAATGAGTAAAAAGACTAGAATTTACTTGGTTGCAATCTAGATGGTTGTTAATCTAAGACAGATGAAAATCCTAGAACGATCTCCTTCGTTGAAGGCGGAGAAGTCTCTTACATTTTTGCAGCTTAGGAAGTTACTAAGAAATTAATACAGAAGTTGTTGTGTATTTCCTAGCTCCATGGGTCTTTTTATAGCCCCTGAAAAACTCTATCCAAAGATGGAAGGCACCTTTAATAGGGTTCAAGGTGCCTTCAATCAGAGAATTTTTATCACTAAAGATAAAACTTTATTTTTGGCTAACAGTTATTGGAAGGCGCTTTCAATAGGTTGGAATGCGCCTTCGACATTGTTCATGGAAGGCATCTTCCAAGCAATTGAAGGTGTCTTCCCTGCAACAGATCAGCTCCTTAGCTAATTTTCATTGGGTGATGCTCCGACCTTCCAGAGTTAAGCTCACCCGAACCTAACTTCGACCTTTTTCTCGAGCAATCTTCCGCTCCAACTCCTCATCCCTCAGAAACGTCGTGTAGGATCGAAAAGAATTTAGATATCTCCATAATGACATGATATTGTCCACTTTGGGCCTAAGCCCTCATGGTTTTGCTCTTGGGCTCTACACAAAAGGTCTCATGCCAATGGAGATATCTTTCTCTTATAAACCCATGATTTTTTCCATGTGTTTTCAATATGGGACTATGTTTGCAACCTTGCAACCCCAACAATCCCCCCCTCAAACAAAGAACCATGGGCTTCCCACGTCTGATCCTTGACCCACCAGGTCTTCCTGCCCCTCGGTCTACCCGACCTACTAGGACTTCCTGCCCCTCGGTCCACCCGACCTACTATGACTTCCTTGCCTAGCCGCAACTAGGACTTCCTGCCTGGTGTCTGGTCCTCTTGATCCGAACTTAGGAGCCCCCACTTTCTTTGTTCGAGGTCAATATTGTACTCACATGGTTCAATCAGACCATAGCTCTTGTGCACAGTCGGCGGTTAAACCTTCTGGCAGTCTAGGCTCTGATACCAATTGTAGGATCGAAAAGAATTTAGATATCTCCATAATGACATGATATTGTCCACTTTGGGCCTAAGCTCTCATGGTTTTGCTCTTGGGCTCTACCCAAAAGGCCTTATGCCAATGGAGATATCTTTCTCTTATAAACCCATGATCTTTTCCATGTGTTTTCAATATGGGACTATGTTTGCAACCTTGCAACCCCAACACGTCGTGCGCTTCCTTCTTGTCTGCCAACGTACTCTTCCGCAGCACCTTGTCCCTTGGACGCACCGAGCTCGTTGGCTCTTTCTCATGTCATCCTTGTTGCTAGTTGCGTCTTTCGCTCGACTTCTTTGTTGGTGCAACCTTAGGTCAAGGTTGACCTGGTTGACCTGACTCGAGTTGACCTGACTCGAGTTGTATTTTGATGTTTGACTTAGGAAGATTGTTGGTGCAACCTTAGGTCAAGGTTGACCTAGTTGAGTTGTATTTTGATGTTTGACACTCGTGGAAGAGTTGTATTCTTGATATGGGACAAGAATAGATGTTTGGGAGATTATTAGTGCAACCGTAGGTCAAGGTTGACCTGGTTGACCTGATTCGGGAAAAAGTCCAAGTATGGAGACTTGGCAACGGAAAAGTCCAAGCAGGGAGCTTGGCACTAGAAAAGTCCAAGTATGGAGACTTGGCACTGGAAAAGTCTAAGCAGGGAGCTTGGCACGCGAAAAGTCCAAGTATGGAGACTTGGCACGGGAAAAGTCCAAGTATGGAGACTTGGCACTGGAAAAGTCCAAGAATGGAGACTTGGCACGGAAAAGTCCTAACTGGGATGTTAGGCAGTGTGGAAAGTCCTGGTGAGTGAAGCCAGGCAGTGGGAAAGTCCTAACTGGGATGTTAGGCAGTTGGAAAGTCCTGGTGAGTGAAGCCAGGCAGTGGGAAAGTCCTAACTGGGATGTTAGGCAGTTGGAAAGTCCTGGTGAGTAAAGCCAGGCAGTGAGAAAGTCCTAACTGGGATGTTAGGCAGTGTGAAAACCCTAGTGAGTGAAGCTAGGTGAAAGTCCTGGTGAGTGAAGCTGGGCAAAGGTAAATCCAGATGGATCAAGGGTGATCGGACATCTGGTGATGGGAAGTCCAAGTAGGTCATAGGAGTGACCGGATACTTGGCACGAAGAGGAAAGTCCAAGTGGGTCAAAGGGATTGACCGGACACTTGGTGGGGAGTCTTAGCAGGTCAAGGGAGTGACCGGATGCTAAGCATGATGTACCAATAGGTCAAGGTTGACCGGATATTGGTTTGAAGGTTTGGGATTGGTTTGGGCAAAAACCAAGCTCTGGATCGGTCTGCAGACCGATCCAGCGATACGTTTGTGTATCTGATCGATCTGGTGACCGATCAGATAACAAACAGAAGGCAAAGCGCAGTTCTGTGAGCTTACTGATCGGTCTGGGGACCGATCAGCATGAAGCCTGATCGGTCTCCACGACCGATCAGAGACGCAGCCGAGAGAAGTGGGATCGGTCTGTGGACCGATCCAGCTGTGGCCTGATCGGTCCACAGACCGATCAGGAAACGAACAGAAAGTTGGGCACTTTCTGTGGAGCAATCTGATCGGTCTAGGGACCGATCAGCCCAGGGCCTGATCGGTCCCCAGACCGATCAGAAGGGTTCTGGACCGATCAGGGTGGAGCCTGATCGGTCCACGATTCGACCGTTGAGTCACAACGGGTCGCTCCGTCTTCTCCGCTGGCTTCTATCTTCGCTGTGCAGGTTCGCAGGTTATAAAAGGAGATCAAGGCTTTGGTGTTTTTCTTCTTCTTCCTTCTTCCTGTTCTTGGTGCTGCTAAGCTTGCTGTTGAGCTTTGTTGAGCTGCTTTGAAGCTTCGCGTGAGCTTCCGGCTGGGTCACCTGCTGTTGTAGGCGCTTGGAAGCTGCTGCTTCTTCCAGTCGAAGAGAAGGCAAGAAAGTTTACATTTGTATTTTACTTTATTTCTTGTTTTCCTTGTACTCTTTTCTTGCTGTTGCAAGAAGTTTCTGTGGCGAGGTTTCTCCACCCAGAAGGAGTGTATTTATTAGCCGATTTTCCGGGGACTCATCCACCGACGGATTGATTGGGTTCGTCCACCTTACGGGCACGCCGAGGAGTAGGAGCATCATCTCCGAACCTCGTACATCGTTGTGTTAAGGTTTGATATTCTTCCTTTCGTTTCTAGTTTATTTTTCCGCTGCGCTAACGAATTGTAGGAAGAAACGAGCGATTTGGGGCGGCTATTCACACCCCCCCCTCTCTAGCCGAGTACGTAGGATCCTAACAAGTGGTATCAGAGCGAGGCCGCTCTTCGACGGATCAACACCCGGGGGAGCACGGGCTAGAGATGGATCTTTATGGAGAAGATGTCACGATTCAACCCTTCTACGAGTCTCACGACAACTTCACATATTGGAAGGTAAGGATGATGTATTTTCTTAGAACTAATATGTTACATTGGTTTTGTGTACAAGAAGGGTTTTCCCCTCCGATGGATGAGGAAGGAAAACCTATCAAGAAGAAGGAGTGGACGAAAGAGCAAATCCGACAATCCGAAATCAATGACGAGGTAACAAAAATTATTGAATTTGCTTTGCCTAATAATATTTTATGCAAGATAGATAGGTACAACAACGCCAAGGAATTGTGGAACAATTTGGCAAAATTCCATGAAAAGGAGCCTAGTGAGCCAAGTAGCTCACATCATGGAGGGAGCGAATTGGGAGTTGAGGGCTACTCAACATCCAAGGAAGAAGAGGAGGAGAGTTCCTCTTGTTCAAGATCGGAGCAAGAAGAAGATTCTACCTCCGGAAGGGATGAAGAAGAAAGCTCATCTCCATCCACAAACCTAGGTAACTCAAACACTTTAATTTCGAGCAAATTACATATATTATGCTTTGAGTGTAGGGAGTATGGACATTACAAGAGCAAATGTCCAAAGAGAGTTAGGAAGACTCCACCGGCGCCTAAGGTCAAGGAAGCCGGAGGCCCGATACGCAAAGGCAAGGAGCACGTGGTGTGCTTCCAATGCAAGCGAAGAGGACACTATAGGAGCCAATGTCCGAGGGGGAGGCAACCTCACAAGGACAAGAAACCAAGCACATCAATAGGGGGGGCTAAGGCAAACCCTAAGGTAATCTCTAAGGTTCATTATTGCAATTCTAATAAAACTCATGCTAGTAGTTTTTTTGCAATTGTTAATAATGATAAGCATGTTAACTTTAGGAACCAATACATGTGCTTAGGAGCTAAACATGTTAGCCTAAGTAAGGATAACACTAGAAATACCAACCCTAGGATTAACGCTTCTAAAGTTAAGGAAAACCTAGGTAGAAATCCCAAGAAGACTAGACACATGCCTAGGAATATCTCAAGAGAAATGACAAATTAACACTTGAGGTATTAGAGAGGAAATTCAAGTCTTGAGGTCAAGACTTGATAATTTAGAAAAGGCTCTTAAAAACATGGAGAAGTCATCTCTAGGGTTTAAGAGTCAAAAACCCAAGTCCAAGGACAAGAAAGGTTTGGGTCACAAACCTAAGTCCCAAGTGGTCAAGCCCACTTATCATAGTATTCCATTCGATTATGGAACAAAACCTAGGGCTAGGAAGACCACCACCAAGGTCACAAGGGGAGTCACCCCTAGAGTTGATCTTGATGAGTCCCAAATGACCAAGGCTTCAAAGCCTAAGAGGGTCATTAGGAGGGTTGCTAGGGAAGTCATCCCTAGTGAATATTTAGTGAACCCAATGAGCTCACATAGATATTGGGTTCCTAGGAGCATCTTCTCTATCCCATAGATGGGTTAGAGAGTGTCAACTCCAATTAGAAGGATAGTTAACCCAACTTTGAGGAAATTGACACTCAAGGAGCATTTTCAAGGTTTTGATAACCTTTGAAAATGAAAAAGAATTATTATTTACTCCTTGAAGAGTAAATTGTGCCATATTTGAAAAATATCGATTTTAATCTTATTTGGCACAATTTAAGAAAACCTAGAGAAATACCATAATTGGGATTTTGGTTTTCTCTTAGGGATATATGGGCAATCTAGGGTTAGATTTTAAGTTAGCTAAGGCTAAGGATACTTAGATAGGGAATTTAGGTATTTTATTTGTGCTAACTTGCCATGATTGGTTGCCATATGTCATGCCATGACATCATATTAAGTTTATTATCATTTGAAATGTCATGATAATGCTTAGGCTAGTTTATATGTCATGCTTTATTTAAGTTTTCAAACTTTATGCCATGACATCATGACATTGGCACATGTTTTTACTTATGATATCATTATATGCCATGTCATCATCTCTGGCATTATAATCAATGAAATTGATTTAAGGACAAACATATAATTTGATATTGAGATCAAATTGGTGTTTAGAAAATGCATGAGAACTTAGCCTAAGTTGACCTTAACCCATATCTCACATCAAATTGACTTGAATGTGGTTTGATACACCTTAGATGTGTGTGAGATATTAGGATCATGAGTTAGGATCAAGGTGCATTGTCCTTGTGCCTAGATGACCCTAATTAAAGAAATTAAGGATCATAGGGAAAGCTTGTGTACAAGTCATGTACATCTAGCCCTAAGATTATGGTCCCAAATACAAATGGTTTTAAAAGCATTTTAAAATTGATTTGAAAAACCTTGATGAAGCTTTCCTAGTGATAGCATTCATCATTGAACATTGTGATACAAAGTTGAGTTAAACTTGAACTATTTCAAAGTTTTTGAACTTTGTATCAAGATTGAAAAATGGAAGTTATTTTCATAGAAAACTATTTTTCCATGATAGTATATGTTATGAGGAATGTATCCTCAAAATTTCACAATTTTTCAAATTTTTTGGAATTTTCTAGGAATTTCTGAATTTCGGGAAGGAAATTTCCAAAATCAGTATCAGGTTGTGGACCGATCAGGAGGTTCCCTGATCGGTCCAGGTCTGTGTGGATCGGTCACTGGACCGATCCAGGGAAGAGCTGATGCGGTCTGGTGACCGATCAGGGACCGATCCATGGGGTTTCTGATCGGTCTGGGGACCGATCAGAGCGTGCCAGTTTCTGATTTTCAGCTGTTGGTCTGAAATTTCAGCTGGAAGTTGGGTTTTGTGGATTTCTAAAGGTTTGGAACTCACAAAGACATTATTGGTGCAATGGTCAAGGGGGAGTTGACCTTTAGGGGGAGTTTCACCTAATTGTCAAGGGGGAGTTGACTTTTAGGGAGAATTTTTACTCCTTAAGACTTTTGAGGATTAGTGATATGGGATTATCACTAAGTTGATTGTTGAGTTTAGTATCAAGGGGGAAATTAAGAGTTTCAATGAAAGGTATGGGACTTTCATTAGGAAGAAACTCTTGACCTTGATACCCTCCTTTTTCTTTTTGATGTATGTCAAAAAGGGGAGAGTGTTCATTGGAGAATTATTGGAGAAACCCAAGTTAGGTTATCGGGTTAACCTAAGCTAGGGGAAGAATGTCAAGGAATGTTCGAGGAAGAACATTGGAATTCTTTTTGATGTGTGTCAAAAAGGGGGAGAATTATTGGAGAACCCAAGTTAGGTTATCGGGTTAACCTAAGGGGAGAATGTCCAGAGAATGTTCAAGGAAAGAACATTGGACATTGGAAGATGATTGGAAAACCTAAGTTAGGTTATCGGGTTAACCTAACTTGATTATGGGTTTTGTCAAACATCAAAAAGGGGGAGATTATTGGTGCAACCTTAGGTCAAGGTTGACCTGGTTGACCTGACTCGAGTTGACCTGACTCGAGTTGTATTTTGATGTTTGACTTAGGAAGATTGTTGGTGCAACCTTAGGTCAAGGTTGACCTAGTTGAGTTGTATTTTAATGTTTGACACTCGTGGAAGAGTTGTATTCTTGATATGGGACAAGAATAGATGTTTGGGAGATTATTGGTGCAACCGTAGATCAAGGTTGACCTGGTTGACCTGATTCGGGAAAAAGTCCAAGTATGGAGACTTGGCAACGGAAAAGTCCAAGCAGGGAGCTTGGCACTAGAAAAGTCCAAGTATGGAGACTTGGCACTGGAAAAGTCCAAGCAGGGAGCTTGGCACGCGAAAAGTCAAGTATGGAGACTTGGCACGGGAAAAGTCCAAGTATGGAGACTTGGCACTGGAAAAGTCCAAGAATGGAGACTTGGCACAGAAAAGTCCTAACTGGGATGTTAGGCAGTGTGGAAAGTCCGATGTGAGGCAAGGGGAAAGTCCTAACTGGGATGTTAGGCGGTTGGAAAGTCCTGTGAGTGAAGCCGATGGGAAAGTCCTAAGCGGGATGTTAGGCGATGCAGAAAGTCCAGTGAGGAAGCCGAGTGGGAAAGTCCTAACGGGATGTTAGGCGGTTGGAAAGTCTTGGTGAGTGAAGCAGGCGGTGAGAAAGTCCTGAGGGATGTTAGGCGGTGTGAAAACCCTAGTGAGTGAAGCTAGGTGAAAGTCCCGTGAGTGAAGTTGGGCAAGGTAAATCCGGATGGATCAAGGGTGATCGGACATCGGTGATGGGAAGTCCAAGTAGGTCATGGAGTGACCGGATGCTTGGCACGAAGAGAAAGTCCAAGTGGGTCAAAGAGATTGGCCGGACACTTGGTGGGGAGTCTTAGCAGTCAAGAGAGTGGCCGGATGCTAAGCATGATGTACCAATAGGTCAAGGTTGACGGATATTGGTTTGAAGGTTTGGGATTGGTTTGGGCAAAATTAAGCTACGGATCGATCTGCGCCGATCCAGCGACTCGTTGTGTATCGATCGATCCGGTGACCGATCGGATAACAAACAGAAGCGGTTCTGTAAGCTTCGACGGTCGGGGACCGATCGGCATGAAGCTCGATCGGTCTCCACGGCCGATCGAGACGCAGAGAGAAGTGGGATCGATGCGTGGACCGATCCATGTGGCTCGATCGGTCCAGCATCGATCAGAAACGCAAGAAAGTTGGGCACTTTCGTGGAGCAATCTGATCGGTCTAGGGACCGATCAGGCCTGATCGGTCCCCAAACCGATCGAAGGGTTCTGGACCGATCGGGTGGAGCCTGATCGGTCCACGATTCGACCGTTGAGTCACAACGGGTCGCTCCGTCTTCTCCGCGGCTTCTATCTTTGCTGTGCAGGTTATAAAAGGAGGGCTGCTGCTGCGAGCCTTCTTCTTCTTCTTCCTTCTTCCTGTTCTTGGTGCTGCTGTTGAGCTTTGTTGAGCTGCTTTGAAGCTTCGCGTGAGCTTCCGGCTGGGTCACCTGCTGTTGTAAGCGCTTGGAAGCTGCTGCTTCTTCTAGTCGAAGAGAAGGCAAGAAAGTTTACATTTGTAATTTACTTTATTTCTTGTTTTCCTTGTACTCTTTTCTTGCTGTTGCAAGAAGTTTCTGTGGCGAGGTTTCTCCACCCAGAAGGAGTGTATTTATTAGCCGGTTTTCCGGGGACTCATCCACCGACGGATTGATTGGGTTCGTCCACCTTACGGACACGCCGAGGAGTAGGAGCATCATCTCCGAACCTCGTACATCGCTGTGTTAAGGTTTGATATTCTTCCTTTCGTTTCTAGTTTATTTTTCCGCTGCGCTAACGAATTGTAGGAAGAAACGAGCGATTTGGGGCGGCTATTCACACCCCCCCTCTCTAGCCGAGTACGTAGGATCCTAACATTCTTGTGCTCTTAAGTTCCTGCACAGTTAGATATAAGGATCAAACACAATAGAACATAACTTGACTAAGTTGATTATACTAAAACTATCACAGAGTACTTGCACTGACATCCCACACGTTGTAGGGCGAGTATTCCCATTTGTGGTAGAGCGAGTTGTCAATGATGCTGGTATATCCTGTCGACTATTTTCTCTCATTCATGGTTAAGAGAGTTATCAGCGACTGTTGATATATATTGTCGACCATTATCTCCTATTTTGGTTAAGAGAATCATCATTGTCTGTTAGTATATCCTGTCGATTATTGTCTCCCTTTCATGGTTGAGAGAATCGTCAGCGATCATGAGACATTTAATTATCCACTCAGTCACTCGGGGTAATGGTAACTGGAGTTACGTACAATCAATAGCTAGATAGTTACTTTTCATATCCACCCACTCGATTACTGGGAATAGTGGTAGCTGAAGTTGCATATAGTTTTGTCATATCCACCCACTCGGCCATTAAGAGTAGTGGTAACTAGAATTGTGTGTCGACAATGACTATTGCATATGCATGTGATATGTTTATTGCATATGCTTATGATATGTTCTTTACATTGTTGATATATACTGCTATTTGTTTATACATGCTGTTATGTGCAATACAATTGTTATTTACTACTGTTCATTGTATAACATTGGCAGGGACGGAGCCAGGGGGGGGGGCGATGACAACGGCCACCCCTCCTCAATTTTTAAATATAAGAAATGTATGAGGTATAGGAATAGGGGGTGAAAGTGAGGTGAATGAGAGACAATGACATGATCACTTTCTCTCAACATAAACACATACATTTCGCCCACTCGATATGAAATTTCTAGCTCCGTCTATGAACATTGGTTGCATTAGGTTAGTATATACATTTTATTATTTTTACACACTTATTATGATTAGTTGATATTACTCTTGAGATTGTTTTATTTGATCTCTTTATATTTAGTCATGTACTATTTTCTTATATCCACTCAATCGTTGTACTTACTATCCTTTATTTTTCCTCTATTTCAGTTTTTTTTTTTTTTATCGATTTTGAGTTTTGTTAGAATAGTAATTCCTTTTATCTTGTTCAATTATACATGTATCGACATTTGTAATTTGTTAATTTTATATTACATTGATATTTATATTAACTCTAATTGGTTCAATTATATTCGTGTCATCCTTCTCGCTAGTTACATCTTTCGCTCGACTTCTTGTGCTCCTAAGTTCCTGCACAGTTAGACACAAGAATCAAATATAATAGAACCTAAGTTAACTAAGTTGATCATAGTAAAACTATCACGAGATATTTATACCAACATCCCACATGTGGTAGGACGAGTATTCCCATTTATAATAAAATAAGTCATCAGTAATATTAATATATTCTATCGACTATTATCTCTTATTTATAATTGAGAGAATCATCAATGATAATTGGTATATATATTCTCGAGCATTGTCTCCGTATATACAAAAGCATTCACTTTCAAATTATTCTTTTTTTTATAATTTTTTTTTGTTTTTTTTAAAACATAAATGAATGAAAAAGAATCAAAATTTTACAATATTTAATTTTCTTATTTTTCATTAAACGTGTTCCAATAGAATACGCATTTGTCATCGAAGAACCTAACTCAGCTTGACGGACTACCCAAACTATACCAGTCTTGGCATTTGTTCTAATACGCAGGGCCTGTCTGCAGATGTAAGAAGTCGCGATCGTGTTCTTTGGCCGTCGCGATAAACTCGATCCCTCTGCGTCAGTTGCCATCTAGAAATTTCGGAGCAGATAGAGCGAAATTTTTAAGCTTCTGTTCAAATCGCAAGTGGAGAGCTGGAGATGCAGCGACTTTTCTCTACCGGGCGAGCCGCCGCGATCCTTGTCCGGAATCAATGGAGCAATCGAAGGGCTTGCTTTTCGACCTCTCTCCTCTTCGATGACACCCAGAAGCAGGTAGGATTCCGAAGCATCATGGCGACACGAGGGATGTCAGTTTGGGAAGGGATCACCGAAAATTACATGGCTTGTTTCTGATTGGGAAACTAATTGTGGTTTTCTAGTTCAAGGAGAGTGTTGATCAGTTTGCACAAGAAAACATCGCTCCTCATGCAGCCAAAATCGATGCTACGAATCACTTCCCGAAGGTTGTATCGCTTTGGCTATCTAGTTTGCGCTGAATTTGTAATGGTAGCATCTAATCCCAATGTAACATCTTATAGGATGTCGACTTGTGGAAACTTATGGGGGATTTCAATCTCCTAGGCATCACCGCGCCAGGTAATGCTATCGCCTATCGCTTCTTTTGTTGCTATAACAAGGATTCTAAGACCTAATTAACTGTTTGTGTTATCTTGCTAAATGTGAGATTTCAACTCCTGTTTTTGTTTGTTGGGAGCGGATGACAACTCTAGGAGTTATGAAATGACCTTTTTTTGGATCTGATCTGTTATGGTGACATCGGACTGTTACTTCAATCAATTCATGGCTACCTATACTAATAGGAATCCAGGCAACTCTGCTGACTAGAAAATAGTTCATTGCAGGAGAATGTGAAGGAAATTAGATTTGGTTACTTGTAGGGCTGTATTGTAATGGAAGAAATTAGTTGTTTCATGGCAACGGATTGTTTATACAAGTGGTTGCACTTGGAGTCAACTCCATATTCAACTAATGGTCTATAGATAGAAAACTGGTCCCTATGAACTCATGCGCTTCAAACTCAATGGGGATGGATATTCACTTTTTACTTAGATGCCAAATTTAATTAATTCATCTAACTACATGAGGAATAAAAACCATCAGAGGTGTCTTCCTCTAACTAGAAAATAGTTTTGTCATTGCAGAGGAATATGGAGGACTTGGCCTTGGTTACGCATATCATTGTATTGCAATGGAAGAAATTAGTCGTGCTTCTGGGTCTGTTGGCCTCTCCTATGGTGCACATTCCAACCTTTGCATAAATCAACTGGTACAAGGAAAATTTGCATCCATTACTCAAATAGTATACCTTGATAATTAAAATAATAAATGTGACTAATCTCATGTGTTAGTTACTTTTGTAGGTGAGGCATGGGACATCTATGCAAAAGCAGAAGTATTTGCCCAAGGTTCTTATATGTATCCTCTCACTATTGATTATTTACCCTAATAGTTCTTTTGTTATTCTTGATATATTTTAGATAATTTTTCATTAACCAATAATGAAAATTATTGTAGCCTCTTGATGATAATGGTTTGTCGTGGATGGTGACTTTATGATTCTATTATCTATATTGGAAATGTTGGTCAAACAATATTCATTTTTTGTGCCATTCCATAAAGCTAAATTACACAAACGCTCCTAATGTATAATTATTTGAATGGACCTATCTCTTCTTTCTGTACTGATTATTCTACTTTTCCCTAATGTGAAGCTAATTAGTGGGGAGAATGTTGGGGCTCTGGCAATGAGTGAGCCCAATGGTAATTAGTCAATCTGATCATTTATCTTTTATTCTGTGGCCTCTCCGAAGTTTTCTGCTTTTGTGATTCATTACAAGTTTGTCTACAATTTCAGCTGGTTCAGATGTTGTCAGTATGAAGTGCAAAGCTGATCGAGTAGATGGTGGTTATGTCATAAATGGCAACAAAATGTGGTGTACCAATGGCCCCACTGCTCAGACATTGGTAATCATCTGTGCTTTATATAATTGAATTCATTGTATCATTATCCGTAACATTTATGATTTTTCTTGATCATTTAACCTAGCTATATATTAATACGACAATTTTTCCATATAACAGTATCATCATTTTTTTTTGCCTCCGGAGCTTTTTTTTTAAAAAAAGGAAAATCACATATAGAATTGTATCATTATTAACCAATTAAAAAGTTCGATGCTGTAAGCATTTTGTGGAACGACATAACCTGATAATTTTGACTCTTTATGTAGTAGTTCAGAACTCAGTGCACTGCTACTTTTGAAAATAATAAAGAGTCATCCATAGTAAAGTTTATTAATTCACGATTGCTAAATTCCTCACTGTATTTTTATGTTTTATTCATTGAATTTTCTGCAGGTTGTTTATGCAAAAACTGATATTAGTGCTGGATCAAAAGGAATTACTGCTTTTATAATTGAGAAGGGGATGCCAGGGTATTCACAGTACTCTCTTAAGTAATGTTACCTTGAAATTAATGTTGGATCTCCATTGAGGCCTATAACATTTTACTTTTTAAGGTGCAGTAGGATGTACATTTATAAAAAGGAAGTAAAATTTTTAATCCACATTTTAGTTTTATGCTTTTGAGTGAGTTTTGTTATAGTTACTGGAGTTATATATGTGGGTTTGGTGGTGTTTTAGTTATGACATGATATGTTTTTTCAGGTTTAGTACTGCTCAGAAGTTGGATAAACTTGGTATGCGAGGAAGCGATACGTATGTTTGATCTCTCTTCAACTTTGATCTGACCTTCACATGGTCAATGCTTTCCTTACTGTCACCATCTTTTGCAGATGTGAGCTTGTCTTTGAAAAATGCTTTGTTCCAGAGGAGAATGTTCTCGGTGAAGAAGGAAAAGGTGCTAGTTTCTTTAAGATTTCTCACAGCACAGAAAATATTTATTAGAAAAAGGAGATGGACATTCAAAAAGTATTATTTTTATATATTTTCTTTTGACATCTATTATTGAGCCATCGATTTACAAATTTGTTAGCACAGATATATAAAAAAGAACTTTATTAATGAATTTGAATAAAGAGGCTAATATTGTGATAACTAAACATATCTCATCAGAACACCATGACTTTATTCAGCCCTGCTGTTGAAACTGAAATATATGATCTCTTAATTGATAATATTTTTGGAGTCAATACACAAAAAGATTTGGAGAAGTTTCAAGAGTGCACCGATTTTCATGGAGTATGCAGTAAAGAAAATTGAGGGAATGGCTGCAATATTGTTTGCTTATGATACGAGGGATTCTATTTTACCTCTCCGTAACCTTTTTGTGCATGCAAAATAGCAAGTCTCTGCTTTTTATTTACTTTCTTTAGGCATCTACTTATAGACTTATAACTAATATATACAGGGGTTTATGTCATGATGTCGGGGCTTGATTTGGAAAGGCTTGTACTAGCTGCTGGCCCTCTTGGACTTATGCAGGCATGCCTTGATGCGGTTATTCCCTATGTTCGGCAGAGAGAGCAGTTTGGCCGTGCAATTGGAGAGTTTCAGTTTATACAGGTTGGCAATCTAATTTAATATACCACAAAAAAGACGTGTGTTATGAACACTTTTATTGGACTTATGAAATGTAGCATCCTGAAATTACAGGGGAAGTTGGCTGACATGTACACCTCCTTACAGTCCTCTAGGTACTTATCTTTGAGTTTGCTTGATAACCATATGTTAAATCTTTAATTTTACTAGCTGATAGATGTGATAGAGTCATTCTCTTTGTAGGGCATTTGTGTATTCTGTTGCTCGGGACTGTGATAACGGAAATGTTGACAGAAAGGTTCTCTTGAACATCATTTCCCCCCCTTTTGTCTACTGCTTGATGTTGTGAATGCTCACGTTTTTTAATGCTCTGCTCATTGTTTACAATCTTCATGGTGCTAAAATTGCAAACTACCCATTTTGCAGGACTGCGCTGGGGTTATTCTTTTAGCTGCTGAAAAGGCTACACAAGTTGCCCTCCAGGTACTGGATGCTTAAGGCTTGGATTTCCATATCTTAGTAGATTTTCTGTGAATTAATGCAGCTTTAAACTCTTAGAATACTAAATGGGATGGTCAAATCTGTAAATTTCTAGTTCAAAATAACAAGATGGAAGTGACATGGAGCAGAGAGTTGAACTAAATTAACAACAATAACAACCAAGCCTTTTCCCACTAGGTGGGGTCGGTTGTATGAATCCTTTTACGTCATTGAGCTCTATCTCCTATTATATCATCATCTATATTTAAATAAATTTTATCTTGTTTTATTGTTGCTAACCAAGTCTTTTTTGGTCTTTCTCTTCCTCGTTTGTTATGCATGTTTATCATAGTTTCACATCGCCTAACTGGAGCATTTATTGGTCGTCTAAGTACATGTCCGTACTATCTTAAACGTGTCTCTCGGAGTTTTTCCTCAGTAGATGCAACTCCGACTTGTTCTCTAATGCTCTCATTTCTTATTTTGTCCATCTTCGTATATCCACACATCCACCTTAACATCTTCATCTCTGCAACTCTCATCTTCTGCTCATGTGCTCGAGTCATAGCCCAACATTCAACTCCATATAACATAGTAGGTCTAACTGCAGTTTTATAGAACTTACCTTTAAGTTTAGGAGGTACTTTACGATCATATAAAATACTCAACGCTTCCCTCTATTTCACCCATCCTGCTTGTATTCTATGTAAGACATCTCTCTCAATCCCTCCATCATTTTGTAAAAATGATCCTAAATATTTAAATCTCTCGGCTCCGGGCAACTCGTCGTATCCTATCTTAACAATTGTGTCATTACTTAATATTGCTAAACTTAAATTCCGTATATTACATCTTTAATCTACTAAGCTTAAAACCTTTCTCTTACTGTTTTCCTCCAAGATTCTAGCTTAGCATTTACTCCTTCACATGTCTCATCTACAAAATAATATCATCTTAAACAACATGCACCATGGTCTTGAATGTCTGTGATGAGTTCGTCCATAATTAGTGTAAAAAGATAGGGACTTAGAGCTGATCTTTGATGTAACCCTATCTTTATTGGAAATGCTTCAGTTACTCCGTCTGAAATCTTTACTCTGGTCGCTACATCCTCATACATATCCTTAAATAGTTCAATATATGTTACGCTAACACCTCTCTTTTCTAAAATTCTCCATATAATTTCTCTTGGGACTCTATCATAAGCTTTTTCTAAGTCAATGAATACCATGTGTAGATCTTGTTTTTGCTCCCGATATTTTTCAATTAATTGTCTAAGGAGATGTATAGTTTCTATTGTCGACCTTCCAGGCATGAACCCAAATTGATTTTCTGTTTTTCCTTCCTTAATCTTTTTTCTATTACTTTTTTCCAAAGTTTCATAGTATGACTCATTAGTTTAATACCCCTATAGTTTGCACAATTTTGTACGTCTCCCTTATTTTTATATAAGGGAACTAGAGTACTTATCCTCCATTGATCAGATATTTTTTTCGTTTTCAATATCATGTTAAATAATTTTGTAAGTCATTCAATACCTTGTTTCCCTAAGCACTTTCATACCTCTATCGGAATATCATCTGGTCCAACGACTTTTCTATTGTGCATCTCATTTAAAGTTTGTTTTACTTCTAAGTTTGAATTCTACGATAAAAATTAAAATTTCTATGCTCATTTGAACTAATTAAATTATCTAAGTTAAGTTGGTCACCTAAACCTTCATTGAAAAGTTTATGAAAATACCTCTTCCACCGCTCTTTTATTTCTCCATCGTTTACTAATACCCTATTATATTCATCTTTAATACATTTTATTTGGCTAAGATCTCTTGTTTTTCTTTCTCTAACTTTAGCTATTCTATAAATGTCTCTTTCCCCTTTTTTTTTATCTAATTTTTTATATAACCGTTCAAAAGTTTCATTTTTTGCTTCACTCACTACTTTCTTAGCTTCTTTCTTGGCTATTGTATATTTTTTTAAGTTTTCCTCGTTCTTACAAATATATAATTCCTTATAAGCTATTCGTTTTTCCTTCGCTTTCTCTTGTACTTTCTCATTCCACCACCAAGATTCTTTACTTAGTGGTGCATGTCCCTTTGACTCACCGAGTATACTCTTAGCTACTATTTTCAACTTTGATACCATCTTATCCCATGTTGTATTAGAGTCATCGTATATTTCACCTAATGCTTATACTTCTACTTTCTCCTTAAATATATGTTGCTTCCCATCCTTTAACTTCCATCACTTAATTCTAGGAATTGTATATATTTTCTTTCTATTGATACTATGTTTGAGGCGTATATCCAACACTACTACCCTATGTTGGGTAGTTAAGCTTTCTCCAGGGATGACTTTGTAATTTTTACAAATCTTTCTATCCTTCTTCCTAACTATAAGAAAGTCAATTTACGATTTATTATCCCCACTTTTGAATGTGACTAAGTGTTCTTCTTTTTTCTTAAAAAACATATTAGCTAATATAAAGTCATATGCTATCGCAAAATCTAATATAGTTTTCCCTTCCACAGTCCTCGTTCCAAACCCATAACTCCCATGTATTCTCTCATATTCCTCATTTTTCACTCCGACATGTCCATTTAGATCACCTCCTATTAAAATCATTTCATTTGGAGGAATATTTTGTAATATTTCAGCTAAGTCCTCCCAAAACCTTGATTTGGTAGCTTTATCTAATCCTACTTGTGGTGCATATACGCTAATTATGTTCATAGTTTCTTTCGCCACTATTATCTTATGGGCTATAATTTTATCTCCTTTTTCTAACTATTCTTACTTCATCCTTTAACAAACTATCTACAATAATACTCACTCCATTTCTTGCTTTACTCTTTCCAGTGTACCATAACTTAAAACCCGAGTTCTCTATCATCTTTGTCTTCTCATTTGTCCATTTTGTCTCTTGTACACACAAAATACTAATATTTCTCCTAATCATCATATCTACTATCTCCATTGATTTACCAGTGAGAGTTCCTATTTTTCATGTTCCAAATCTTAGATTATTAGTTTTCCTATCATATTTGTTCTTATCTGACTTATGGTGTGAGAACTCTTGCCTATTTAACACTACACCCAAATTCTCATGGAGATGTAACGGTCCTTGCTGAGACATTACAATCGGACCCTGTAACGCGAACTCTTGCATATTTATCACTACACCCGAGTTCTGGAGATGTAGCGGTCCTTCCCGAGACGTTACAGTCGGACCCTGCAACGCGTTCCTTCCGAGGAACAACCTAGCATTAGCACAATAATTTAATGGATTCATTCATTGAATATTTGCTATAGTTTGACGCTGGCTGGCAACCTAACACAACCTTCCTCCTTTATTCGGACTTGGGACCGGCCATGGCTAGTCGTCATGGGCGGAGTTAGTTGAACTAAATTAAATTTGAAAAAAAAGCAACCTGCCATCACCGCATGTTAAAACTTTTTTTTTTGTCCCCTCGGATGGGTGTAATGGCTAGCACATGAGGTGTTGCCACCATGAGGTCTGGGGTTCGAATCTCGGCAAAGCCGAGGTAAATGCCTCTCTTATGTGTTAGTCATTATTCTAAAGGCTAGTAGCCGCCCGTGATTTACCTCCTCCGTGTTGGTCTTGGGACAGGTTTGCGGGGGCGCTGGGGGCAAGCGTTTTCGCCTTTTGCCACCATGTTAAAAATTGTTTTACAAAATTTTAAAAAATCATCTATAATGTACTTATCCATTGGATTTTTGTTTCGACTGTTAAACCTAAAATCTCTAATTTTATTTCAGGAAATATATTTATTTGAACAATTAAAGGGTATAACTTAAATTTTAAGTTTAAGCAGACTCTTGGTTTTTTTAAAGTGGTCTCATAGATTTGTTGCAACTCTGGGCAGAATGTGGGTAAAAAACATAATAGAAGATTTTAAAAAAAACATAAATTTATCAGACTCATGTTGTGCTGTAATTGTAATTATGCAAAATCAATTGTATAGAGGAACAACTCCAAGAGTTGATGACCTCATAAATCTAATGTTGGAAAATACAAACATGGAGGTAAACTATTGGATAATTTGATTACGGACATAGGCGTCAGTGCACATGACAAGAGAGTTGGAGATTCCAGTATGAAGAATTTTGCATCTTCTATCTCTTCTATTTCATTGTCTTCCTAACCATCAAATTTTACAAATTCAAATCCAAATTACTCTGCTGACATTTATGTGTATGAGAAACTTGCTCTTCATGCTGTGACATACAGGCTATCCAATGTCTTGGTGGCAATGGGTACGTGAATGAGTACCCGACAGGTCGTCTCCTGAGAGATGCAAAACTATTCGAGATCGGTGCTGGAACTAGCGAGATCAGGAGAATGATCATTGGTCGTGAACTCTTCAAACAAGACTAACAGCAAAATCAACTTTCATATGATCGCTGCAATCGCTTACAAGAAATTCCTGCTCAGAATATGCAGAATGGAATTGGGCTCTCTTTGTATCTGCCTCTTTTCCTCAACAATTGAGATGAGTACTTGTTGTAATAAACCAACGTGTTTTATAACTTCTTTTAGATTATTTTGAGCTTCAGTTCTTAATTTTACGGATCACAAATCATTCGACCAATGTCCTGCTTCATAACCTTGCAGCCCTAGTCATCAGGAAAAGTCCTGACTTTAGATAAATGCCAAGAAGAATATCTGATTAAGTTATGGTGAGATATAATAGACTGCCAGCGAGATCTTTGTGCCAGGATGCATCTGTGAATGCCTAATGAAGCAACAAATTTTACCAAGTTCATGGTATCTTTTCATTTCCTGTCATTACTTGCCAGCTTCAGCAAAAACACATAAAAAAGGAGAAAGCCTGTTTCTTTACACAGTACATACATTTTGATATACAGAATCCTAGTTAGCAGTCTGGGATGCTGTTGTTTCACAGTTGGTTTCAGAAGCACTGTAACTTTGTCTGCTCATTTTTTTAGTAATGGATTATGATCAGACATTAGTTCACAATTCACATCATTCCTATTAATTAAACAATTGTGAATATTGCAAAACTTCAACACAACATTCATGAATGCAGAAATGCCATGGAAATAAGAATTGCTCACAGATCTTCCATTTTGCCTTCTCTGGCTCTGTACCTTTTCCTTGCATGCATGTTTGCATGTTACTGAAGCCAATACCGTGCCCCAAAACTTAGCTGCAGTGACTAGAGACTGCCATGCATGACACCAGAACCAATGAATTCCATTGTCTATAACAACTACGTATAGACTGTGGCCCTAAGTAACTACTTCCAACTAGCTACTGATTTCCTCCTCATTAATTTCACCAGTAAGTGATGGTAATAGAGAGAAGGGAAAAGAGGCCTCCACAATTGATGATGGATTTTTGAGTGTGCATAAGTTCTAAATTTATTCGATAAATGAATCAAGAGAGACAGTCTATTTCTAAGATTACTGGAGCGAAACTTAAACACCTAAACTATCAAAAGAGAGGTTTCCCAATCTAATTTTACCCTTGTGCTAAGTTAGTTAGAGTTGTAGGGGTAATTAGATTAGTTGGTCAAGTAAGGGCGGAGCCGCATTTATGGTTACCTGGGCTGTAGCCCGAGGGTCTCATAAGGATGAGAATAAGATTTATGTGGGAGAAATTAAAAAAAAAACATCGGAAAGAGGAGACTAGCTCGGCGTGATGGCATAAGAAGGAAAGAGGAGACTAGTATGGGGTGATGACGTTGACACGATGCTCGTGGCCCATAGCCTGGATAGATCACCCGAGCTAGCTCCACCATTACAGTCAAGGCAATCCAGTTCAGGCTTGATGTATGGCCCCCTTGAGGACCGACCTAACTGCATCGATCAGTCAGCACTCAGCACAGCACAATTGAATTGATCAACCTGCTCAAACCATAGCCCACCTATCCTAACTAGTCTATATAGTCAATCAAAACAACCTAACTACCCCAAACAGCTAAATGAAAGGTTAATTTCATTGAAATGTAAATTTTTGAGATCTAATTAGTCACATTCTAACTGGTGCATTTTTTTTATATACTTTTGAATCCAACAAAGTTAGCCCTTGCAATCTTTTTTTTAGATTCAAATAACCTTATATAAGATTTAATGTTGAAAGAGAAAGGACTTGACACTGTGAATCCCCTCATTTAAGAAGATCATTGCGTCAAACATATATATTGCCTTAAGTTTGCAAGAACCCTATATATTGCCTACATTTACTGACTGGTCTGGAACCAATAAAGGCTTGATATCTACAAGTCATTCGAGTACTATCTCCTGCAGCATTGACAGCTTTTAGAATCAAGCCAAGGCAGACATCAGATCGAAAAAAAAACAGAGGAAAAAAAAAAACAAAATTAGCAACATCGAGAAAAGCATCAGTCTACGTACGCATAGAAACAGGAGCCCTCTGCCATAAACCACCAACATTACATCAACAAACTCAAACAGTGCATGCAGATGGGTAGCTGATTCACGTACTCATCAACGTCACACAATTACATTATACCCTAGTCATGCATGAGATATCTCTTCTACTCGAAGAGGAATTAAGATCGATATGTATGATATATATATCATAAAGGCTAAAGCATAGCTGCCGTATGTAAATTAATAATTTAGTGATCGGTAGATTTATCTTTGAAGCCGCCGGAGCTTTTCGTGGGGAACAGATCGAGTGTCTTTGGAGGATTGAAGCTGGGATTGGTGGTGTACTGGTGGAGACACCCGTAAGCTTCAGCACTGCTGTTTGTTAGTTCTTCCCCTTTAGTTTCCAACTTGCACAGCAAATTCAATCCCTGCGCCGCATCCTGCAAATCAAACGCGCAGATTTAGTGGACATGCGCATTGAAATAAATGGTCGATGATCGGAAAGAACTGGACTGGACCTGATTAAAGAAGTGATGGGGGAGGGGAGAAGTAGAAGCAGTGCTGAGATGATGATGGTGGTGGTGGTGGTGGCCGTGGAAGAAGACGTGACAGTTAGGAGTACTAAATCCGGCGGCGGAGCGGAGGAGGAGATGGTGCATGCTGAGCCTCCTGCGGAGCTTCTGCCTCTCTCTGGCCTTGTGGTTTTGGAACCAGTAGAACACGTTCTTTCCTTCGATGTTGCCGTAGCAGGAGAGGTGTGCGGTGATCTGCTGTATCTGCGGCGCGTCGGGCGTGCGGACTCCGCTTCGGTACATCTCCTCCAGTATCATCAGTTGCTCCGGCGTGGGGCACCATCTCGTTGACGGCACTTGCGGCATCATCTTCGCTCCTCTCTCTCTATTCCTGTGGCTTAGTGTGTAATTTTGTCTCTTCTAGTTCCGGTGTATATAGAGGGCAGTGGATGCGAGTGGAGACAAAGAGAGACAAAAGGGATGATGTGCGAGAAAAGCCCTGAGAAAAAAAAAAAACAGGGGTAAAAACAGGGGAGATGGTCATTGGCACTGGTACTTAGCTCATGCAGTCATGCTGATGTTTGCTCCTGATCTCTGTGCCACTCGCTTCTCTGCGCCTTTAATCAATTGTTAAAATATGCCTAATTAATTTCCTGAAGGGCAGGCTTCTCCACTCTCCGCTGATATAGACGACGACGACGAGGTATTCTTGAGCTGTTGTCGCTCGGTGTCGATCAATCTAACTGGTTATAAGACTACGGTGCAAAATGTGGAGAAGGCGGCGGCGGCGGCGCGTTCGAGTGATGGTGGGCAGTTAGCGTTTGTGTGGTCTTTAGGAAAAAATAATTTTATATAATAATATTGTAATACTTTTGATTAAATTGGATTAGTTTATTTTAACATTTTACAATAGTTACGACGACATTAAAATATTAATATTTTTAAATGAGAAATATGTTAAATAGTATTTTAATATTTTTAAAAAGAACGAGTGAGGAGCCCTTTAATATTTTTTTTTTCAACTCTCCTTCTGATACATTAAAGAGAATGACACGCGGAGGTTTCCCGGCCCGTCGATCGTCCTTGCATGGGTGAATTGTGACTTATGAGTGGACTGTGTATTAAAATGCGATGATGACTAGCTCCTTTCTAGCGATCGAAGTCAACGGGCAGTACCTTTCGTGACTTTAGATTCCTCTCTTTATGGCAAATTAATTGCGATGCTCCACGGCCCTCATTCTTCTGCCGTATGCGCATTTAGAGCAAAATTAAAACGTTTGGCAATGGAAGCAACTCTTTCTACACGGTTAACCTTCATATATATCTATGTTTTTTCCCATTAAAAGAGAAGAGACTGGAAGGGATGAAGAGAAGATACGACTGCAGACAGATCCAATAGGTCAAGGGTACCCTACGCAGGGTAGGTAGGTAAGTGGGTGGCATGCAGAGCTGGTGTCTCCGGCCCCCTTGTGTCGTGGAGAGTGAAGGCTGTAAGGTAGGTTGCGATGTGCGGTCACACAGACAATGAAAGGGAAGGGACAGCTGCTGCAGCCTCTCGGGGAGCAAAGGAAAGGACTAATTTGTCTCGCCATGGCAGCTAGCTGGCTGTTATAGAATGCTGCGTTGCATTGAATGGAATGGAATGGAATGGAATGGAATTATGTATGAGTCGACGACTGTGCATGCATGCATGCCTTCGTCTGCTACTGTGACTGTGCTTCGCATGCATCATGCATTCCATCCCCATTCGCTGGGAAAAAAAAAACAAAGAATGAATCATATGACACCTAGCTGGGGACGAACCCATTCGCTGAATGAAAGAGGTAAAGTTAACTAATATAGAATAATAATCTTTTATGATTTTATTGGTAAAGTTAAGAGATTTATTTATATAAATTGTTGGAATAATAATAAAAAATTAAATATGATATATAATCATAATGATTATAATTTTAATATTGAATATAATAAATTTAAAAATATTATATTTTGTTATTGATTCGTGATGAATTTAATTACGATGTCAAATATGATAAATCTTGATTGATTGAAATTAATTTAAAATTATATAAAATGAAAATGTCTAACGTTCAGTTTGATTGTTAACTTAGTAAAGTGTTTTTAGATGATGACTTGATAAATATATTAGTCATTTGAGTTTTTGTAGAGATGTAAGAAATTGAAAATTATTGAATCGAAAACACCTGTATAGGGGCATTTTTTTACTTTTAAGAGCGGCTTTCAACCACTCCTACATTTTTACCAACGATTTGAAAACCACTCCTCTTGTCGCCGTCCCTATATCCTATCGAAGCGGTTTTCGTAACCATTGGTAAAAATTAAAAAACCACTCCTATTGTACTTTATAGCTACAGTTTGAAACCGATCTTACACGTTATACATATAACAATAATTTCAAACAACTTATATAGCTATATATTCAAGAGCGGTTCAAACAACTCTAAAACTCTTTAAGTGTTAGAATGATTTTAAACCGCTCTTACACACCATGATATAGGAGCGACTTCAAAATGCCTAAATGTCATAATTATAGGAGCACTAATCCTAGTGGTAGAGTTGCGAACCTAATCTCCTAACCAATTAGACTATAATTATTAATATTTTTATATGTTAGTTAATTATTTAATAACTAGCCAATAATTTCTTTTGTTATATTGTTATTCTTAGTAATTAGGAGAAGATTAAGAGACATATTTATTCATTTATTTATTAATTTATAATCGCCTACTAATAGATAATTTTATATGCTAGTTAATTATTAAATAATTAATTAATAATTTTATTTTATTATATATTTATTTTTAATAAGTCCAACAATGTCGGGTTTAGTAAACGATTTTGATTACCTATGGGCTGTGTTCTAAAAAGCGTCATTAAGCGCCACTTAAGCGCGCTTAAGCGCGAAGCGAGGAAGAAAAGTTTCGCTTTAGGTGAAAGCGGGGAAAAAACGATCAAAGTATGTTTGACCGAATTAAGCATGCTTAATAGCGCTTAAGCGCGATTTTTTATTTATAATTTTAATTGATTTGTAAATTTTTAAAGAACATAAGGAAAAAAATTTAGAGAAAACGAAGAGACACAACGTCTCTCAACTCTTGAGAGAAAAGCCATAATCTACCATAAACCCCCTATCTGCCTGCTATCGAGAAAAATTGAGGAGATCGAATTAGAATTAGACAAGGAATTAGATAATATCTAGTTTTTTTATGTTCTTTTATTGTGAAAACTTTTTGCCTTTCTAAACATGTGAGAAATTTATGCATGAACCTTAAATTTATCATGTTTAAGTATTATTTGAACTATTTATTTGTTTAAAATAATTAAATTTTATTTAAAAATAAAAAAAATGCTTTTTTACGCTTAAAATTGTCCTAAGCTCGCTTAAGCTTATAAAGCTTGAAGCTTGGACTCGGCGCTTCGTCGCGCTTCGCACTTTTTAAAACATTGTCTATGGGCATATGAGACTAAGGTGATCTATGGAAAGGACTTTGGTTTTAGTTGATGCTTAAAAGTGGAAAGGAAAAAATTTAGATTAGTTTTACTTGCTATTAGAGGCTAATAAAAGTAAAAATTTAAGAGAAAAAATAATAAGGTTAATATATTTAAAAAATAATGGTTCTATATAAATAATAATAATATTTAATAATATTCTGATCATAAATAATCTAATATTATTTTTTAATTTTAAAATAAATATTTTTTAATAAATGCCATTATAAAATATTTATAAAAAAAAATATCAAAGTTATATTCTAGTAGTGTGAATATTGGAGGATGGATAGAATCAAATAAAGAAAGAGAAAAGTTTTTCAAAGTGAGATTTAGGATTTTGGAGTTGAATAGAGGAAGAAAAAAAATTTTGGCGTGAATTTAGGTTCGAAGTTGAATAGAAAAAGAGGAAAGATTTTTGACATGAGATTTAGAATTTCGGAGATAGATAGAGGAAGATGAAGGTGTGGAGGTTGCGCGCAATGTGTTTAGGGAAAAAATATTAAGGAAAAAAATTAAAGGAAAATACATATAAGAAAAGAAAGAAAATTGGTATATAAAAAATTAAGAATTTTCTTTTAACAAAAATAAAAATAAAAAAAATGAAAACCGATATAAATAAAATGAAGATTTTATAAGTTATTTAAAGAATAATTTGTTTGACTAATAAATATTTATATTAAATAAATAAATTTAAATTTGAGATGTACAAAATAAAATTATATTAAGTAAATTATACACTTTAATTATTATTTTTTAAAAAAATATTGATCAATTTTAACTTCGATAAGAGTGGTTTACAGAATCACTACTAAAAGTATACTGTTTGATAACTGTTATTAGAGATTAGAGCAATAGAAACAGTTAGTAACAGCGTTTAACATAGAGCCGCTGCTAAATGTACACAATATCAGTAGTTTCAAGATTGCTTTTAATAGTTGAATCATTAAGTGTGGTTTCAGCAGTGGTTTATTCAAATCGGTGTTAGAACTATTCAACAAGAGCGGTTGCAAAACCGTTCTAAAAAGGTAAGGCGTTAGAAACGATTTAGTTCAAACTGTTTCTATTGTTTGATTTTCAAGAGCGATATTAAAATCGCTCCTAATAAACTGCTCCTATATGGGTATTTTTTTTTTGTAGTGACCACATGTTTGCGAATAAAATAAAAATCAATCTTCACATGCTTGGTACTAGTAAAAACTAGATTTGTCTCAAGATAAGTCATTCTAATATTATCACACCATATTTTAAGTGTAGCGGTTGGAGAAAAAATAAAATTTCGAAAGGAAAGATTGTAGCCAAAAAAATTCGAACGTCGTGTTAGTTATATCTTTATATTCAGCTTCAGTGCTTGAGCAATAGACTATAAGTTGCTTCTTTGAAAGTTAGGAAATAAGATTTCGCTCAAGAAATATGACATACCCTCTAATATAATATCTATCTTTGGAAGGTTATGCCCAATCTTCATCACTATAAATAATCAACTCTTGTGAGAATTGACAATATAAAAAAAGATCATGTACAATAGTGCATTTGAGATGCCGAAAAATTCTATTAACACCTTTTTAATAGTGTCTAGTAGGAAAATGCATAAATTGATAAACACGATTGACGACGAAAGCAATATTGAGTCACGTAATGGTGACATATTATAGGGCACCAATAATACTTCGATAGATCTGGGAGGTAGCCATTATAGAGGATGAAAGTACAGGGAAACCACCTTCATGTTGGGTTTTTTCGGGCCGCGAAAATCGCTTTTTCGCGTCGCAGAAACCCCGAAAGCCCCAAAGTCGTAGATCCGTGCAAGGGAAAAATCGAATGAAATACAAGTACGAGTTTCAAAACTTTAGATCTACTCCTAGATCTATGTGTTGAGAGCTTTTACCTTTGAAGCGTGCCCTCGCAAAATTCCCGCTCGTCCAAGGTACGTGTCGAATCTCCAAAGTATCAAGGTAGATACTTCTCTAGTGATATCCACACGAACAAGGAGTGCTCTCTAGCACTCAAGGATGGAGAAGAGAGCCCCAAGTGTGCTAGCACTTTCTAGAGCTCTCGGATGGGATTGGAAAGGAAGAAAAAGAGAGAGTACAAAAGAAACTCATACACTCAAGAAGTAGTATCCCTCCTTTGTGACCTTCACTCTTCCTTTGCTCTTGGAATTCACTCAACCACCTTCTCCTCTCTTGGAAGTTCACGGCAACAGCAGCAAAACAAAGAGGAAAAGACCAAAGAAGAAGATGGAATGAATGCACATATTATTCCACAAAATCAAAACCCCTCCTCACATTAGTGTGGCCGGTCACACAATGTAACCCCCTCATTAATGTGGTCGGCCACATTAAAGCCAAGGGGAGGGTGTAACCCCCATGAGGTGGCATGCCTCATGAGGTAGAGGTGATGTGGCAAGGATGAGTCATCCTTATGATGTGGCAATACAACAAGTCAAACTTGATGTTTCAACTTCCATTTGGTCAAGTCAAAATTGATCAATTTCTTCCTTGTTGAGTTAAATCCAACCTTTGATTCAAGTCAATTTCAATTTAATGAATCTCAATTCATTAATATAAATTGACTCAATGAATCAAATTTAAATTAGACTCATTCAACAATTGAATCTAATTGAGTCTAACTCAATAAGTCTAATTTGAATCCAATCTTTGGTGCATCATATGAACCTAATCCAATTGGTTCATCATATGAACCTAATCTCCATCCACTTGTTCTTTGTGTGTGACCCAATAGGTTCTTGTAACGTTGGCAATGTTTCTAAACTCCTTTAGAAACATAAGCAATGAGCGGCATCTAGCAATACATCATTGCTACCCAAGTTACAAGAATGTTGAGATCCAACATCACCTTGTGACTACTAATTGTGACTCCTCACAATATGTGACATTGTCCTTCTATCCTAGACATCTAGATTGATCAATATGAGGCATAGACCGTGTCATCCTCTAATCAATCTAAATCTTGAACTCCAAGTAGACTCACTCGATCAAATGAGCTCAACATCTAATGTTGACTCATTTGGGCATGGCCATGCACTTAGTGGTCTCACTCTATCAAGAATACCGATGTCACTCCCGTCATATGGGAGGGATAGATCCCATCTACATCACTCACATCCCTCTACATAATTCGTTATATACCCAGTAATCACCTTTATAGTCCACCCAGTTACGGGTGACGTTTGACAAACCAAAGTACATAACTCCTTATGTAGGGATCCATGGTGACTTCAGGTCTAAGGACTAATAGTCATACTAATAGCCACATGAGAAAGTATATGACACTCATATAACGATCCATGATACTTTCTCATGGCGGGTCATTCAGTATACATTCTCCAATGCATACCCATGTGTCAACTTGATATCTCTATATCCATGACTTGTGAGATCAAGTCATCGAGCTGACCTACATGCTAGTCTTATTGCATTAACATTGTCCCTGAATGTTAATACTCAACTAGGAATGATTTAGAGTAGTGTTCCCTATATCATCTCACTATCGATTCAACTAATCGATTGATATAGGTATGAACCTTCTACTCAAGGACACTATTATACTTAGTCTATTTGGCACTAATACAAATAAGTATAATAACCAAAATCTAAATGCCTTAATTTATATAGAATATGATACAATAAGTCCAAAATACAATCATCAAATGATTGGCTCTAGGGCTCTAGCTAACAATCTCCCACTAGCACTAGTGCCAATCAGTATAGGCTCTAAGCCCAAATGACCTAGTGTGACCATCATGCTTCTTCTGTGCCAAAGCCTTGGTCAAGGGATCTGCGATGTTAGCCTCTGTAGGTACTCTGTAAATCTTCACATCTCCTCTCTCGATGATCTCTCGAATGAGATGGAAGCGCCGTAGTATGTGTTTGGTTCGCTGGTGTGAGCGAGGTTCCTTCGCCTGTGCTATAGCTCCATTGTTGTCACAATAGAGCTCAACTGGGGTCGTGATGCTAGGAACCACCCAAGTTCGATGATGAACTTGCGGATCAAGCGCCTCTTTCGCCTCGATGCGGCAATGTGCTTTGTAGAATCAGCTCTTGTATCCCGCTTGAACTCTTCGGTGACAACACCACCATTAATGCAAAATATGAACCCCACTGCGATCTATAGTCATCCTGGTCGTTCTGGAAGCTAGCATCATAACCCTTTACGACTAGCTCATCACTGCCTCCATATATCAAGAAATATTCTTTAGTCCTTATTAAGTACTTAAGAATATTCTTGACCGCTATCCAGTGACTTTCACCTGGATCTGACTGGTATCTGCTTGTCATGCTCAAAGCATACGAGACATCAAGTTGAGTACATAGCATGGCGTGCATGATCGATCCTATGGCTGAGGCATAAGGGATCTGATCCATGCGGTCTCTCTCCTCTCTAGAAGAGGGACCTTGAGTCTTCGAAAGACTCACGCCATGTGACATCGGCAGAAATCCCTTCTTCAAGTTCTGCATGACAAACCGTAGGAGTACCTTGTCAATGTATGTACTTTGACTTAGGCCAAGCAATCTCTTAGATCTATCTCTATAGATCTGTATCCCTAGAATGCGGGATGTCTCACCTAAGTCCTTCATTGAGAAGCAACTCCCTAGCCAGGTCTTGACAGACTGCAACAAAGGGATGTCCTTCCCAATGAGTAGTATGTCATCCACATACAATATGAGGAAGAAAACTATATCCCCTACAACCTTCTTGTAGACACAAGGTTCATCTTCGTTCTTGATGAAACCAAACTATTTGATTGCATCATCGAATCAAAGATTCCAGCTCCGAGAAGCTTGCTTTAGTCCATAAATGGATCTATGCAGCTTGCATACTCTACTAGTTTGCTGTGGATCTACAAAACCCTCAGGTTGTGTCATGTATATATCCTCGAGCAGGTTTCCATTCAGAAACGCAGTTTTGACATCCATCTGCCATATCTCATAGTCATGGTAGGCTGCAATAGCAAGCATGATCCGAATGGACTTAAACATCGCTACTGGAGAAAAGGTTTCATCATAGTCAATACCATGAATCTGCTTGAAACCTTTAGCTACCAAGCGACCCTTATAGATAAGTCCATCCATGTCAGTCTTTCTCTTAAAGACCCACTTGCACCCAATGGTTTTTACCCCTTCAGGTGGATCAACCAAAGTCCATACTTGGTTGGTGTACATGGATTCCATTTCGGATCTCATGGCCTCTAGCCATTTCTCGGAATATGGTCTCATCATAGCTTCCTGATAGGTGGTAGGCTCATCCTCTATGAGCATAACGTCATCATGGTCAGACAAGAGAAATGAGTATCTCTCAGGCTGACGACGTACCCTATCAGACCTGCGAAGAGGTATGTCTACTTGAACTGATTGTTGTTCCTCAACTCTTTGTGGAACAACATCATCCACAACACTTTGTGGTTCCAGTTCAACTTCCATCGAGGCATCAGTGCTATTGTTCGCATCTTGAACTTCTTCAAGATCGAACGCGCTCCCACTAGTCTTTCTAGAAACAAAGTCTCTTTCTAGAAAGACCTCAGTCTTTGCCACAACTACCTTGTGCTGACTGGGAATATAGAAGTAATATCCCTTAGTTTCCTTGGGATATCCAATAAAGTAGCACTTGTTGGATTTGAGTCCTAATTTGTCTGAGACTTGACGTCTAACATAAGCCTCACAACCCCAAATCCTCATGAAAGACACTTGGGCATCTCTCCCAGTCCATATCCTATATGGTGTCTTTATCACGGCCTTGGATGGAACTCGGTTGAGAATGAAAGCTGCCGTGTCTAGAGCATATCCCCATAGATATGTCGAAAGATCTGTGTGACTCATCATAGATCGTACCATATCTAATAGGGTACGATTCCTTCTTTCGGATACACCATTCCACTGTGATGTTCCAGGAGGAGTGAGTTGGGATAGAATCTCACACTCAGCTAAATAGTCACGAAACTCATGGCTTAAGTATTCACCACCTCGATCTGATCGAAGTATTTTAATACTCTTGCCAAGCTGGTTCTGTACTTCATTCTTAAATTCTTTGAACTTTTCAAAGGATTCGGACTTATGTGTCATCAAGTACACATAACCATATCTACTGAAGTCATCAGTAAATGTGATGAAGTATCTATAACCGCCTCTAGCAGCGACATTGAAAGGGCCACATACATCACTATGTATGAGTCCTAACAAATCAGTCGCTCTCTCGCTGTGCCCACTAAAGGGAGTCTTGGTCATCTTGCCTCGTAGGCATGACTCGCATATCTCATATGATTCAAAATCAAATGAGTCCAGCAAACCATCCTTATGGAGCTGGGATAAGCGCTTGTCATTTATATGACCTAAGCGACAGTGCCAGAGATAGGTGTGGTTCATATCGTTCGATTTGAACCTCTTGGTACTAACGTTATAGATAGAGCTCTCAAGGTCTAGAATATAGAGTCCGTTCATCAGAGGTGCACTACAATAGAACATATCGTTTAAATAGACAGAACAACATTTGTTCTTTATTATAAACGAGAATCCTTTCTTGTCCAAACAAGAAACTGATATAATATTCTTAGTCAATGCAGGCACATAACAACAATCGTCTAACTCTAGTATAAGCCCAGAGGGCAGAGATAAAAAATAAGTCCCTACAGCAACAGCAGCAACTCGTGCTCCATTGCCTACTCGTAGGTCTATCTCGCCCTTTGTCAATGCTCTGCTATTTCTCAGTGCTTGTACATTAGTACAAATGTGCGAAGCACATCCGGTATCTAATACCCACGATGAAGAAATAGAGAGGTTGACTTCTACAACATTTATACCTGAAGTAGAAATCTTATTTCTCTTCTTGTTAAGATCTTCCATGTATCCTGTGAAGTTCCTCTTCCAGTGCCTTGCTTGTCCTTGATATAGTTAACGAAGATGTTCAACCATATCGTAAGCACACATCAACTCATGTTGCTTCTGAAGCTCAGAGTTCATGGTTGCGAGCATTAGACAGGACACATCTAATGCGTCATCTTGATGCTTCTTGTAAGCATCCTGGTCAGCTCACGTGGCAGTGGCAGGAGGAGCCTCCGGAATGGGCTGCTCCAGAATGTACAGTTTACGTTCCTGAGTGAGAACTATTCTCAAATTTGCTCCGTTGAGCTTGTCCTTCTTAAGGACAGAACGCAGGGAGAAAGAGTTCGTATTCGACGTCATGGTTATCTACAACAGAAAATTTACAGAAATAAATATCATATTCTTTTAAAATCATTTAATTAGGCCTTTAATTAAATGATGCTCCCACTGAATTCTATAATTCTTGTGGGACAAGATCCACATCATACTAACCCTTGAGTTAGCTTTGGCTAATATGCCCAAGGCTTAGTATGATCGGTAGATAACGATTACCAATTACTTCTCTATGCAACTCTTGTTTATAAAATCAATATCCGCATTTATATTAAAACTCGAGTTAGCTTTGGCTAATACGCCTGAGAGTTAATATAGATGTGATTTTGACCTATCTTTTTCCAACCGTTGGAAGAATGTCAATAGTTGACTCGATCTAACCGAGCAACTAGGAATACTCAATCTAATTGAGTTTGTATTCACCCATGCGTTGATAGGCGGGACCAAGATTGTCCCTTGCATACCAAGATTATTATATTATTGTGGCAGATTCAACAATACATGTGATCGAGGTAGTGATAGGTATCACGACACGGTTAGGCATTTAGAGTTGGTTCGATCGAGATCTAATCTAATTGAAAAGGATGCATCTTGTGCACGACTTAGATCTAATCTAATCGCAAGGGTGCATCATGTGCACGACTTAGATCTAATCTAATCGTAAGGCACTAATTAATTAATTACTTATTAAACATGCATCATATACATAAGAAATTAACTAATTAATCTATTTGTGATTTAGTCATGGCCCCACTATGATCTTCTCAAGCCAATGAGAAGATCGAATGGTCAACCTAGGGTCAACAGCTTCTCCAAGCTCCTCCCTTTGACCACCTTGTGTTGCTCGTGCCCGCCTCGGAACTCCGTCTCGTGTGGACCCTCCACCGCTCCAATTTGTACATTACAATTTGAAACTCGAGTTACATTCGAGTCTAAATCTAATTTACAACCAGAATATATGAGAAAGGCACGACGCGCAGGTCGCGGAAAATAAAAACATACAACACGCGCAAACACATAACGGCACGCAGGCCGTATTATGAATTACAACACAATCCAATCATATTGGGTTTTTGGGCCATGACTATCACAAAATTAATATATAATTCAAAATTATATATTTTTTTTATAATTTTCTATAATTTTAAAAATTAATTTTTATAATTTTTACGAGTAAAATTTTCTGGCGGTCCCGTTTAGCGGTTTCGGGCGCAATCACGGAACGGATCCCCTTGCGGGGCCAGGGGCAGCGCCCCTACCCGCGATCTAACCATCGCGAGGGTTCCTTTGCGATCCAACAACGCCTAAACTCGCTGTCCCAAAATGATTTGGGACGAAACCTTTGAGAAGAATTTTCCCGGCGGTCCCGATTTGCGATTTCGGGCGAAATCGCGAAGCAAATCCCCTTGCGGGGTTAGGGGGAGTGCCCCTACACACGATCTAACCATCGTGAGTTGCTCCTAAGCGATCCTACAGCGCCTTCGCTCGCTGTCCCAAACGTATTTGGGTCGAAACATCACCGTTTTGGAAAAAACTTCCCGGTAGTCGAAGCCTACAAGCGTCTAAACACTTGTGCTTCGATTACTCGAGAAAAATACTAATAAAAACCCAAAAATCATAATTTTACAGAAAATTACAGAAACTTTAGTTTTCATAAAACTAAAAAATTAAGCTCGTGCAAGCCTTGCACGTGTCTCTGAAGCCACTGTTGGGTTTTTTCGGGCCGTGAAAACCGCTTTTTCGCGTCGCGGAAACCCCGAAAGCCCCAAAGCCGTAGATCCGTGCAAGGGAAAAATTGAATGAAATACAAGTACGAGTTTCAAAACTTTAGATCTACTCCTAGATCTATGTGTTGAGAGCTTTTACCTTTGAAGCGTGCCCTCGCAAAATTCCCGCTCGTCCAAGGTACGTGTCGAATCTCCAAAGTATCAAGGTAGATACTTCTCTAGTGATATCCACACGAACAAGGAGTGCTCTCTAGCACTCAAGGATGGAGAAGAGAGCCCCAAGTGTGCTAGCACTTTCTAGAGCTCTCGGATGGGATTGGAAAGGAAGAAAAAGAGAGAGTACAAAAGAAACTCATACACTCAAGAAGTAGTATCCCTCCTTTGTGACCTTCACTCTTCCTTTGCTCTTGGAATTCACTCAACCACCTTCTCCTCTCTTGGAAGTTCACGGCAACAGCAGCAAAACAAAGAGGAAAAGACCAAAGAAGAAGATGGAATGAATGCACATATTATTCCACAAAATCAAAACCCCTCCTCACATTAGTGTGGTCGGCCACACAATGTAACCCCCTCATTAATGTGGCCGGCCACATTAAAGCCAAGGGGAGGGTGTAACCCCCATGAGGTGGCATGCCTCATGAGGTGGAGGTGATGTGGCAAGGATGAGTCATCCTTATGATGTGGCAATACATCAAGTCAAACTTGATGTTTCAACTTCCATTTGGTCAAGTCAAAATTGACCAATTTCTTCCTTGTTGAGTTAAATCCAACCTTTGATTCAAGTCAATTTCAATTTAATGAATCTCAATTCATTAATATAAATTGACTCAATGAATCAAATTTAAATTAGACTCATTCAACAATTGAATCTAATTGAGTCTAACTCAATAAGTCTAATTTGAATCCAATCTTTGGTGCATCATATGAACCTAATCCAATTGGTTCATCATATGAACCTAATCTCCATCCACTTGTTCTTTGTGTGTGACCCAATAGGTTCTTGTAACGTTGGCAATGTTTCTAAACTCCTTTAGAAACATAAGCAATGAGCGGCATCTAGCAATACATCATTGCTACCCAAGTTACAAGAATGTTGAGATCCAACATTACCTTGTGACTACTAATTGTGACTCCTCACAATATGTGACATTGTCCTTCTATCCTAGACATCTAGATTGATCAATATGAGGCATAAACCGTGTCATCCTCTAATCAATCTAAATCTTGAACTCCAAGTAGACTCACTCGATCAAATGAGCTCAACATCTAATGTTGACTCATTTGGGCATGACCATGCACTTAGTGGTCTCACTCTATCAAGAATACCGATGTCACTCCCGTCATATGGGAGGGATAGATCCCATCTACATCACTCACATCCCTCTACATAATTCGTTATATACCCAGTAATCACCTTTATAGTCCACCCAGTTACGGGTGACGTTTGACAAACCAAAGTACATAACTCCTTATGTTGGGATCCATGGTGACTTCAGGTCTAAGGACTAATAGTCATACTAATAGCCACATGAGAAAGTATATGACACTCATATAACGATCCATGATACTTTCTCATGGCGGGTCATTCAGTATACATTCTCCAATGCATACCCATGTGTCAACTTGATATCTCTATATCCATGACTTGTGAGATCAAGTCATCGAGCTGACCTACATGCTAGTCTTATTGCATTAACATTGTCCCTGAATGTTAATACTCGACTAGGAATGATTTAGAGTAGTGTTCCCTATATCATCTCACTATCGATTCAACTAATCGATTGATATAGGTATGAACCTTCTACTCAAGGACACTATTATACTTAGTCTATTTGGCACTAATACAAATAAGTATAATAACCAAAATCTAAATGCCTTAATTTATATAGAATATGATACAATAAGTCCAAAATACAATCATCAAATGATTGGCTCTAGGGTAGGGATGGCAATTCTACCCGAACCCGATGGAGGATCCGACATCCGACCCGAATGGAGGAGGGTATGGAGGGACTATCAATACCCGATACCCGACCCGAATACCCGATTAAATAATATATATACATATATTAAAGAAAATTTTCTTTTTCTAAAATCAACTTACTATTTTTTTGTTGATATTAGTATGCCTATATAGATGTTTAATCTATTTTTTTAATTATATATATATATTTTAATAGGATGTTGATTTTAATATGTTTTTATTGAATGATAATAGCTCGATAGAAAGAAGAAAAATTACACGTATAGAATATATCCGGTCCTTTAATGGGTATGGGTATACCCATTGGATATCCTATACCCGATGGGTATGGGTACGGAGGATATAGAATCTGACCCGAACCCGACCCATTGCCATCCCTACTCTAGGGCTCTAGCTAACACTTCAATTATTTTATTGGTGTAGAAATAAGACGTGCACTATCCATTTTAGCTCGTTGTAAAAAATTAGTAATGTATTTACTCTGAGAGAGAAAACAACCTTCAAAATGTGGAATTAGCTTTATGCCAAGGAAAAAAATGAACATTATCAATATCTCGAATTGGAAACTCTTGATGAAGAAGATAAAGTAAAGTAGTAATATCTCGAATTGGAAACTCTGATCTGCAAAGATAGAAAAGCTCTGGTGGTGGAAGAACTATGGATCCAATGAAGGAGGGAAACCCCTTTCTTCATCGAAGATTAAATTTGGACAATTAGTGTGGAAATGTGGTGGAATATGGTAGCCAATCCTATCCAAAAACGGTGAAGACAACTAGCTGGGGACGTGACTTAGCGGTTGACCTACTTGCGAAGACTCCGCTTCGATTTGAAAAACTAAGAATGTCAGTGCAGAGCCAGGGAAGGAATCTCTGGCGTTGGCCCTCCGATGCTCAAGTCAGTCACTGGAATAGTAAAAAGATAATAAAGAACTATAGCAACAACAGGAACTCTAGAAAATATAACACATACCTCCCTCGGTGCATGAATCCCCATTTATACAGTACTCTACTAGCAAACATGCACATTTATCAAGACACATGAATGTTTTTCCAACGTCCTATGAAAAGACATGTCAGAAAAGTATCTCTGACACCATTCCTTAATAGGGCGTGTAAATTTCTAACATAACAGTGGAAACTTTCATCGTACGACGATTTGTATGTTGACCATGTCCTGCTGTTGGCGGCATCAACTCCCAAAATGATACAATGAGCTAGGCAATGGGTTCCACTATTTGGCTGAGCAAGGGAGCCGCCTAGTCGGGATTCCCTGCCTGGTAGCTTTCAGCTATTCTTCTCCACAGTCGCTCGTCTCGGTAAGTTGCTCCTCGTGAGATCGGGCATGCGGTCTAGTCGGACTAGCCCTTATAGGGTCGTCATAGTTAAGCATTTAATGTCCTCTCTGTAGTCATCTTGGTCAGACAAGCGACCTGCCTAGATGAGCCTCCTAGCCGAATGGAACCTTTAGGCCGCTCGACTCATTGCCACCTACTCGGCCAACTTTGGTCATCAAACGGTTTCTTGTCTTTGACCACCTTGACTTTGACCTCCACGTCGACTGTTGTTCCTGCCTTTGACTCATACTTGGTTAACTCTCTTTACCACCACATCACAAGTCTTCCCCTCAAATCTAGTCGAAGGAAGCTGTAAATCCGACTGACTGAACGAGCAGTGTCTTTGGTGACCTCCCAGGTTGATTGGACCTTGTAAGCTTTAGAACATCCACTCGACTATGGTGAATACAGCAGGTCATTCCCCCCCCCCCCCCCTAATTAAAGATGCCGCCTGATTACCACTTACTGACATAGATTTAGAGTTGCCGATCGACTTTGTGTTCCACCGATCAAGAGTTTATAGTCGTCGCTCGACTTTACGTTCCATCGATCAAGAGTTTATAGTCGCCGCTCGACTTTATGTTCCACTGATTAAAAGTTTATAATTGCTACTAGACTGCATGCGAATTTAGAGCCACCACCCGATTGTACGAAATACAACAGTCGCTTCCTATTATGAGTTTAGAGTCGTCGCTTGACTGTATCTCACTGACCTTGGTTTAGAGCCACCGCTCGGCTATACTTTATTGACCTGGGTTTAAAGTCGTCGCTCGGCTATATTTTATTGACCTAGGTTTAGAGCTGCCGCTCGGCTATATTTTCTCATTTGTCCTAGGTTTATATTCGTCGCTCAACTTTTTCCCAATCTGCATCATTTGTTCCAGGTGCTTGTGGGCAACACTTAGCATTTTTTCAACTTCCCGCCGCCTCCCGTGGTGAGTGAGCACCATTTGGTGGTTGCTGATGTTATCCTAATCTTTGGAAGACTGCACAAAATCCTTGGTCATTAATGTCGAGCACACTGCCCATGCCTTTTAATTAAACCTTATTAATACATCCCTGTCGCCAGGTGCCACGTGTCCTGCTTTCTGTCGTCGCACGTTTGACGTGACTTGCGAATTTCCACAATTAACATGACTCACGGCATTTCGAATTCCACGGTCGAATCTTGACTTCATTTTCCATAACCCTCGATCGGGCGACTCAAAGCGGCCATTCCCAGGATTTATAAACCCATGCACATCGTCGGTCTCCTCTCTTGCGCACGCTCTCTTCCGCTTCTCTTCTTCCTCGTTCATCGCCGGCGATATTTCTCAATAAGCTTTTTCTTTCTTTCTCTCATTGAGTCTTTGATCTTCTTCCCTCTTTATTTTCTATGACCACATCTCCTCAGCCTCCTGATGCATCTCCGGGATGTGGTACAAAGTTTAACGACGACGAAATCGATCGGATGAAATTTACCTATTGTTTTCCTACTGATTATCAAATTGTCATCCCCTCTGCTTACAACCGGCCCTATTTGCCTCCAGATGACTTTTTGACCTTTTTTAAGGACCAGTTCTACGCCAACCTTCATTTTTTCATTCACCCTTTCTTCTCAGAAATGTGCAGGTATTTCCACATCTACTTGTACCAACTAGTACCCAACTCCTTTAGGTTGCTAAGCGGGGTGGTCGTGCTATTCCGTCTGTACGACATCCCCTTAGTACCTTGAGTGTTTCATTATTTCTATTACTCCAAATTGTCTAAGCCGGGAACCTTTCTTTTTAAAACCCAGTGGGTATTGCCTTCTTTGATAAAATGTCTTTCTCCAATAAGCACTGGAAGGAGCATTATTTTTTTGTTCGTTTTCCTGTCCAGCCTAACTTTCCGACCGGCTGGCAGATGGAAGTGATGAAGCCTCCATCGCTCGGAAGATATTGAAGCTGATCGGACTACCTCCAAGTAGCCTCCAGTCTTGTCGGTCAGAAATATCACATACTTGTCCGTCGATTAACTGTCGGTTCGACTCGCCTGTTAAACATTTGTTTTTTTTACTGGCTTGAACCGTCGGTTAATCAGCGGTTCATAGCCGTTGGGAGAGGGTGGGGAGTTTTTTGGGTATTTTTTTCAACGATTAGGATCATTTGATCATTTTTTGATCAATGGCTATGATTTAGTGTCTGTTACTATCAAAACTCTATAAATAGAGAGCTTATTTCATCATTTTCACACACATCTTCTCTACTCTTAATCTCAATTTTGTATTATTTACATGCTTTCGTTTCCAATTTTCAATTACAATGGAAGAAGGTCGCGGAGGTGCATCATCTCAAGGTCGGAAGGGAATGAAAATAATGAATCCACGGGAGGAGGACCCCAACATTCAATCCACTGATGATGAGATCGAGCATCTTTTGAATTCGACATCCGAAACACAAGAAAGTACCGATGCAATTACTTCTAAGGTTCGGGAACTTCCTCCTCTAAAGTTTTCTATTTTCACTAAACATTTTGAGAATGTCACTCTTTCGTCGGGAGAAATGCATGCAAAATATAAGCACTGCAATGCTTCCTACAAATTCCAAGCTGGCGGCAGCTATGGGTCGTTGAAATGACATGTAGAAACGAAGCACCCGACAGAATTTGGACTCGACCATTCTCAAACACAATTATCAAGATTTTCTTCAACTAGCGGTAGTACCGATTCCGATTTATTTTTATATTCGAATAATAAATTAAGAGAATCATTAGCTAAATTTGTTTCCGCAGAACATCTTTAGTTTTAGATCTAAATGCACATTTGAAGATTTTTGTAAAGAATCTCTTAATTCATGTGCTAAACGTGTTCCTAGAACTACACTTACTCGCACAATTAAAAAAAATAGTAAAACAAGGAAAAAAGAATTTAATTGATGAATTTAGTAAATTAGATAATAAAGTTTCTTTATGTTCCGATATTTGAAGTGATCATTGGCAAACACATTCGTATATGGGTGCGACCTGTCATTGGATCGATAACTCTTGGAACCTTCAAAAATGACTGTTAGCTTATAGAGTTTTTGATGAATCACATAATGCTCATAACATCACACAATTATTATGTTTAATTTTAGAAGAATATGACTTAACTCATAAAATATTTTCAATATCATTAGATAATAATAGTTCCAATACCGCTTGTATAGATGATCTAGAATTTGTTTGTCAACCTATTATTGACGGTTTATTTTTTCATATTTGTTGTGTATGTCATGTTTTAAATTTATGTGTTCAAGATGGTTTAAAAATTTTAGAAAGTTATATTAAACTAATTAGCATTATAATTTCTTATTTATGGTCTCATCTATCTATAATGAAACAATAGGGTAGGTTTTGTAAAACTAATGGAATAGGACCTAAAAAATTTCCATATGATGTACCAACACGTTAGAATTCAACATACCAATTATTACAAGATTCATTTGAATATAAAAAATTATTATGTTCATTTTTTTTCACAAAATACTAATACTAATATATATTTATTTCCACAACAATAGAATATTTATAGTAGTATTTGTGAAATTTTAAAAGTATTTAATGATACAACCGAACAACTTTCCGGTGTTTATTATCCCACTGCTCAATTAGTTTTAGAAAATTATTCTAATATAGTATTATTTTTAAATGAATATATTAATAATGAATCTTTATCTCCTTGCATCTTAGCTATGAAAACTAAATAAGAAAAATATTTTTATTTTATTCCTGAAATTTATTTAATTGCATTTGCTTTAGATCCTAGATTTAAATTAGAAGTTTTACAAGAAATGTTAACTTTATATTATGACATTTTAATTCCAATTAAAGATTCTTCTTCTCCTGATCCAGTTAATATTATATATAATGTTAGGGTTTATTTATATGATATTTATAATCAATATTATGCAAAATATGGAACACAAATTAATATTTTTGAAATATAACAAACTGCTAGTAGTAATTTAAAACATACAAAAGCACAACTTTTATTGAAAGAACGGACAAAACGTCTATGAGGATCCTCAAGTTCCACACAGGAACTTGAGAATTATTTTAGGACTTCTTTTGATTTAATGAAGCAGATAGCGAAAATTTCGATATCTTAAAGTGGTGGTCACAAAAGGTTCAAAGCTTTCCCGTCCTCTCCATGATTGCCAAAGAAATTTTAGCTTGTCCAGTGTCAACTGTTGCTATGAAGCAGACATTCAGTGTTGGCGGTAACATATTAGATGAACGACGATCAACTTTGTCTCCCAACTCATTGGAAGCCCAATTACTACTGGATGATTGGACCAGAGCGGAGAAAAAAATCCAAGGAATGCAACTTTCAAATGACGAAGTTGAAGATTTTGATACTGAAGGAACGAATACGACAGCAACGGGAAATGGAAGTTAGTAAAATGTAAAAAAATAAAAATATAAAAGAACTACGTGGGCTTTGATTCCCCTAAGGGGATACGTAGACAACTTAAATAAGTGCAAGCCCTTTTTCCAATAAATTTTAATTTGAAATTTGTAATTTGTAATTTTTAATTTATAATTTTTTTAATATAATAATCTTGAACCGTGGCGAACCGTGAATTGAATCGTGAACCGTATCCGTCTTGGGCGGTTAAGGTTAAGGGTCGACTTGCTTGGAACCGTCGAACCGGTTGTTCTGAACCGTCGAACTGGCAGTTCCGAACCATGGTCAGGTCTACATACATGTCACCCCAGCCGTCTGCACCGGTCGCCGAAGTATCTACAATTCGTCTCTTCCCTATGCCCAAGTCAAAAGGACAAGCCACTTTCGAGCCATCAGGTCCAAGCCGCCACAGACACATAACAGTCGTCATCCATCTACCAACCGTTGAGTGGTGTCATCCCAATGATGTTGAGTCGCGCTCCCCCGAACACTAAATCAAGTTTCAAGGAACTCTGGCACAAGTCTGGGCAGATGTCAGGGCCCACATGGCGACCATTCCGCCTGGAGAGCTCGCGGATGGTTTTACTCAGAAGTCCACTAGAGTATATATATATTTTATTAAGTGTTACTTTTGTATTCTCCGATTGGTGCTTATTAACCTATTTTTATTGCAGTTCCTAATCGAAAGTATGACCATGTGTCAGAGGTTGGCCTTCTTGGAGCATGAACTACAGCAGCTGCGCGCTTTAAGCGGACAATCAGAACCCTCTTAAGTGTGCCTTGAGCAACTGACCACGGAGGTGGCCCAATTGAAGGCCGACTTGGAAAGAATCTCTACGGAGCCAATAGATTCAGCGCGGGCGCTCAATGCAAAGAGGAGCAAGAATGATGAGCAGGCCCTCCAAATCGACCGACTTACCAAGCATGCTCATACTTTTGAGTCTAAGATTAACTCTGTCAACACCAAAAAGCTCCGAGCCATCGAAGACTTAGATATCAAAAATAAGGAGGCTCAAGTTTTGGCCCAAAACCTCAAGGAGGAGGAGGTTGCCTTGGCGACCGAATGGGATAGCTAATCTGCAGAGCAGGCGGTTACAAAGCTCTAGCTCGACGCCAAAGATGCTGAGATGGCTTCGTTGAAGGTTGAATTGGAAGTGTCCTGAACGTCCTTTAAGTCGTACTAAGATAAAGAGCGTGGACGGTTTGAAGTTTTCAAGCGCAACTATCTTCGTTCTGACTCCTTCAATGACAAGCTCACAGATTGGGATCTTTGTCTCTTTAACTGCGGTATCGATGACCCTTCAATAGCTGAAGGACGGTGGTTATCTCTCTTCAGTGCTGACCAGCAAGATTATAAACAAGGAGAATCTTTCCAAGTCGCTGCTGGACGATGTTCTTGATTACCTTGACTAGCCTTTTCTTCAGATTTCTAGGTTGCCTCTTGTATTCTCCCTCCCCTGACATTTGTAAAAATTTCTAAGTGTCAATGAACGTGCACCCTTTCGGTGATTTTCAGCTTTTGTTGTAAGGCATTGTTAAATATTCTGAGAGTCCTTCCATACGTCTCCACTTGGTGATTTAGCGGGTTCCCTTTGACTTAGTTATTATGTATGATAATATGAATCCCATGAGTTGCACCCGAGTGACCTTCCGTTATATGAAATAAGCATGGGTGATTGGCCCGATCAGGCTGAGTTTCTCCTTCTCTCTCATGCGAAGATTCCTCTTCGCCCATTTATAATTCGATGTCACCTTTTGAGTTTTATAGTTGCCATTCAATTTTGAATTAGGGTTTATAGTCATCACTTGACTCTCCAATAATATTCTGCTCGAGTTTACAGCCACCGCTCGACTGCTGTTATTGTCGACTCCTGAGTTTATAGCTGTTGCTCGATTATTATACCAAGTTTATAGTCACCGCTAGACTATTGATATTAACTCTACTAGGATTTATGGCCACTACTCGACTTTTCAATTTTTTATTTCACAAGGATTTATAGTCATCTTTCGACTGTTGATCCGAGGTTTATAGTCACCACTCAACTATTGTTTAATTGCTAACATAGGGTTTATAATCAGTGCTCGACTTTAGTTGGTGTAGACTCTCGGGTTTATAGCTGTCGCTCGACTGTTGTTTCCTCATTGACCCCGAGTTTATTGTTGTCGCTCGACTATTAATATTTACTTTATCCAAGTTTATAGCAGCCACTCGGCTGTTATCTTTTATGCTCAAGGCTTTATAGTCGTCGCTCGACTTTCTGGTGATGAAGCACAAAAGTTTATAGTCGCCACTCGACTTTCTGACAATGATGCACAGGGGTTTATAGTTACCGCTCAACTTTTAACTTGGTCGATCGACATAAGAGTCTCGGACGCTTGGGTTTTTCATTCATCATTCCCCTGTAATTATATAATAGATGCTTTTACAATTGTATCAGAATTCAATTATGCACCTCTCACCTAGCCCTGTAGAGCTGGAGATGGTTTACGCTCCAAGGCCACTCGAGATCTCTCTCATTCTCATCTTGTAAATAATAAGCTCCCTAGCGAAGCTTCTAAATGATTTTATACGATCATTTCCATGGGGCTTCTAGCTTAGTGAAGTCGCCGACTGGCTTCACTATTTTCCACACTAAGTCATCGACCTGAAATGGCGTCAGGATCACCCTCTGATTGTAGCTTTGCTTCATGCACTGCTGGTATGCCATGAGCCGAACAACGGCCTTATCTCGCACTTCATCCACCAAGTCAAGCTCCATGAGCCTCTAATAGGTGTTTCCCTTGTCGTAGGTCTACACCCAGTTGGATTCTACTCCTACTTCAACCGACATTACTGCCTCACCCTCGTACACGAGATGGAATAGGGTTATGTCGGTCACCTCTCTAGGTGTGATGCCATAAGCTCACAATCAAATTAGAAGTTCATTGACCCAGCTGCCCCTGACATGGTCGAGCCATGCCCGGAGCCCTCTAAGAATTTTCCTATTGGTGACTTCTGTCTGACCGTTGCTCTATGGATAAGTCACTGAAGTGAAAGCCTGTGTGATGTTGTAGCCATCACACCACTCCTTGAGCTTCTACCCAGAGAACTACCTTCCATTATTTGAGACGAGCCGACGAGGGATACCGAATCAACACAAGATGTTTTACCATATAAATTTGATAACCATATGCTCGGTTATCTTGGCTAGCGGTTTGACCTCCACCTATTTTGAGAAATAATCTACTACCATGAGTAAAATCTTCATTGTCCGGTCGCCATGGGAAATGGTTCAACAATGTCCATGCCCCACTTTCTAATGGACAAGACACAGTGGATGCTTTCATTTCTTCGGTAGGTACGTACGAGATGTTCTGATATTTCTGGCATGACAAATAAGTAACCACTGTCTGAACGACATCGTCTTGTAATATGGGCCAGAAATATCCTGCTAACAGGATCTTATGAGCCAATGATATGATGCCCAGATGACTGCTGTAGGAGCCTTGATGAACTTCTTGTAGGATGTACTAAATGTCTTATGATCCGATGCATTTAAGTAGTAGCCTTAGGAAAGCTCTCTTATATAAATGATCTCCAACTAATGTGAATCGGGCGACCCTCCTTCTTAGCAACCTAGCTTCCTCTATGTCGGCTGGTGTGATACCCGATAGGAGGAACTCTATCAGTGGCATCCTTTAGTCACTCAGGAAGGTCATTCCAGCTGTCCTGTCAATGTGTGCCACGAGCAAAACCTATTCGACTGGCTTATCTATGACGAACGGAGATAAAGAATTTGCTAACTTAGCCAGATCGTCATCATACTGGTTGTCCGACCAAGGGATCTTCTGTGTAATCACTTATTCGAAACATATCTTTAATATCTCAAAAGCTTCGGCATACAGCTTGAGCTGGGCGTTATTTATCTCAAACGTTCCCGATAGCTGTTGAGCTGTTAGCTGAGAATCCGAATGAATGAGGACTCTTGTGGCTCCCACATACTGAGCTGCTTGCAGGTAAACTATTAGAGCCTCATATTCTGCCTCATTATCTATAGCCCGATATTCCAGCTGTACGAACAGCTGCATCCTATCCTTACACAATGATATTAAGAGGATGTTGATTCCACTGCCCTGTCAGGTGAATGAACCATTCACATATATCTTTCAGGTCACATTTGGCTCGACGTTCTAGACCTTAGTGACAAAATCAGCTAAGGCTTGAGTCTTGATCGTTGTTCGACGCTGATTATGTATATCAAACTCACTCAGCTCAGTGGTCCATTTGATCAGCCGTCTGGATGCCTCTAGGTTAAGGAGGACTCTTCCCAACATGCTGTTAGTCATCACCATGATGGGATGTGAGAAAAATTATGGGTGAAGCCTTCAAGCGACAAGTACTAGCACGTACGCTAATTTTTTGAGACAAGTGTAGTGAGATTCTACATCTTTCAATATATGGTTTAAGAAATACACCGACTGTTGTTCAGAATCATTCTACTGCACCAACGCCGAGTCAACCACATGCTCTGTGGATGATAAATAAATCCAGAGCGGCTCGCTAGCGCTGACTTTGCTAGTATAGGTAGCAAAGTAAGATATTTCTTAAGTTCTTCTAGTGCCTTGTCACATTCCGGATCCCACTGGAATTTTGTCGCGCGGCGTTGGATTTTGAAGAAAGGGTGACTCCATTCGAACGATTTGGAGATGAATCTCGATAACACGGTGATTCATCTGGTTAGCCCTTGGGCCTCCTTTAAGTTACGAGGCAAGGGCGTGTCCTACAACACCTTCACCTTGATCTGATTTGCCTCTATTCCTCGCTTAGTCATTATGTACCCGAGGAAGTGGTCACTCCTTGCCCCGAACAAGGACTTGCTTGGGTTCAGTTTGATTCCATACGCCCTCAAAGTTCGGCAGGTTTCTTTGACATTTGCACAAAGTCAATGGCCCGGAGCGATTTTATTAATATGTTGTCAACCTATACCTCCATATGCATGCTAATCTACCATCGGAACACTTTGTTCATCAGTCTTTTGTAAGTGGCACCGGCGTTCTTCAGTCTGAACGACATGACGTTATAGTAGTAGGTCTTATCGACCGTAATGAAGCTAACCTTCTCTTAGTCTTCCTTGGCGAGTGACACTTGATGGTAGCCCTAGTATGCATCAAGCATGCAAATCAGCTCGCAACTTGCCGTGAAGTCCACCTTTTGATTAATACGTGGCAAGGGTAGAAATCCTTTTGGCAAGTCTTGTTCAACTCGCAAAAGTTGATGCAGACTCGCCACTTATTGCCCAGCTTGGAGACCAGCACGATGTTGGTCAGCTAGCTCAGAAATTAAACCTCGTGGATGTGACCGACCTCCATCAATTTTTCTATCTACACTCGGATGATCTTATTCTACTCCGAGCTAAAATCCCTCTTCCTTTATTTTCTGGTCGTGCATCTGGTCGGACATGAAGCTCGTGTTGCACCATGCTCGGCGAGATGCTCGGGAGCTCGTGAGTTGACCAGGCAAACACATCGTGGTTTTGCCTAAGGCAGGTGACTAGCTCTGCCTTCCTATCGTCTGTCAGATTGGCAACGACAAATGTTGTGACTTTCGATCGGCTGGGATAGATTTGAACCTCCTTTTTTTTCATCATAGACTAGCGCAGGAGGTTCATCTACAATTGTGTTTACCTCCAAACGCTGAGTCTTCCAAGTGGCCTTTGTTTCGACGTAGCATCGCCAAGCGGCTAATTGGTCGCCTTTGACCTCACCCACCAAGTTGTCCACTGGGAACTTGATCTTTTAGTAGAAGGTGGACACTACGGCTCAGAACTCGTTCAAGGCCGGTCGTCCCAATATTACATTGTATGCAGACGACGCATCCACCATGATGAAGTTTGTGGTTCTTATCCTCTTGAGAGGCTCCTCTCCAAGTGATATGGTCAGCTAAGCCTAGCCGATTGGTAATATTTCATTGCCCGTGAATCCATACAGCAGGGTCGTCATGGGCTGCAAGTTGCTTCGGTCGATTTGCAGCTGATCGAACGCTTTCTTGAAAATGATATTCACCGAGCTACTTGCATGCACGAAAGTTTGATGAATAGTATAATTAGCTATTACCGCTCGGATGATCGAGGCGTCGTCGTCGGGGATCTCTACTCCCTCTAGGTCCTGTGGGCCAAAACTGATCTCTAGTCCCTCGGCCTTCTCCTTGCTGTATCCCATAGCATGTATCTCCAGTCACCGGGCGTGTGACTTACTTGTTATGTTGGAATCACCGTTACTTGGTCCTCCGGCGATCATTCCAATTTTGCCTCTAGCTGCATTGCTTCGGTTGTCCTCCTCCCAAGTCGAAGGTCGAGTCCGCTCAGCAGAAGCTCGGGCGGACTTGCATTTCCTGTTCGTTGAGGCTGACATTGAAGTTGCTCGGCTGCTGATCTCTCTTCTCCCCCTTACCCTTCTGATCAACATTGATGTGGTCAATCTGGAGAGGGTGAATGATGACGGTATCTTAGAGGAACCGATCGACTTGAAACTGGTCTCAAGTCGTAGCAGTCCCTTGTGTTGTGCGTCGGCGAGTGATGGTAGGATCAGAACAATGGCATCCACGGCCTGCCTTTCGAAGCCTTCGGCCGCTCTGCTTCTACTTGCTGCACTGCATGGGCTTAGGGCTCCTGGTGCACCTGTGTTGCTCCTGATCGGGGGGCCCTTTGGTGGCTGATGGGCATCGGCTGGTCGTAGTTCAAGGGGAGTAGTATATTCAGCGGACACTTCCTTCCTTCGTGCCACTTGGGTCCTTTCCACGTTGATGTATTCGGTGGCACGCCTGAGCAGGTGATCGAAGTCTTTTGGCGACCTCCAGATGAGTGAGCGAAAGAATTCCCCTTCAGTAAGCCCCAGCGAGAAGGTATTCACTAATATCTTTGAGATGACCAATGGGATATCCATGACCACTTAGTTGAACCGCTTGATGTAAGCTCTTAATGCCTCCTTGGGCTCTTGCTTCATAGCAAACAAATTAACGCTCATCTTCTGGTGGTGGTGACCATTGGCAAAATTATGCCGGAACGCCGCTTGAAAATCCTTGAAGCTATGAATTGATCCTATTGGCAATCGTCTAAACCATCGTTGCACTGATCCAGAGAGGGTGGTGAGGAGGACTCGACACTTCACTCCATCGGTGTACTGATAGAGTGTGGTCGTGTTATCAAATCTGATCAGATGGTCCTCTCGATCGGTTATCCCATTGTACTCCCCGATCGTTAATGGAGTACAATATCGTGGTAATGGGTCGTCTAGAATCCCCTGAGAGAATTGCCTATTGATCCGTTTGGGTGAATCATCGATCCTTAGTGCCTTCCCTTCTATTCGTTCCGAACAGGCGCGTCGTCTGAAGAGGATCCTTGCTCTCTATATGCTCGACCTTACTCCTCTGAAACAATATGGAACAACGTCAGATGAAAGGGGATCAACGCATTTGGCCCATCCCCATATGTACCGGTCGACTTCTTGTTTTACCCCTGAATGAATATATTTTTCGCTCGGTCTCTATAGCCAGCCTACTGTCCCACTACTGACACTACGGGTTCATTTACTTGCCGTTCGACCATCGCCTGTTGTTGTTGCTCCATCATCTTGGCAGCCCGAGCTTGTATTAGCATGTTCAACTCCTCCTTCGTCAGTGTCACAGTCGTGAGTCGCCCAATGTCTTCCATCTTCGCGTCTCGAATACATGTTAATTTCCCACAGGCGACGCCAATATGATCCTATCCGAAAACGGTGAAGATAACTAGCTTGGGATGTGGCTCGATTGACCTTGCGAAGACTCCGCTCTAATCTGAAAAACTAAGAATGTCAGTGCTAGGCCAAGGAAGGGATCCCCATCTTTGGTCATCCGATGCTCAAGTCAGTCATCGAAATAGTAGAAAGGCGGTAAAGAATTGTAGCAACAACATGAGCTCTAGCAAAGATAACGCATACCTTCCATAATGCATGGAACCCCTTTATATAGTGCTCTAGTAGCAAACATGCACGTTTATCAAGGTGTGTGCATGCTTTCTCAACTGTTCGATGAAAAGATATGTCAGAAAAAGTGTCTCTGACATCATTCCTTAATAGAGCGTGCAAATCTCTAACATAACAGTGAAAACTTTTGTCGTACAATTTGCCTGTTGACCATACCTTGTTGTCAGCGACATCAACTCTCAAAATGATATAATGAGCTAGGCAAGCAGCCCCACTGTTTGGCCAAGTGGGGGAGCCGCTCGGCCGGGATTCCCCGCCTGGTAGCTTTCAACTATTCTTCTTCACGGTCGCTCGGCTCGGTAGGTTGTTCCCCATTAGACCAGATATGCGATCTGGACTAACACTTGTAGGGTTGTCATAGTTGAGCATTTAATGTTCTCTCTGTAGTCGTCCTGGTCGGACAAGCGACCTACCAAGGTGAGCCTCCTGGCCGAACAGAACTTTTAGACCCGCTGGGCTCATTGCCTCCCGCTTGGCCAACTTTGGTGACCAGGTAGTTTCTTGTCTTTGGCCTCTACGTCAACTGTTATTCTTGCCTTTGACTCATACTTGGTAAGCTCCCTTTACCACCTCATCAGTAGTGATGGCGTCAGGTGGATCTACGGGGAAGAAGAGATGGCTAGGTAGGGAAACCCCTTACCTTGTGGATGGGAGATGGGAGATCACTGGAGGAAGGGCAAAGAAGAGATGAGATGAAGGATGATGGATCACCGGAGAAAGGGAGTCCTCTTGACCTCCAGTGATCCGGTGGTGGTGGAGAAGCAGCGCCAAGGAAGAGCAGGGCGATCATGGTGGAGCCCGAGAGAGGAAGAACTATGCTTCGTCAAATATGATTCCTGCTTCTCCGATCTGAGATAACAGTTGGGATTAAATCTGAATAAGTAGTTTAGATCAGATCAGACATAGATAACATAGTTAAAAATTATTATTATTGTAGATATTAAAAAAATACTTATAGATAAGCATGGTCTTTGACCTTAAAAAAAACCACCAATAGATAACAAAGCGTTGTTTTTAAGAAAAATATAAAATATAGATAATATTTTTCATTAAAAACGTTGTAAAATAAAAAAATTATATAATATTTTTTTAAAAAAATCGTTGACTTTTATGCAATGTGTAATCCTAATTTTTTTAAAAATAATTGTATATAAATATCGCTTACACGAAATATTCGACCAGAAATATTATCATCAAATCTACTCAAAGATGAATGATCAAATTAAAGGAAATTAAAATTAGAGAGTGATCACTACTAGTCACAAATTAGTGGTCAATATGTCAATAAATATATATTGATCGAAATATAGAAATAATGATACCCATAATTCAAATTACTATAACTAAAAAAACACATTCACTAGTTGAATTTTATTGATAAATTTCACCACTGATTATTTCTGATATTATTAATTCTCAAGTAATATATGTTAGGCTTCGGTTATAAAATTGACATAATAAATAACATTTTAAATTTCATATATTAAACAACCTAAACTTCAATTTTATTTTTACATGACATTTAATTTTATAATATTAATTTGGTGAAGTAATAAAATAAATTTATATTTTGAAATGATCAAGTAATAAGTTTGGATTTGTTAAAATATTATTTCATTTAGTAATAAGTTAAACCAGCTGTAAATAAGCCGAGCCAAGTTGAGTTTTGGAGTATTCAAATTTGTTAGCTGAGCCGAGTCGAGCTTAAAATGAATCAAGTTTTTGAAATGATTGTTCAAGTTTGGTTTGACTTATTTTTTATGAGTTTGAGTTTGTTTAAAGCTTGACTTGAACTTAATTCGTTTAGATATTATCGAGCTCTTAATTCAAGCTTAGCTTGAGCTTCGTTCGTTTAAATGTTATCGAGCTCTCAATTTAAATTTTTTTGATTATTTGAGACTTTTACTTCTTTGATTGATTATTAAGTTTGATAATTTAAATTTATTTATTTATTTTATTATTTATTTAGTATATTGAAAAGAGGTTTATTAATGAATATGATTCGTGAATATTATTCATGAACGTTATTCACGAATATTGTTCACGAACGTTATTCACGAACGTTGTTCACGAACATTAACGAGTTTAATACGTATGTATTCAAGCTTATTTGTTTGGTTTAACGAGCTATGCAAGATTGTTTGTTTAATTAATCTGGTATATATTGAATGAATATAAATAAATTTTTATTAAGCTGAACACTTATGGTTCATTTAAAGCTATCAGCCAGGCAGCTGCGGTTCGAACCCCAACTACGGTGTATTTGCAGGAATTTGTTCTTCAAATTGGGGCGTAACCAAAAGATGTTGGGCTTCTGGACTGGTCGCCGTGTGGGCTTATTGATTTACCCTGGTGGCCGGTGGGAAACTTCCGTGGGGTCGGGTTGGTCACCACAGGGATAGTTAATGAGGCTAACTGGTATTATCATTTTGTCACTCAGGCACCCGGGGTTCGAACCCCAGCTACGACATATTTGCAGGAATTTTTCCTCCAAATGGGGGGGCGTAACCAAAAGATGTTGGGCTTCTATCCTCGCCGCCGCGCGCGCTTCTCGATTTACCCTAGTGATTGGTGGGAAACTTTAGTGGGGTCGGGCCGATCACCCCTAAGAATAGTCAGGGACGGTTCAAGGCATAGGCCATTAAGACCTATGCCTAGGGCCCCTATTATATTGGGGCCCACAAATTTTACATATGTATACCTATATAAATTAAATATGAATATTAATTTAAAAACATATGAGTATGGATATTAAATATTTAAAATTATAATTAAAATAAATTTTGGTCGAGATTTATTTTTATCTTAAATTTAATTTTTTACTAACTAAATTATATTTGGTAAAAATTTTAAATTTTTTATAGATTAAATTTGGTTCATTTTTATTTTTTTTACTCGTGTTAGATTTAATTGATAATTTTAATTTTTTACTATTAAAATGAGATTTAGTTGGTAATTTATTTTTAATTTTTTAGTAAAATTTAATTAGTAATTTTAAATTTTTTAATGATAAAAATTTAATTTATTAATCAAAATTAAATTTTGTTAATAAATTAAAAATATTTATTGGTTACACTTAATTCATATATATATATATATATATATATATATATATATATAAATATTTTTGAAAGTCAAAAATATATTCAATAATGTACTATTATTTTTTTATTAAATTTTATTTTTCTTTCACTTTTTTAATAATTCATCAACAATATTTTCTAACTAAATATTTTTGAATAAATAAATTTTATTAATAATTTATCAAAATTAAAATTGATAAAAAGACAGTTTAGTTCACGAACCTGTCAACAAGAGATTCTAAGGAAGAGTCTATTATACATAGTGACTATATCTAGTACTCGAATCTATTTTCTCTATGTCACACAACAATTTTACTGTTGTGTCAAGACTTTTCTTCCTATAGTTAAAAATGATTGATATTTTTTTTTAAAAAAAATGTAATTAAAATGTATATTAATAGTATTACAATAATTTATTACTGTTTCAAAATTAGATAATATAATATAAAATATTTTTTATTTTTTTAAATTTTACTAATAATAAAAAAGCGAGGTTTGATATAAGATAAAGTTATTGCTACGTGACTTAGTTGGTCACTGTTTCTATCTAATTGTATAAATAATCATTGACAATATATGAAAACACCCTTTTAAATCTTACTAATATAATTAAATGTCTCCCCGAGAACATGATTAAATTGACTAATATAGGGTAGATATTGTTACAATGGACAAGATGTTGAATCTCGATAAAGTCAAGAAAAATGTTCTCCCAGCCAACTGCAGTTTTTCGATTTATCTCCTCACAGATAATCGGTCGTGTTGAGCTACTAGGATGATAAGTTTCACCTTTTACTATAACTAATAAAATTAAATATTTCTAATAATATTTATTTAAAAAAATATTAATTTTTTTTAGATCTCGAGAATGGTTGAGACAATCCTAGAGTAATCAATGAGTCGGGATTATCATTTTTTTTTTCATTTAAAACCTTAGTCAGAAAAAACCAAAACCTAGGCTAGCACAGCCATTGGGTCGTTCTCCTGGTCGAGAAGAAACGCGAGGCGTGAGGCAGTGGACGCCCCGCCCCGTCGAATCTCCATCCCTCGTTCTACTACTTGTCAATCCGCTTCTGCCCATGCAGGAGAGGAAGGAGGGCAACGACTCTGTCAGCAAGCTCGTGGCTAGGAAGCCCTCTCGAAAAGGCATCTCCTACAGCCAGCCCCTTAACCGAGATGTCGTTCTCGCCTGTGCGTCACGCCGCTGAGCCCTCCCTAAAGCAGAGCCTTGACGAGGACAACTGCAGCACCCGACCCTCCTCAATCCCCGGCTTTTTCTTCGTTCTTAAACTCTAACCTAGGGTTTGGTGCTATTTATTCCCATCTGCATCTCTCAACAACTCTTCTGTTCGGTCTTTCCCTCTCCCATCTCTAGTTCTTCCACGTCTTCATCTTCACCGAAGAGAAGTCCGAAGGCCGCAGCTTGAATACTTTTCTTTTCCTCTGTCGTCTTTCACCTTTCATCCCTTCTTCTCCTTAGGTCCTCGCGGACTCTCCGCTAATGGCTCCAATGCCACGAAACTTTAATCTGAAGAAGAAGTTAAACAAGAAGATTCCAAGAGGGGAGGAAGTTCACGCGTCCTCCAAAAAAATTGAATCTCTCGAATTCGATCCAGGCTCCGAGGAGGAGGAGGAGGACCGCAACCAGTTCTTCGACCCGGAAGACTTCTTCCAACGGAGAACCCCTTGCCGACGACTTCCTTGGCGGCAGCGACGATAGTGGTAATTGCGGCTTATTCACGTTTGTTGATTTTGTCAGTTTTATTTGTCATGCGCGTGATGTTTTCGATGATTTGGTTTCAGAGGGAGTGGAAGAGCTAGGGTCAGATTCGGATGAATCTGATCTGGAGGCAAAATCAAGAACTATAGAAGAGGCCAAAGCGAGGGCAGAGGAGAAAGCGCAAGATGAGTTGCAACTTAATATAAAGGGGGGATCTGATGAGTTCATATTGCCAATGAAAGAGGTCTTTTTTGCCTCTAAGTTTTTTTCAATTTATTTTTTGGCATTTTGTAACTTCTGCCTTGACATTATCACAACAGGTTCACTTTTTTGTACTGAGATATGAGTGATCATACAAGAACTCAAAGAAGAAGCACAACAACCGCCCAATCTTCAGAACATTCATTGGAGGATCAATGAAAATGAGTAAGCCTATCTCCTTTAAGAGAAATATTTTGAGCTTCAAAATTGTGATTTTCTTCCATTGTTGTCCTATTTTCACACACTTTTACACATTTTTTTTCCTTCTCTTTTCTCATTGAATTAAATTGCCATCTATGTGCCACTAGCTGACATGTGGGTGCTTGTGATTGGGTTTCGGATTGCTTGTACTTTGTGCGATTTTGCAACTAGAGTGGATGCAATCAATTATGCAACATTTGAATTTTTGTTAACATGCATCTCTTTCACAAGTCTGAAAGCTATCAATAAGCTTCATTCTTTAAAATCAAATTAAGATGTTCAGATTGGGGATAGGGTTTCTTTTGTAATTGTTTACACAATTTATAACAATTCTTATGGATCGAACTTGACAAGGACGGATGACAAATTAGCTGATACTGTGACTGTTGGGAGCAATTTCTACAATAAAGTTGAAAGATCTATGGCCGTTCTTAATGTGTTCACTGACTTCATACAGGTAATTTGCCTTCGTCTAACTCAAGTTTACCACCCCTATCCAACTATTTTGTAGTCAGGTATGGCACCAAATCATGTATTTACATAACATCATCTTATGTTACATTAAGTCACATTTTCTACACCCAAGGACAAGTTTGAAAAGGAAGCTTTTATTAAAGAAATTATTTAAGGTTAAGAGTATAATATCACTGTTTAAGTACTTACTATCTGGCTTGTTAGTCATATGGTGAGTTATATTTTGATACTATATGGTTTTCTAATGCTTATTATAGGAATTCAATCGTTAAAGTTCTTATTTGTTTGACCTTCAATTTGTATTATATTCTTGTAGATGCATATGAATACAAATCTGCTAATATTCCATCAAGGGAGGAAGATAAAGTAGATGGTTTAGGAGACTTGGTCAGACAATCTATTTGGAAAGGGCCTAAGACCATCTCCAACCCACATCACTAAATATGGTGTAATTTTCACACCAAAATGGTGTTATTTCAACACCAAACACTATTTCAACTCCAACCCATCATCACCATATCACACCAAAAAGGAATATTCTTTAGAATATTCTATTATTCTTATTAGTTTTTTTTATATGATAATTATTATATTTAAAATTAATACTTCTTAATATTCTTTTTTAATATTTGAAATTAGTGATAATTTATAAATGTAATTATAATTAAAATATATTAAATAAAATTAAAATAATAATTTTAATAAATTAAATATTTACAAATATACATAATAAAATTTAAATATGCTATTAAATACACTTAATTTAAATTTATAGTAAATAATAATTACATTTAATTATACTATAAATAAAGATAAAGAAAATAATAATTATTAATTAATTACATTTGATTTTATAATAATATAATAAAATAAAATAAAAAATTCTCTCCATCACCAAATATGGTGATGTGAATAGTGCAACACCAAACACCACTATTCACATCACCATATTTGGTGATGGAGAGATCGGGGGCGCTGGCGGCGAGCGAATCCCCTTTTGCCACATATTTGGTGATGGAGAGAATTTTTTTTTAATTTTTATTATATTATTATAAAATCAAATGTAATTAATTAATAATTATTATTTTCTTTATCTTTATTTATAGTATAATTAAATGTAATTATTATTTATTATAAATTTAAATTAAGTGCATTTAATAGAATATTTAAATTTTATTATGTATATTTGTAAATATTTAATTTATTAAAATTATTATTTTAAATTTATTTAATATATAATAATTATCATATAAAAAAATTAATAAGAATTATAGAATATTTTAAAGAATATTCCTTTTTGGTGTGATATGGTGATGATGGGTTGGAGTTGAAATAGTGTTTGGTGTTGAAATAGCACCATTTGGTGTGAAAATTGCACCAAATTTGGTGATGCGGATTGGAGATGGTCTAAGCAAACAAATATGGGGTGAGCTGTATAAAGTACTAGATGGTCGGGACCTCTAGGTACAAGATGCTATCACTTGGAGAAGCACTCAAAGGAGTACTTTTGGGTGAAACACTTAAAGGAGCACTTAGAGGTACCAGATGTTTTACAATTAATATCAATAATGATGAAGTAAGAAGTGATCGAATTTGTCTACTCTTATATGGATGTCCAAGAGTCGTGTATGCTATAATATAAATCTTTGGGTTGTACACATTTTTTTTCCTTCTCTTTTCTTATTGAATTAAATTGCCATCTATGTGCCACTAGCTGACATGTGGGTGCTTGTGATTGGGTTTCGGATTGCTTGTACTTTGTGCGATTTTGCAACTAGAGTGGATGCAATCAATTATGCAACATTTGAATTTTTGTTAACATGTATCTCTTTCACAAGTCTGAAAGCTATCAATAAGCTTCATTCTTTAAAATCAAATTAAGATGTTCAGATTGGGGATAGGGTTTCTTTTGTAATTGTTTACACAGTTTACAACAATAATAATGGATCGAACTTGACAAGGACGGATGATAAATTAGCTGATACTGTGACTGTTGGGAGCAATTTCTACAATAAAGTTGAAAGATCTATGGTCATTCTTAATGTGTTCATTGACAATACAGGTAATTTGCCTTCGTATAACTCAAGTTTACCACCCCTATCCAACTATTTTGTAGTCAGGTATGGCACCAAATCATGTATTTACATAACATCATCTTATGTTACATTAAGTCACATTTTCTACACCCAAGGACAAGTTTGAAAAGGAAGCTTTTATTAAAAAAATTATTTAAGGTTAAGAGTATAATATCACTGTTTAAGTACTTACTATCTGGCTTGTTAGTCATATGGTGAGTTATATTTTGATACTATATTGGTTTTCTAATGTTTATTATAGGAGTTCAATCGTTAGAGTTCTTGTTTGTTTGACCTTCAATTTGTATTCTATTCTTGTAGATGCATATGAATAGAAATTTGCTAATATTCCATCAAGGAGGAAGATAAAGTAGATGGTTAGGAGACTTGGTCAGACATAATCTATTTGGAAAGGGCCTAAGCAAACAAATATGGGGTGAGCTGTATAAAGTACTAGATGGTCGGGACCTCTAGGTACAAGATGCTGCCACTTGGAGAAGAACTCAAAGGAGTACTTTTGGGGTGAAACACTTAGGCTACGTTTGATTGGGTGTAATGTAATTTAGCTTGTAATGTAATGTAATGTATGTAATCTTTGATTACAAAGGTAATTACATTCTTTTGTTTGGTGTCCATTATTTTTTATAAGGAATGTAATTCATATTATTATAAAATGACAAAAATATCCTGTGACCTCTATCGGCGGTCGCCACACCTCTGCCGGGGTTTGCGGCAGCCATCGGCAACCAGCTGCCGCCGCCACCGTCGGCGACCGGCGGCGGCCGGCGACCGGCGACGACCGGCGATGAAGGTCGGCGACCGGTGGCGGGCGACGGTCGACAACAGACTAGGGGTATATTCGGCATTTAAATTTTGGTGAAACAATGACCTCGTAATGTAATCGGATTATATAGCATTTGCTTTGTAATCCAGATTACAAATCTTCACTACCTTTTGTAATCCAGATTACATTACATTACAAGTTTTAAATCAAATCAAACAAAATAATCGACTTTGTAATGTAATCTGGATTACATTACAAGGTAGATTACATGCTACCAAATGTAGCCTTAAAGGAGTACTGTTGGGTGAAACACTTAAAGGAGCACTTAGAGGTACCCGATGTTTTACAATCAATATCAATAATGATGAAGTAAGAAGTGAGCTAATTCGTCTACTCTTATGTGGATGTGTTGAGAGTCGTGTACGTTATAATATAAATTTTTGGATTGTACTTGGCTAACTATTGATACAGTTTTAGCTGAAGTTGCTCAAATATGTTTGTTGTGAATATATTTTTGGGTTGTATTTTGTACATATTTATGGTATATTTGTTTAATTTTGATAGTGAAAAATATTTTATCCAATTAATACAACAAAAAAATATTTCGATCAAGTTAAATTGTACAGAATTAAAAGCAAACATTTACTACATCATAATATAAAAATAGTGAAGTCGTATAAATAATTTACTTCATCAATTAATATAACTTGTGAACTCATATATCATCAACTATTTTAGTATTTTTACGAAATTGATGAAATAAAATTTTTTACTTCAAAATCGGTCCAATTTCAAACCGGTTTAAACTAGACAAAGACTTCGGTACTTTTATGACAAAGTAATAAATAGACTCTTTCGATAGTTTGATAATTATCTACTTTAGACTTCGTTGAATAACTGAAGTATTTCTAATAAAAATATGATTACATCAAGGATCAACTCGAAGTCTCTAACTTTTTATACTAATTATGGACGAATTATTGCACACATTCAAGACACAGTACTATCGTACATATTTGCATATGACACTTTTTAGTATATGAAACATGTGAAGGAGTGAATACTAGACTAAAATCTGGATAGAAAACATTAGAAGGGAAAGATTTTAAACTTAATAGAATAAAGATAGAATATATGGAATTTAAGTTTAACAATATTAGACGTAATGAGATAATTGTTAAGATACGAGATGCGAGTTGTCCGGAATTAAGAGCTTTAAATATTTAGGATTATTTTTACAAAATAATGGAGGGATTGAGAGAGATGTTTTACATAAAATATAAGTAGCAGGGTTAAGATGGAGGAGAATATCAGATGTTTTATGTGACCATAAACTACCTTTAAAACTTAAAAAAAAAAAATTCTACAAAATCGCAATTAAACCTGCTATGTTATATGGAGCTGAATGTTGATTATGGCTCGAGCATATAAGCAAAATATGAGAGTTGTAAAAATAAGAATGTTAAGGCGGTTGTGTGGGTACACGAGGATGAACAGAATAAGAAATGAGAACATTAGTGTAAAAGTCGAAATTGCATCTATTAAGGGAAAACTCCGAAAGATACGTTTAAGATGATATGTGCATGTACTTCGATGACCAATAAATACTTCAGTTAGAAGATGTGAAATTATGACAAATACGCATATCAAACGAAGAAGAGAAAGACAAAAAAAATTTGGTTAACAATAATAAAATAAGATAAAAAAATATTTAAGTATAGATGATGATATAGTAAGAGACAAAGCTCAATGACATAAAAGAATCCATATAACTGATCCCATCTAGTGGGATAAAGTTTGGTTGTTATTGTTGTATACTTCGTTGAATATACGAAGTCTATTAATCAAATTTACATAGTTGATCCGGTAGTAAGAAGGCGGGGCACATGGGAGGTCAAAGTCAACGGTCAACGGTCAATACCGGGAGTATCCGACCGAGCAGACGTGAAGGAGGGTCAAGTGGCCCCCAGCTCGGTCAAATGGGAACGCAACCTCGGCCCGACGGACATGGCTTCTTCGCTCAGCGAGACGGAGCCAGGACAGTTGGATGATTGGCCGAGCAGCTACCCCGCTCGGCCCGACCATGATAACAGCTAGCAGTTGACTGGCCGAGCGGCTACCTCGCTCGACCCAATACCAGACAAAAGGAGCAGCTGGGAATATCTTCCTAGAGATTAGTGCCGCCGACATGCTGCGTGGCGGGCGGCATGGTCAGACAGAGAATCGTACGGTGGACGTTTCCACTGTCACGTCAGGGATATGCTCGGGCTATTAAGGTATGGCGCCAGACACGCTTTTCTGACAGGTCTATTACATGTATGCTTTGAGGAACGTGCACGCCTCGGGGGAGCGTGCACGCACCTCTGGGGAGCCCTATATAAGGACCCCTGGACTTCGACGGAGGTATGCTCCATGCTTTACTGTAGCTACAGTCCTCGTTTCCTTTTTGCTTTAATTCTTTCCACCGGAGATCTTACTTGAGCGTCGGAAGGCCATCGCCGGGGAACCCTTCCCCTGCTCGGCGTTGTTCTTGCAGGTTCGCGTCAGCAGGAGATCTACGTCTTCGGAGTCTTCGACCAATCAATAGGAGCGCCATATCCCCAGCGTCCATCGACTCAACCCTCGGATAGGATCAAATTTGGCGCCGTCTGTGGGAACGCACTTGAATCCGAGCCAAGGAGATGGAAGAAGTTGGACGTTAGCACACTGTGACACTCTCTCAAGAGGAGCTTGACGTGCTCATACAAGCGCGAGCGACCAAGATAATAGAGCAGCAACAGAAGACACTAGCCGATCGACTGGCGCAACAAGCAACCTCAGCATCTAAAGGCCGAGCGGCGCACGAGGATCGATCGGAACAGCTCTCCATATGGGGCCAAAACAAGGGTCCGATTGGCACACAAGTAGAGGCGCCGCTCGCCCCGATTCCATTCTATCGGGCCTTGTTCCAGACGTCATCTGAAATCGCGCAAGCGAATCGAGACTGATCTTCATCAGACGAAGCTCCCTCTCGGGACGCGAGAAAGGGCAAAGCATCCCGAGCTAACTCATCCCCCGAGTGGATCAACCACCAATTCTCCGAGGCAATTCTATAGGATCCTCTGTCAAGACACTACGCACCCTTGGCGATCGGCGAATACAATGGGTCGACTGATCCGGACGACCACCTCGGTAAGTTCGATAACGCCGCAACCCCTCATCAATAAACAAATGGAGTTAAGTGCCGAGTCTTCCTCACTACGTTATCCAGCTCGGCACAATGTTGGTTTTGAAGATTGCCGGACGGGTCGATTCAGAGCTTCAAGTACTTCCGAACGGTCTTCCTTCACCACTTCGCGAGCAACAGACGCTATCAGAAGACTAGTGTCAGTCTGTTCTCTATGAAGCAAGGGCCGAGAGAGACTCTACGGACCTACATTCAACGCTTTAACCAGGCGGCCATGGACATCCCCATGGTCTCGTCTGAAACTATGATGCATGCCTTCACCCAAGGGCTCATCGATGGGGACTTCTTCCGCTCGCTCATCATAAAGCCACCCCGCGATTACGACCATATGCTGAAGAAGGCCAGCGAGTATATCAACGTAGAGGAAGCTCAGGCAGCCTGAAGGAAAGAAGCGCCATCAGAACCATCGGTGCACGCCGAAAGAAGGTCGTCAATCAGCCACCAGCCTCCGAGAGGGCCACGAGCCGATGTGGCACGACTGCATCAGGAAGCAAGGCCACATGTCGTCCAACACGTGGCTGCCAAACGACCAAGGTTCAAGGGAAAGGTATGAGCTTCTATGTTCTGTATCTTTCATCAATCGGCAACCCACAACACCCGCGACTGTCGCGGAGTCCCTACGGTCGCTCAGCCGACTCCCAGGAGTTATCGTCGTCGATCGCCTTCCCCAAAACTACGATATAGGCGGCCGAGTGTCGGATGACGAGAGGAGACCAGGTGGTCACTTGAGCGGCGACAACATCATCATCAAGCAAAGAGTGATGACCGTGCCCAAGCCTCACACGAGCGAGTCAGACACTCCGCTCGGGAGGAGGAGAATCGAAGCAACGCCGCTCGTGGTGAGATCAACATCATAGCTGGTGGACCAACCAACGGAGACTTCAACCGAGCCCGAAAGTCATATGCTCGGCGATTAGAGATCCATGCTGTAGGATGCAGCCAAGAGAAGGCGAGCGGACTCGAAATCAGCTTTGGCCCCAGGGATCTTGATGGGATTGAAGTGCCGCACGACGACGCCCTCATCATCCGTGCGGTAATTGCCAACTACACTATTCATCGCATATTTATTGACATAGGGAGCTCGATCAACATCATCTTCAAGAAGGCCTTCGACCAGCTCTAGATCGACTGGGTTGAGTTGTTACCGATGACGACCTCTTTGTATGGGTTCACCGGCTATGAGGTCCAGCCGATCGGTCAGACAAAGTTGGTCATATCACTCGGAGAGGAGCCGCTCCAGAGGACCAAGACTACCACCTTCATCATCGTGGACGACCCATCAACCTATAATGCCATTCTGGACCGGTCGACCCTCAACGAATTCCGGGCGATAGTCTCTACCTATTGCCAGAAGATCAAGTTCCTCGTGGAGGATCGGGTCGGGAAAGTCAAAGCAGATCAACTGGTTGCTCGGTGTTGCTACGTCGAGATGGTGAAGGCGGAGGCTAAGTCCGCTCGGAAAGTTCCCCGACTCGAGGTAAACGCCATAACCGAGAAACCTCCTACTTTATTTTATGAGGAGAAAGAAGAGGTGCAGATACACCCCGGTCGGTCGGGGGCAACGACCTTCATAGCGTCCGACCTGCAAGTTGAGCAGAAGGCCAAACTGATTAGATGTCTTCAACAAAATCATGATGTCTTCGCCTGGTCCACACATGAACTACCCGACATTTCCCCGAGCGTAGCGTAGCACGAGCTTCACGTCCGACCGGTGAAGCAGAGGAAAAGGGACTTCAACGCCGAGTATAATCAGATCATCCAAGCTGAGGTAGAGAAGCTACTGGAAGCCAACCACATCCGAGAGGTCCAGTTCCCGAGCTGGCTCGCGAATGTGGTGCTGGTCTCGAAGCCTGACAACAAGTGGAGGGTTTGCATCAACTTTCGAGACCTCAACAAGGCCTGCCCGAAGGACTTCTACCCATTGCCAAGGATCGACCAGATGGTGGACTCCACAGCTGGGTGCGAGCTGATATGTATGCTGAACGCATATCAGGGGTATCATCAAGTGCCGCTCCCCCGGGAGGATCAAGAGAAGGTGAGCTTCATCACGGCGGACGACACCTACTGTTACAACGTGATGCCATTCGGACTAAAGAATGTCGGGGCTACCTACCAGCGACTCATGAATAAGGTGTTCCGGAAGCAGATTGGACGAAACATGGAGGTATATGTCGACGATATGCTCATCAAGTCCCTCCGAGCTGCCGATCTCTGTGCAGATATAGAGGAAACTTGTCAGACGCTCCGTGCATACGGAATCAAGCTGAAGCCGAGCAAGTGTCTGGTCGGCGCAAAGGGTGGAAAATTTCTGGGCTATATCGTCATCGAGCGGGGCATTGAGACGAACCATAGTAAGGTGAGGGCGCTGCAAGATATGTCGCCGCCAAGGAATTTGAAGGAAGCTCAGCGCCTCACCGGTCGGATAATTACCTTATCTCGGTTCATCTCCAAGTCTGTCGATCGGAGCCTTCCTTTCTTCAAGATACTGCGCTGAGCTACCAAGTTCCAATGGGACGAAGAGTGCGACCGGACGTTTGAAGAACTAAAAGCATATCTGAATTCCTTGCATGTGTTGGCTAAGCCAACTGTCGGCGAGCCACTTTGTATTTATTTGTCCTCGATCGAACACGCTGTCGGCTCTGTGTTAGTGCGGCAGAACGACGAGGAACAACAAGTGTATTTCCGTAGCCATATTTTAAAAGATGCTGGCCCCTTGGTGGACTTTGTCACTGAAGTACAGAATCTCGAGCCAGAAGTCACTTGGAGGATATATGTGGACGGATCATCCACTCGGCAAGGAAGCGGAGTCGGTGTACTACTGATCTCCCTCCGGGAAGAACGGATGCATCTGTCCGTTCGGTTAGAATATCGAGCAACCAACAACGAGGCCGAATACGAGGCACTCATAGCAGACCTGCAGGCCGCTCGGCATGTCGGAGCGATCAAGGTCTTGATTCACTCGGATTCTCAGTTAGCCGCTCAGCAACTCACTCGGACATTCGAGATAAGCAACACTCGACTCAAGTTCTACGCTGAGGCCTTTGAAAAGCTCAAGGTCAACTTCCAGGAGGTGGTTATTCAGAAGATATCCCGAGCGGAGAACCAAGTTGCGGACGAGCTGGCTAAGCTCAGCTCCATATCGCCGATTGTTATATCACAGTCGATCGAGCAGGTATCTCTGGTGGCGCACATTGACCAAATGGAAGGACTCACCTTCCCAAACGATTGGAGGACGACACTGATAGAGTTCCTGCGATCGGGAACTACGCCGTCAGATCGGGAGGAAGCCCACCTATTGAGAAGGAGGGCAGGAAGATTCACACTGATTGGGGATCAACTGTACAAGAAAGCTTTCTCTCAACCCCTGCTCAAATGTGTCGGGCCAGAGGACATCGACTACATTCTACAGGAGGTGCATCAAGGAACTTGCGAAGGACACCCAGGCGGTCAGCCATTGGCTAGAAAGATACTGTTGGTCGGATATTTTTGGCCAATCCTCCAAGCAGATTCCGCTCGGACAGTGTCCACCTGCTTGTCCTACCAGAAGTACCACAACCTCTCGCACCGACCCACAGAGGAGATGAAGACGTCCGTAGTATCTTGCCCGTTCGACCAGTGGGGCATGGATATAATGGGGCCCTTCCCCATGGCGGCCGACCAACGAAAGTTTCTGCTCGTCGCAGTAGATTACTTCTCCAAATGGGTTGAGGCAGAGCCGCCCTCGAGAATAACCGAGCAGATGGTTAAGAAATTCATCTGCAACACATCATATGTCGGTTCGGAGTCCCGCGTCGTAGCATATCCCCAGAGCAACGGACAAGCTGAAATTGCCAATCAGGGGATTCTGCGAATTCTTCGAGTTCGACTCGACCACGTCGGAGGCAGCTGGGCAGACGAGCTTTCTGGCGTGCTATGGGCAATCCACACAACTCCAAAGGAGGGGATGGCAGTGATCCCATTCCACTTGGTTTATGGAGGCGAAGCAGTCGCCCCTGTTGAAGTCGGAGTTGAATCCGATCGTGTGCAGCAGTATAGCGAGGACAATGTCGAGTGGAGACTCCTGGAGCTGGACTTGGTGGAGGAGGCGCGCGCTAAAGCAGCCGTCCGCCTGACGACCTACCGACAAAAGATGCGTCAGAACTAAAATAGACGAGTAATACCTAGATCTTTTCAGGTCGATGACTTCGTATGGAAGAAAGTGAAGTCAGTCGGCGACATTACCAAGCTGGAGGCTCCTTGGGCCGGACCCTTCAAGGTCGTGGAAAAGCTCCGATCGGGCGTTTATTACCTAGAGGACGAGGACGGGCGGAGGCTAGAGTGTCCGTAGAGTGCAAACCACTTCCAGCCGTACCGAGCTGGATGAAAGGTGCGCTGATGTAATTAAGGCCATGTAATCTCCGTTTTTTCTGCGTCCTTCGGCTGCAGGATTAAAATAAAAAACAAGGGTTCACAAAGTTATTGTCGTGCGGCCAACCCGCTCTGAAGATCGTCGAGCGGCGACGTTAAACCCAGAGTCGAAGCGACGATTATAAAAACCCCGCCTTGAAGATCGTCGAGCGGCGACGATAAACCCCACAGTCGAAGCGACGACTATAAAAACCCCGACTTGAAGATCATCGAACGGCGACGTTAAACCCCAGAGTCGAACGACGACTATAAATATCCGCTCGAAAGACCGTTGAGCGGCGACGTTAAACCCCAGAGTCGAAGCGGCGACTATAAAAATCCCGCCTTGAAAACCGTCGAGCGGCAACGTTAAACCCCAGAGTCAAAGCGGCGACTATAAAAACCCCCGCCTTGAAGACTGTCGAGCAGCGACGTTAAACCCCAGAGTCGAACGACGACTATAAATATCCGTCCGGGAGACCGTCGAGCGGCGACGTTAAACCCCAGAGTAGATGTGGCGACTATAAAACCCCCGTCTTGAAGACCGTCGAGCGGCGACGTTAAATCCTAGAGTTGAACGGCGACTATAAATATCTGCCCGGAAGACCGTTGAGTGGCGATGTTAAACCCCAAAGTTGAAGCGGCGACTATAAAAATATCTTTTTGAAGACCATCGAGCGGCAACGTTAAACCCCAAAGTCGAGCGACGACTATAAATATCCGCCCGGAAGACCGTCGAGCGGCGACGTTAAACCCTAGAGTCGAAGCGACGACTATAAAAACCCCGCCTTGAAGACCGTCGAGCGGCGACGTTAAACCCCATAGTCGAACGACGACTATAAATAGCCGTTTGGAAGATCGTCGAGCAGCGACGTTAAACCCCAGAGTCGAATGACGACTATAAACTCAAGAGTTGAGCAACAACTTTAGACATGGGCTCGAAAGAGAGACGAGCAAGTATAAAATCGAAGGCCGATCGGCGGCCCCAGGGTCAGGAGATGACCACTGCGAATGTAACAGTGATCAAAATGCAAAGTATGTAAGTCGCCCGAGCCTATACAATCAAATACTGGCGGGAGAATAGGCAAACAACGAAAAACTGGAAAAGGAATTCATTAACAAGCCAAAAGCCTCGTCGAGCGGCGGGCATACATATATAATTTCAAAAAAGTTTTATACATATCGGAGCCCTCACACACACAAAATCATTCCAAGTAATCGAAGATCTCGTCGGGGATGGTGGTGATGAGCTCGGCGCGGTCCAGGGTGGGGATAGTCATAGCTTCAGGGAGGTGACCTTTGGCCTTCAAATATGTGACCGTCGCAGTGATGGCTAGATCGAACGCACCAACGAGCCGCTTGCATTCCTTTTCAACAAATGGCTCCGAGCGGATGTAATTTTGCCTCATGACAGCAAAATGGCTCGGTTCGGCATCTTAATACTCTTTGAGAGCGGCACGGGAGGCTTCAAGGGCGTCTTGCAAGGTCTTCAAGTTCGCCCGGAGAGCGGTCACCTCCACCGAGCGACCATTCCGCTCAGCGTCCAGAAGATCTGGCAGCTCCTTGACTCTCTGCTCCAGGGCCCGAGCCTCATTCTTCGCATCCAGGTCGGCGATGACCCTAAGCTTCCTGGTTGTGGCCAGCTCAAGCTTATGGTTATATGACCGGACCTGTTCCTCAACCCGACCCATCATTATCTGCCAATCGGATGAGGTTTTGCTCGGCCTCCAGGAGTTTCTTGGTTTTGGCCAGGTCCGCCTGGAGTTCGGCATACGAGGGTCTCTGGGAGGGAGCTCCACTAGAAATTTTGAGCTGCTTGAACTCCTCCTCCAAAAGCGCCAGGCGGTTGCACACCGCCACGCTCTCCACCAGTACTACAGCCGAGCGGGGGAATGTTAGTACCGAGATAAAGGAGGTGAATCATGAATCAACAGAACTTACGCCGGTAGCCATCTGCATATGGCTGTTGCCCACCAAACCGGGAGGCATGGTCGCGACGTGTGCTCGAGCGTCCTCCCACACCTTGGCGAGCGACCCGCGAATAATTATCTGATGTTCCAGAGCCGTGGGCCGATCCGCCTGGGGCAGGTACTCCTCCGTCGGAAGATGCAAAATTGCCTTTATTGACCTTCGGGCGCTCGGGGTAGATTGAGCGGACGCCGAAGGGCCCGAGGATTGACCGGCCGAAGTAGAGTGGATGCCAGATCGCAAAACTCTTCGGCGAGCGGGGGGCAGAGAGCTAATAGGCTGAACGGTGAAGGGTTCAAACGATAGCTCGAACTGAGAAGGAGCCCGATCAGAAGATATCGCCTCCACGGTTTCGGGAGCTACCGGAGGAACGCCTGTCTGTTCGGACGCATGCACGACCGAAGCGGCTGAGCAGGAGGGTGTGCCCGTTCGGCAACATTTGCGACCTATCAGCGGAAGCTCGTCGTCGGAAGACTCAGACCCCTCGGTCCGAGCAGTTTGCTGTGCCCCGGAAGGTGTGGTCTCCCCCGGAAGTCTGAGCGACGGACCGCCCCCCCCTCCAGCAGTTGGGGCTACCTTGCTCCCGTCAGCAGTTGGAGCTGCTTCGCTCTCACCCTCGTGCGAGCCGACCGGCGTGAGACCGAGCCTCTCCATCTCCTTAGCTGCAGCTGACTTGACCTCGGCAACCTTGAGCTTCATCAGGCCGAGCGTTACCGATTTCATCATAGTGTCAGTTGCAAAAGAAAAAAGGAAAATCAGTTAGACCCAAAAAAAAGCAAGGGGGAATTCCTTACCAATGTCGTTCGAGAGACTAGTTCGGATCGGGCTCAACCCGAACATGTACAGGACGCCTTCTGGCAACAGCCTGTGGGTGTCGAATTTTAGGCCGGCAAGCATGTTGGCCGCATGAAGATACTCCGGCCGGGTCTTATACCTCTTCAGCTCGGGCAGAGGTGGCAGGGTGGTCTGCCATTGGGCTCGGAAGTGTGGCAGCTCGGGAAGAAGCAAGTAGAAAAAATAATCCTTCTAGTGCTTATTGGAGGAAGACATTTTATCGAAAAAGACTAAACCAATCCGAGACTGAAAAAAGGAAGGTGCCCAGCTCGGACTGTTTAGGGTAGTAAAAGTAATGGAAAATCTGAAGCTTAAGGGGGATGCTGTGCACTTTGAATAGCACGACCACACCACATAACATGCGGAAAGAGTTGGGAACAAGCTGGGCGAGCGAGACTTGGAAATAGTTGCAAACCTCGGTGATGAACGGATGGATGGGAAACCGGAGACTGGCCACGAACTGGTCTCGGAAGGAAACATATAGTGCCGGTCGGCGGGTTGTGTGGCCGATCGGACGGACCAGCCAGGACAATCTTGTGGTCGGGCGGGATGTCGAAAGCGTTAATAAGGTGCGCCGCATCGCCCGCATCAAACCTGGTCTCCACGGTGGTATACCAGAGACCAGGGGAGGGATCGACTGGCTAGAAGGAACTGGTCATGATCGGAAAACAAAGGAGCAGAAGGATTCGCTAAAGAGATCGTCGGAAAAACGGAGAGCAGGATCGACAGGAGGTTCGCCACACAAAATGGCAGAACGTCGAAAAACGCTAAAGGACGAGAAAAGAAGAGGAAGGAACAGAAGTGGAAGCTTACAGGAAAGGGAAGCGTTGGAGTAGAAAGACGGGGATCGCCGGAGCACTGAACACGGATAGTCGTCGGAGCACACGAACATGAAGGCAGCAACAATGAAACAGAAGTCGGTGTAGCGGCTTTATAAAGATCGGGCTCGGCCGAGCGGAGTCGTTCGATCTAAGTCGCGAGAATTGACGCATGCATTCAACCGTCGAATTTGAACCGTCGAATTTGAACCGTCGCACGTCACATCACCTTTGACGCATCGATCGCGTGGTGACGGTGGTGGCGCCACGTGGCATTCACCTACAGGGGCACATTTAATGAGCTCCATTACCGGGCATGGCCGCGTGCTCAGTTTAATGACGGTGATTTGAACGAATTCCAGGAGATCCGGACGACGTCAGCTTTGACCGCCCATGGACTAGGACCCGGAACGGTGCATTTTGCATAAGTACCTGTTGGTGCAATATCCCTCAGGTCAAGGTTGACCTGGTTAACCAAGCTGAGTCTTGGTTTGGGTTTAGATGTTTGACAATAAGATACTGATTGAAGGAGAGTCAAGTAGGTCAAGGTTGACCGGATACTTGACTGGGAAGTCCTGACTGGGATGTTAGGCAGAAGGAATTCCTGGTGAGTGAAGCCAGGTGAAAGTCCTGACTGGGATGTTAGGCAGAAGAAAATCCTGGTGAGTGAAGCCAGGTGAAAGTCCTGACTGGGATGTTAGGCAGAAGAAAATCCTGGTGAGTGAAGCCAGGTGAAAGTCCTGACTGGGATGTTAGGCAGATGAAAATCCTAGTGAGTGAAGCTAGGTGAAAGTCCTGGTGAGTGAAGCCAGGCAAGGGAAATCCAGATGGATCAAGGATGATCGGACATCTGGTGTTGGGAAGTCCAAGTAGGTCAAGAGAGTGACCGGATACTTGGCATGAAAGAAAAGTCCAAGTAGGTCAAGAGAGTGACCGGATACTTGGCATGAAAGAAAAGTACAAGTGGGTCAAAGGGATTGACCGGACACTTGTTGGGGAGTCCTGGCAGGTCAAGGGAGTGACCAGATGCTAGGCATGATGTACCAACAAGTCAAGGTTGACCGGATGTTGGTTTGGGAGGTTCGGGACTTGGTTTTGGGCAAAAACCAAGTGCTGGATCGATCAGTGGATCGATCCAGATCTTTCCCAGCGCACCAGATCGATCGGTGGATCGATCAGAGGTCCCAATCGATCGGCCGATCGATTGACGGTGCGCGATAAGCGCCGGATCGATCCGTGGATCGATCCAGCGCGTTTCCACGAATGGCCGGATCGATCCGTGGATCGATCCAAAGTCTCCCGATCGATTGGGAACATTCGAATCGATCGGGATCCGACCGTTGGCGTCGATAAAGGCCGCAGCGCACGATTCCTTGGCATCTCTTCTCGATTCACTCGGATCTTTCGCCAACTTCTCCACAGGCTCTCAAAGATCGATCGCGGTTCTTGAAGGATCTTGGAAGCTTCAAGTCAAGAGGCGGATCAAAGACAAGAAGAGAAGATAGGGTTAGGGTTTTCAGTACTCATTGTAAGCTTTGGCTTGTATTTAGTTTCCTTTCCTTTCTTCTTGTCTTGAGAGTCTTGTAGGGCTTCCGCCCTCGGTAGTTACCGAAAAGGAGTGTTTTCATAGTGGAGGGTGCGTGCGTGGTGTGGATCCTTGGACTAGTCACCTCTTATGAGGTGGATACCAAGTAAACCAACCTTGTTAGCGTTGTGTGTTTGTTTCTGTTATTTTCCGCTGCATATCCTTGAAGAAACAAGTCACGCCGAGCGCACGCGACGAGCTATTCACCCCCCCTCTAGCTACTTTTGGTCCTAACAAGTGGTATCAGAGCGAGGCCGCTCTTCACCGGAATCATCGCCGGAAGGGTCAAGCATAACAAGAAAAGCTAGAGGGTGAAGAAGTTGGAGCAAATTCTTCAAGTTCAAGACTTTATCAAGCTCAACTTCAAGATGCAATTCCAAGATGGACTTGGTTTTGACACAAGGGTGGCTCCACCATACACTTCTACGAGTTTCGATTCTTGGAAATCAAGAATCGAAAATTTTCTTATGATGGAGATAGAGCAATGGTTTGCTCTAATGGAAGGCTTCAAGGCTCCAAGAAATTCAAAGGGCAAAGTTCTCAAGAGGAGCAAGTGGAGCCAAGAGCAAGTCCAAAGGTGCGAGGCTAATGACAAAGTGACCAAGCTTTTGGTCAATTTATTGCCAAGCACCATCCTTTGCAAAATTGGAGAATTTGAAGATGCAAAGGAATTATGGAGCAAATTGGACAAGCTTCATAAAGAGATCCCCTCCACTGTACAAGATCATGAAGAATCCAGAGAGGGTGACTCTTTGGAGCAAGACCAAGAGGAGGACTCCGAGGTTGAGAGATGCTCAACCTCCGAAGAAGAGGAAATCCAAGAAACTTCATCCTCAAGGGAATGCAATGAAGGGAACAAGGAGGGAGCATACTCCTTGTTTCATGTTCAAGATGATGAAGCCTCCACCTCTAGGATTGAGGGGGAGCAATCCTTGGTGACACCGGATCAAGAAGAAGGAGAAGCTTCTACATCCGGGTCAAGTGAAGAAGAAGAAGATGGTGCCACCTCCGAAATTCAAGAAATAGCAAATGGAGGAGCAAGTGCCATCCCTACACAAGAAGGTATAAATGTTTCAATTAAAAATAAAAATAATATAATATGTTTTGAGTGTAGGGAAAGTGGGCACTACAAGAGCAAGTGTCCCAACTTGGCCAAGAAGAAGGGTCAAGTGACGCAAAAGGGCAAGGAGAAGCCCGAGGAGACCATTCCCGGAACAAAGAAGAGCAAGGAGCATATCATATGCTTCTCTTGCAATCAAAAGGGCATTATCGGAGTCAATGCCCTAAGGGGAAGAAGATGGTCAAGGCTCAAGGAGGAAGCTCAAGTCAAGGGGAGCCTCTAAGGTAAAAAGGAAGGTAACATTTATTGAGCCTACCCCTTTACATTATGGTAAAAAGCATGATAGTTCTAATTTTTATCATTTTAATGCAATTTACCATAAGAATAGAAAGCATGAGGGCTTTAAGGAAAAGCATGTGGCCCTACATGCCAAAACTACACCTAAGGCTAGGAATGTAGGTAAAAGTCTAGGCAAGAACTCTAAGGATTGTAGCTACAAGCCTAGAAACAAAAATGCTCATGAACTTAATGGAAAAACAAAAACTAAGGACTTAGTGATGGAAAATCAAGTCTTGAGGTCAAGACTTGATAAAATGGAAAAGACCCTAAAAAGGATGGAAAATATCCTATTAGGGCAAAAAGAGCATAACCTAGGTTTAGGGGTACAAAAGCCATCCAATGGCCATAGAGGTTTGGGATACAAACCAAAGGCTAAGAAGGATGTGCCCACTTACCATAGAGTTCCATATAGTTATGGAACAAACCCTAGGTCTAGTGGTCAAGCCAAAAATACTAGGGAAGTCATCCCTAAGAGTATTTTTGTAATAAATGTGACTAAGGCTTCTAAGAAGTCTAAGAAAGTCACAAACAAGGTCACAAGGGAGGCTATCCCTAGAGTTGACCTAGAAAGTGTGACCAAGGCCTCCAAGAAGCCAAACAAGGTCACTAGGAAGGTATCTAGGGAAGTTATCCCTAGTAAATACCTAGAGCATCCAAGGAGCACCAATAGGTGTTGGGTTCCTAGGAGCATCTTCTCTACCCATAGATGGGTTAGAGAGTGTCAACTCCGATTAGAAGGGTAGTTAACCCAACTTTGAGGAAATTGACACTCAAGGAGCATTCAAGGTTTTGTTAACCTTTGAAAATGAAATGGAAGTATTATTTACTCCTTGAAAGAGTAAAATGTGCCTAATGGTGGAAAATTGATTTTATCTTAAAAAGGCATAAATTGGGAAAACCTAGAGAAATACCAAGTTGAGATTTTGGTATTCTCTTATAAATTTTAAGGCACTCCGGGCCTTGATTTATGTGATTACTCTTGAGGAAAAATGGAATATGCCAACATTTGAGGATAAGCTTAATTTCAATTGGCATAAATTAATCAAGAGAATTAGAAATGCCCATTTAGGTTTTGGCACTCTCTTGAAGCACTTTGGGCAATCTAGGGTTTAAGTTTTAGGATTAGCTAAGATTAACGATACTTAGGTAGGTAATCTAGGTATATTTTATTTATGCTAAACCTTGCCATGATTGTTTGCTCATAATATGCCATGATATCATATTTTATCTTATTTGTATTTTGCATTCATGACTTATCATGAAAAATACAAAAATACCATGTCATGTCATACATACATCATGTAGTTATAGGAATCTTTCTTTTGAAAGCTATTTTATTTTGATGTATGCCATAACATTATCATGCATTATGTTTATTTCCTTAAAAATTAAGGACATATGTCATTAGTTAAACAAGTGGCAATTGTTTACAACAAGTGGAATAAACAAGTGACATTTGTTTAACAAGTAAATCAACAAGTAACATCCTTTGTGGATGTCTACCTCGCAAAATGCCTAGATAGATATGCATGATCCCTAGAATAGGGCAAAACCAAAATCTTACATCTCACAAAGACCTATAAGATGACTTGTATGTGTTTCAGTGCACATTAGATACAAGTGAGATGTTAGGATGATGAACAAAACTCAAGATGTTGATTTAGTGCATTCTTTTGAGTTTTAAGTTCATCAAAACACATAGTTATGTGTTTTCCCATCATTGGGAAAGCTAATGTACAAGTCATGTGCATTATGCCCAAGGAACATGATGGGATATTGGTTTTGAAAATGTTTTTAAAATATTTTTGGAAAACTTTAGTGAAGGCTATCTTTTGATAGTAATCACCATTGAATAGTTAGACACAAACTTGAAGAAAACGCTAAAGTTTTTGCAAGTTTTCAAGTTTGTGTCAATATTTGAAAATATAAAGTATTTTCATATAAAGCTATTTTTCCATGATTAAGTATGCCCTAAATAATGTCTACACGAAATTTCATGATTTTTGGATTTTTGTAGAATTTTCTAGGGGTTTCTGAAGTTGACTGAAATGGAATTTCAGCAACTATCAGAACTCCGATCGATCCATGGATCGATTGGAGTTCCTGAATCGATCCGTGGATCGATTCAGAAGGTAAATCTCACGAGCAGAAGCTCGCTGGATCGATCAGTGGATCGATCCACACATACTGAATCGATCAGTGGATCGATTCGGTTGGTTCAATCGATTGGATCCCAACTCCAATCGATCCAAGTTGCTGATTTTGGCTGGGAAGGCCTGACTTCAGCATCTTTGAACCATGGTTAGTCTATGTAACCATTCCAAACCCTTAAAATACATTTGTATACATAAAAAGGGTGTTTTCGTGTTGAAAACAAGGATGGAATGGTAAAGGAAGGCTAAGTTGAAGTTTAGGTTGAGGTTTGTTTCAAACTTTGAACATTTGAACCTCAAAACTTCTAAATTTGGGTTTCCTAAAGGTTTAGGGATTCCAAGTCATTGTTGGTGCAATGACAGAAGTTACCACCATGTCTTTAGGGGGAGGGACTCTTTAAAGGCATGAAAATTATTTTTCATGAACCTTGGAAGGTGGTTAACCTTCTTTAAAGAAAATGCTCATGGACGAGCTTTTGAACTTGAAATGGGGAGTGGATATCCTCATTATTTCAAGTGGAAACTCAAGTGGTTAGAAAATGCTCAAGGTTGGGTATTTGTCTACATTGAGGGTGAAGTTAAGGATAAATGAAGGGTATGGGACCTTCATTGTCGTGTTGATCACAACGAGTGATGTTGTGAACAACGATGAGCAACTCTTCAGGGGGAGAGTTGTCAACAAATGGATTTGTTGATGTATACCCAAAATTGGGGCATGAGTTGATGTGTGCCCAAAGATGGGTTGATGTGTTTTATCAGTAGGGGGTTGATGTGTGCTAATAGGGGGAGAATGAAAGGAAGTAAGGTAGGTTTTCATTACCTAGAGGGAGTTTGCCCTCTTAGGGGGAGAATGAAAAGCTTAACTTATGTGTTCATTACCTAGTGGCATGAAGAAGGAGGCTATATGATTAGCCTAACTTACATGTGGGATTATAAGTGTTATTGTGGTATTGTCAAACATCAAGGGGAGATTGTTGGTGCATATTCCCTCGGTCAAGGTTGACTGGTTAACCAAGCTGAGTCTTGGTTTGGGTTTAGATGTTTGACAATAAGATCTTGATTGAAGGAGAGTCAAGTAGGTCGAGGTTGACTGGAAAGTGAGGATGTTAGGCGAAGGAATTCTGGTGAGTGAAGCCGGTGAAAGTCCGAGTGATGTTAGGCTAGGAAAATCCTGGTGAGTGAAGCCGGTGAAAGTCCCGACTGGATGTTAGGCGTAAGAAAATCAGTGAGTGAAGCGGTGAAAGTCTGGCGGGATGTTAGGCGAGATGAAAATCCTAGTGAGTGAAGCTAGGTGAAAGTCCAGTGAGTGAAGCCGGGGAAATCCGGATGGATCAAGGATGATCGGACATCCGGTGTTGGGAAGTCCAAGTAGGTCAAGAGAGTGACCGGATACTTGGCATGAAAGAAAAGTCCAAGTAGGTCAAGAGAGTGACCGGATACTTGGCATGAAAGAAAAGTACAAGTGGGTCAAAGGATTGACCGGACACTTGCGGGGAGTCTGGCAGTCAAGGGAGTGACCGGATGCTAGGCATGATGTACCAACAAGTCAAGGTTGACCGGATGTTGGTTTGGGAGGTTCGGGACTTGGTTTTGGGCAAAAACGGGCTTTGGATCGATCGATGGATCGATCGATCTTCGAAATCAGAGCCTCGGATCGATCGGTGGATCGATCAGAGGTCCCAATCGATCACCGATCGATTGGGACGCCGTCGCAGGCGATAAGCGCTGGATCGATCCGTGGATCGATCCAGCGCGTTTCAGAGGCTCGGATCGATCCGTGGATCGATCGAAAGTCTCCGATCGATTGGGAACATTCGAATCGATCGGGATCCGATTGAGCTGAAGGCGTGCGATTGCTTCATCATCTCTTCTCCGATTCACTCCGGATCTTTCGCCAACTTCTCCACGGCGCTCACAAAGGATCGCCAGTTCTTGAAGGATCTTGGAAGCTTTCCAAGTCAAGAGGCGGATCAAAGACAAGAAGAGAAGATAGGGTTAGGGTTTTCTGTACTCATTGTAAGCTTTGCGCTTGTATTTAGTTTCCCTTTCCTTTCTTCTTGTACTGAGAGTCTTGTAGGGCTTCTCCGCCCTCGGTAGTTACCGAAAAGGAGTGTTTTCATAGTGGAGGGTGCGTGCGTGGTGTGGATCCTTGGACTAGTCACCTCTTGTGAGGTGGATACCAAGTAAACCAACCTTGTTAGCGTTGTGTGTTTGTTTCTGTTATTTTCCGCTGCATATCCTTGAAGAAACAAGCCACGCCGAGCGACGAGCACGCGACGAGCTATTCACCCCCCCTCTAGCTACTTTTGGTCCTAACAGTACCGACATACGCTTCGTCGAGCAACGACAGGAAGCCAATCGAACCCTCTTCATCAGCACGACCGAGCGGCCGACGGAACACTAGACTAATTTCGTCCAGTCAGTCGGACTTTCATCCTCCTTCGACTAGACTTGAAGGGAAGACATGTGATCCGGTAGTAAGAAGGCGGGGCACGTGGGAGGTCAAAGTCAACGGTCAACGTTGTTAGTATCCGGCCGAGCGGACGTGAAGGAGGGTCGAGCGGCCCCCAGCTCGGCTGAATGGGGGACGCAACCTCGGCCCAGCGGACATGGCTTCTTCGCTCAGCGAGACGGAGCCAAGACAGTTGGATGATTGGCCGAGCAGCTACCCCGCTCGACCCGACAATGATAACAGCTAGCAGTTGACTGGCCGAGCGGCTACCCCTCTCGGCCCAATAGCAGACAAAAGGAGCAGCTGGGAATATCTTCCTAGGGATTAGTGCCGTCGGCAGGCTACGTGGCGAGCGGCATGGTCAAGTAGAGAATCGTACGGTGGGCGTTTCCACTGTCACGTCAGGGATATGCTCGGGCTATTGAGGTATGTTGTCAGACACGCTTTTCTGACAGGTCCATTACATGTATGCTTTGAGGAACGTGCACGTCTCGGGGAGCGTGCACGCGCCTCTGGGGAGCCATATATAAGGACCCCTGGATTTCGACGGAGGTATGCTCCATGCTTTACTGTAGCTACAGTTCTCGTTTCCTCTTTGCTTTACTTCTTTCCGCTGGAGATCTTACTTGAGCGTCGGAGGGCCGTCGCTGGGGAACCCTTCCCCTGCTCGGCGTTGTGCTTGCAGGTCTGTGTCAGCAGGAGATCTACGCCTTCGGAGTCTTCGACCAGTCAACATGAGCGTCATATCCCCAGTGTCCATCGACTCAACCCTTAGACAGGATCAATAGTGATTGTTGAAAGCAAGGGTTTAACTTCTGTTTAGAGTAAGGTCGTAACTAAAGATAACATGTGTAACTAAATATACATAAAAATAAGTAATCTAGAGGGTGATTATAAAGTCTTTCCAAGAGGCATTTGTCTTGAAGTAGTGGAGTGAGTAGACGATTGATAAGATAGATTGCGATTTGGATGTCAACATTACAAAATTTAAGTGAAACTGAGATATGATTAAGAAGAGCTAAGATAGTTTTAATTAGATGACAATGTTTCCTCTTGACGGATCCATTTTGTTCAGAAGTATGAGGATAAGAGACTCGATGAAAAATTCAGAGGGGGTAGTATGATGATAGAGCGTTTGATACTCTCCTCTCAATCAAAATAAAGAAACAGTATTTTATGATCAAAGTAACGCTCAATGTGCTTTTGAAAATGATAAAAAATATTGAGGAGACCAAACTTGTCATAGGAAAAATTTAAGGGAACTTACTAAAATTATCAATAAAAATATTATAATAAAGAAAACTCTAATTAGATGGAATAGGAGTATGACCCCATAAATCAAAATGAATACTTTTCAAAAGAAAATTAAAAATGTGAGTAGAGGACACAAAAGGTATGCTATGAGATTTTACTTTCATACAAGCTTCACATAAATGAGATGATAAGGCTAAAGAAGTTAGTAAACTAAGGTGGTTAATAATATCCTGAACAAGACGTAGAGACAGATGACTAATATGTGCATGCCAAAAGAATTTGTTCGTGTGTTCTCCAATAAAAGTTTTGAGAGAGGTGGATTGAAGATGATAAATATCATTTTTAATGTCCCCTTGAAATAGAATAGTTTCTATCATGGAATCTTTCACAAGACAATGATGAAAATTAAATTCAAATAACACGTTATTATTAAGAATAAATTGATATATGAAAAGTAATTCTTATTGATAAAAAGATCATGACAAGTGTTGCACATGCGAAAAGTACAATCACATGAATGAATGGATGTGTTTCTAAAGTGATCAATTTGCAAACCTAAGTTATTGTTTATTTGCACCATGTCGAGTCCATGATAAGGTGAAGTTTCTGTGAAAATATCATACTTCAGTGTAATATGATGAGTTGAATTCGAATGACATCCTAGAGTTCCAGGAGCCAATGACGTTATATTAGAAGGGATGAAGGCTGAGAATGTTCTAAAGTAAGATGACTGAGTACTATATTGCCAAGATGAGGGAGGAGGTGATGCAAATTTTGTTATATTTAAGTGGTATCTTAAAGATAATCGCCTTAAACGTTGTCTTATTTATTTAATAAATAAAAGTTATTATTTGAGTGTACATTCTATATGTATGTGATTTGATCTTAAACTCTATTAATGAAGTCCACAATACAAAGTGATCTTGTCTGCGAGCATCAACGGATGAATTACCGATGAATTGGCACTGTTGCCAATTTCATCACCAATCATAGAACGATAATGAGGATGATCACATGGTTCAGAACTTGGAGGAAGATAAACAAGAAGAGATTAGAATGACGGTCAGGGGGTTCCTCGCCACAATCACTCCGACACTCAAGTTAGAGGATAAAGAAAATAAATATTCGGATTTCGATCTATGTAGTAGTGTGTCTATTTGTCTCTCTTAAAGATTGAAAAAGACTATCTTTTATAGAGAGAAATCAGATATTTCCCTTCCATTCCTATTTCTATAGTGTCATTATTTAATTTTCTTAAATAATGTAAGATTTATTCACGTCGTTGTTTTTTTTTCTAAAATAACCAAAATTGACAGAAATTTTCCTTCCGTTCCAATTTTTTTGCTGTCATTAATTACTTTCTTAAATAATATAAGATTTATTCATGTTATTGCCTCTTTCTTAAAATAACTAGGATCTTTGCGATGATTATTCTTTTCCTGAAACGATCTTTTATCTTGCATTGTTGAAGAGTCAAGAGATTTGAGAAGCTAGATAGTCGGGAGATCCGAGAAGGTTGATAGTCAGGAGACTCGAGAGGCTAAGGAGCTAGAAGTCCCGATAGGCTAGGTAGCCAGGAGACTTGAGAGGCTAAGGAGTCGGGAGATCCGAGAAGCTTAGTAGTTGGGAGACTTGAGAAGATAAGGCCAGGAGACCCAAGAGGTTAAGTAGTCGGGAGACCTGAGTAGCCAGGAGACCTAAGAGGCTAAGGAGCTAGGAGACTCGAGAGGCTAAGTAGCCAGGAGGCTCGAGTAGCCAAGCATCGATTTGACATTCAGAACCACCTCAGCAGATTCACTAATCTCATCTTGTCCACAGGGCATCTTATTGATCATTTCTCGGATCACAAGTCTCCCCTTCAAGTTTAGTTTGAAGGATGCGAGAGTCTGACCGACAGGATGGTTATGTAGTCAATATGATTCCTACTAACTTTTCTCCTTAAGTCACGTGGCAGATCCACTTTGTATTTTCAAAGAGATTATGCATTAAATGTCGGCAAGTCTAAGTCATCATGTTCTTAAATGCCACCACTCTTTTTGGGCACGCCGCTTATGTCTTAGAATGCACCAGTAAGCCTATGAGGTTGTAACATATTAATATGATAGGACTTGTGGTAGAGAAGATTGTGTCCTCATAATAAGTAATGATCATCCTCGAGTTTTTCCTTTATCTCACATGCCAGATCCTACGATTCAAAGTTTGTCCCACCTTTCGACAGTGGAGATCGAATGTTTCCTTTTGAATGAATTAGGCTATATTAGGTTGAATAAGAACACTTTCATACACATTAGCTAATTCTCTTATTGCTGCTTCTACCTCTCCTTTGTCTACCTCGCCCTCCTCGTCTTCAAGTTTTATTCTCCGCCTAGTAAGTGATTTTAATCCGTTTTTACGTTCCTTTTTCACCGATCCCTCAGTAGTGTGTTCCATGGCCGATAAATCTTCTTCTGTTCTTTGGTATAGATCCACTACCTTGAGTTTCACCGATGTATTTTTAGGTCGACTGAGGATGACTTATGAAATTCCAACCGATACCTATTAGGGCTCTCAAATGACAACGATAAGCCAGATCATCCTCCTCCAAGCTTTGTAACCTTCTTCTAAAGTCATATGTTGAGTAGTCTACATTTCCCCATCTATGTTTTCTTCATTGTGGTGTCACGATACTTCCATATCCTGCTATCATAGCTTGGTCCCAGTTCATTCCACATACTGACTAGGGTCGCGATTATATTTTGCTAGTATCGCATTCCACTTTCTTCTCATTTTTTTATTTTTTTCTTATACCTAAAAAAATGGAAGATGGAGTCTTCTTCTTTTGCTCCTGTTCTAAGGTTAGTTTAATTAAAGAACTTCATTCCACAAGGGATGAAAACCTCAATTCTTTTTTATTAAACCCCCAAACTCCTCCTTCGTTGGCATTGAGAATTGCCTCTTCCTCCGACTCTAAAAGACTTTCATCTAGTGTAAGGTTACTATAGTGCATCTCAGAGTTTGAATGTTTAACTAAGATATGTTACCTCTTGCCATTCACACCATGATTAAGGCATCTCTTAACAAGGTGATGAAATTTATGGTTGTAGAGTTGGAAGTGCGCCATGTGGAAATCATAGATCTTACTAAGGCGACTTCCAAAGAGGGAGCACCAGCAGCTCCGGCTACAACCCCAATATAGGGAACTTCTTAATTGGCAGCAAGGGTGCCCAACCCAATTGGGGAGTCAGGATCTCCTGCTGGTCCACCCAATGCTCCCATGCCCACTTTATCCGTGGAATTGAAGGCTCCCCTCCGAATTTCAAGAAAAAGGCATCGCTCGTCTCAACTGAATAAGCAGACCCCTCTACCCCTGTACAAATTCCTGTTGGATTACCAACACACGGGATCAAGAGGTCGCTCGACCACCACTAACCTTCCTTTGGTGCACCTCTCCCCTTCCCCTAGAACTCTCGGTTCCCATCCTCCCGTGAAGCAAAATCTCCCTTCATGGGAGCTAGTCCTTCTCGTGTTCTTAGGAATTTACCAGATGAAGAGATTCCTCTGGTGGAGCTTGCCCAAGACCTAGTCCTAGTCGAGCACTGGATAGGCCTTTCTATCTACGGTCTAGCAGCCCTTGCTTGGAAGGACGGGGAAGCAGTGGCCAAAGACATGCTCATTTGAGATTTAGCAAAAGAACTTCTATGACATGGTACCCAGCACATGTCTTAGTTAATGATTTTCAGACGAAAATATCCTGAACTCTACCAGGGCCGTGGAGATTTGAGGGCCCACATCACTGAACTGGAAACCCAGCTAACTGCAACTCCTTCCCAAGAGGTTTTGGTTGTAGCCTATTAAGAAATAATCGTTGCACAATCGGAGATCGATCACTTGAAACAACTGCAAACATACACTGCCTCTGATCATGCGACTATCAATTGACTAAGGAGGGGGATTGCGGATGCAATAGCCGAAAGAATCAGTCTGGCACATACTGTGAGTTAGCTGCAGGTGGAGATAGACACACTAACCACTATCGCAGCCGACCGCCAAAAGAAATTAGAGGCAGCCGTAGCTAAGGAGGCAGCCACTCAAGCTGATTTGGATGCTAGTCGGCAAAAATTGGGGATTCTGAACCTGGAGCTAGGAGTTACTCAATGGGAGGTTGAATCGGCCAAAGCTTTAGCAGAAACCTATCATAGTGACCTGGAGGCTGCTCTTATTACCATTAAAGATATTCGAGCTGAGGTACAGAGCCAGGAGGTTTCCTTGATGGAGCTACAAACTTCTTTGGAGGATCTAGAGGCCTAGAAGGATCAAGTGAAGGGACAAGTGCTTGAACTTAAAGAACATCAGTGGGAGAAAGATGAGCGCTAAGCCACTAGATAAAAAAAAAGAATTCTTTCATTCAGAAAAATTTTATGATATGGTCAGCACCCAGTTCTTTCAAATAGTGCAATATGACATTGATGGCATCTTGAAGTAGTTGGTAGAAAATGGGAAGCTCCCTGTTGACTCTCCCTTCCAATCATTGATATTTTGAAAATCAACGAGAGCATCGCCGATGAAGATGCGATTGACTTTGGAACTTCAAGATGTATTTATCCTTTTGTAAATCTTTTATTTGCATTAGTGAAAGTTTGAAATCGTGATGTTCTTTGTTGTAAAGGAGGCAAGGATATCGATCCTGGCTATGTCCAAATCCTGGAGAGCTAGGCCCTACAAAGCTAAAGGGAATTTGATACCATAGCTAGGAGGATCTCGACCTCGACTGCATACAAGTCCAGGAGAGGTTGGCCCTGAAAAGAATATAACAATATGGTACTCGCTTGACCCTTGTACGAAGAGGAGTCCACTACTATAATCGGGAGGATTTCGACCTCAACTAAATCCAAGGCCGAGGTAATTTGGGGCCAAATCCAAATCTAAATCTAAGTCTAAATAGTCATTTGTTTAATAAGAACAAGTACTAGACATAGTTAAACTTGGGAGAGATATTTTTAAAGTTGCAAAAATATTTTTAAGTAAAGTAAGATTTAAGGTGATTGACACTCCATAGTCGATTGAGCTTTTTGACATAGTTAAACCTGGGAGAGATATTTTTAAAGTTGCAAAAATATTTTTAGGTAAAGTAAGATTTAAGGTGATTGACACTCCATAGTCGATTGAGCTTTTTGACATAGTTAAACCTGGGAGAGATATTTTTAAAGTTGCAAAAATATTTTTAGGTAAAGTAAGATTTAAGGTGATTGACACTCCATAGTCGATTGAGCTTTTTATCATCTGTATCCTCCAAATAATAGGATCCTGAGCTTAGCTTGCTAATTACCTAGAAAGGCCCTCCCCATTGTGGCTCTAATTTATTCACGTCTCCCACCGGTTTAATCTTCCTCTAAACCAGATCTTCAACTCAGAAAATATGAGGAATGACTCATTTGCTATACCTAGTGCACATCCGTTATCGGTGTGCTTTGAGCTGAGCAACTACTCATTCTTGGGTTTCAGCACTCAGATTAAGACCTAGGAGTCGCCATTCAGAATTATCTTGCCCATATGTGCTCCTCTAGATTGACTCTTCTCCAATCACTAATGACACAATTGCTCTTCATAAACAAAATTAAAATGAGTCATTTTACTGTGTTCCCTTGAAGTGGTCCGGTAAGCCCATAAGATGTTTGACAATTCATCCACTCGGTTGTCCTTAACATGATCCAATTTAATTTTAAACCTTCAAACTATTTCCCGATTGACCATGACGATTTGACCATTACTGTAGGATCGTAGATGTGCTGGGGGGGGGGGATAGCACACCTTGCTTTTTCGTTCGTTTCGTAAAACTCAAAGTATGCAACGGAAATAAAGAAAGAACCAAAGGCAATCGCTAACACAATTTCTTTTATTTGGTTCGGAGCTTGTGGCGACTCTACTCCAAGGCCCACACGTGAGAGTGTTTTCGATGGGCAATCACTATAAACTCGAGAATCTTTTACAGATAAGTAAATACAAGTATTGAACTTAAAAGATTATACCGACAATACAAAAGATGATGGAAGTAGTCGTCGATTGTCGGAACAGTAGTTGAGCGTCGTTGAGTCATTTCGACGTAGGCGCAACTTCGAAGATTGCTTGTACAATTGTTGTTCGAAGTTGCTAGCCGAGACCCCTTTTTATAGCAGCTTCAAGTCTGATCCAGATCCCCCGATCTTCGGGATCAAGTCTTGACTCGACCCGGATCGGTCGACCGATCCCCTAGTTCGGTCGACCGAACCTGCTGAACTTGCCCGACCTTCTATCCAGATGCAGCCTTTTTGGATAGCATGCATCTGCATTCGGTCGATTGATCCCTCTATTCGGTCGACCGATCAGTTGATGGTCTCTGCCTCATCTAACCCGATCAACTCGCTCGACCATGTCTCTGTTTATCTTCGGTTCGGTCCATCGATCCCTCTGGTCAACCCTTCACCGATAGCTGGATTTTGATCCTTTTGTGTGGGTTCGATCGACCGATCAATGCTGAGTCCGACCCTGTAGAACTGTTAGTTTCCTGCCAAACAGAGTTAGGCAAATAGAGCAAATAATATTAAACAATTAAATTAACAGTCTTTAGACTGTCCAGTTCTGACTTCGAATTTCCTCCGGAAATCCTAGATTGAATCGACGCCTACTGTTCCCTCAACGGGGAACGCGTCCTCACATACTCCTCTTAGGAGAGTTTATCTGTTGCCAGATTGGTCCTCCAGACTGACTGGACTTTCCGCCTAGGGTAACCGTCCCCTAGGATCTAGGGTTACCACCCCCTAGGATTTTCCTCAGCCTAGGATTACTGTCCCCTAGGACCTAGGGTTACCACACCTAGAGTTTTCTACTTGCCTACCCGCAGCTTGGACTTCTGTCTAAGAACACTTAGGATTTTTCGGCAGTCTCATTCAAACTCGTTAGAGCACAAATAGCTTTAACTTTGCACCCTTTGACATAATCAAAACTCAGGTTCAATCGTCGGATGTTTCCTATATCAATAATTTTTCCCTTTTTGATTATGGTAATACAGTTCAAAGTTAAGTAAAATATAATAATAATAATAAAGAAATTTAAGCATGAGCATAAATATAATAATTTATAAAAAAATTCTCTTATGCTCCCCCTTTCATAAAAAATTATGTTTAAATTCTTAACTTTGACTTTTCTACATATATCAAAAAGAAGAGAAGGTTGTTTGACGAAAGAGTTTTTACTTTATTTAATTTGAAGCTCCCCTGAAGGGTAGCAATTAGTTAAACATAGCTTTGAAAATAATTTTTTTAAAAAATACATAGCTAAATTAGAAATTCTTTGAAAATATTTAATTTTTTCAAAAAAACTTAGATTATTTAGTTAGAAAGAAACTTAGTTAATCTTAAGTTTTTAAACTATCATATTTTTTTAAAAAATATATTAATTAAATTTTAGCTTTAAAAATATTTGGATAAAAACTTAACTTTTAAAAATATTTTGATAAAAATTTAATTTTAAAAATATTTTGATAGGGACTAAGCTTTAAAAAAGAATTTGATGGAAAACATAATTATTTGAAAAGATTTTGATAGAAAGTATAGTTCAAGCTTAATAATGTACTTATGGATTGTACTTGGATAAGCTTTTGCTGTTTTATAGATTAAGACAGTTTTAGCTGTTACTGAGAATGCAGGACTAAAATCCTTATTTTTTTTAGTGTAGTGAAAGAAGACAAAGGCTACTCATACTGTGGAAAGATACCACAAGAGAAACAATATAAACGTGCCTGGCAATCACTGTCCAAAGAGCAATCATCAAGTAACTTCATAAAGTTTCGCCCCAAATGTGTTTAACTGAAATAGAAATTCTTCTCTAAAAGAAATAAATTGCCCTCAGAACTTGCTAGCAGATACAGACAGCAAAGGGCAAAGCTAAAAGCAACTAGCAAAACTGCACTTGCCTGGCATTCTCAATTGGAACAGATAATTATTATAGATAAGTAATAATTACTTATCTATAATTCTACTGTTTATAGATAAGTAATTATTATAGATAATTTTATCTTTTATATCTTAATTACTACTGTTTATTTTCATTTTTCTCGTCTAAGTAATTATTATTTATCAAATAGATTATTAAATATAGGTGAATATGTTAGACATTTTGATTCTCAGGGAAAAAAGTGTAAAATTCAAAACGAGGAAAAATCAAGATCATATTCACACAATGAGCCATAGGGGAAATGTCTAGTTAGTTTTCATGATAGTAAAAAAAATTTATTTATCAAACTTTATGAAAAAGTTTTACATATACACTTAATTAGTAACATTATTTGTTTTAACAATTTTTATATATCTTAGACTTAAGGAAAAAACAAGTCCTGTCGATACATTAATTACACGAGCAAAAGTTTAGATTGAATGTCACAAGAAAAAAAATAGAGAACCTAATAGTCAAGCTGTTGGAGAGAAAAATGGTATTAAAACTCTATTATTTGTCGAATTCACAAGAAAAAAAATAGACAATCTAAATTTCTAATTGTATCATCTTAAAAGTTGTCGCTTTTTATTTGCAGAAAGAAATAGAACGGTGTACACCTGAATCTCACAACATAACTAATATTGCTAATGATGCAATTAGTCTTGTATTTGACAAGGAAAATTGAGGTAGAGTCCGCGGAATGAGCTTTGGAGTTATACCATCGAAAGTTGATGACTGTTAAACGACTTGAAAGTACAATAAATAACCATCAACAAGAAATGCAAGAAATGAGATTCTTATTTTTTCAAAATATGAGGTAACAAAATGAGTAAGAACAAGTTAGTAATTAACAACATAAGATATAATATGGAAAAACTTGTCATCATTTTTTTTAATTACTTTGAGTTTTTTGTATTCTTGTTAGTATTAATTATAATTTATATATAAAATTTTAAAAATATAAGAATAGTAATTTTATATTAAAATATCTAGGAGGGACAGCTATCCCCTAACAGAGCATCCTCGGCGTCATGCAAGAGCATCTTCGGGATCACGGTGGTAAAAAGACGAATACATTCATCCCTAGCATTTTTATCAATTCGTCCCAAGACCAACAACATCCTCAGGATCACCGTGCAATGGAAAGAAGTTAAATTATGACTCATTCTCAATTATAATATATTTATAAAAATTTTTTCTCTCTAAATAGGATGTATAATCCATTATCTTAGCTTTAGTATGGCAACGGATGAAACTTATTTATAGGACTAAACAAATCTCTCAGATTTAGTGTTACATTATTCAATAATTTTTCATAAAAAAAATAAACACAGCAGATTCTAACTTTCTTTCCCTTTTCAGTTTTCACGGCGTAGGTTTGTTTCATCCGTCCAGATAAACGGACGGTCCGATGATCTCCTTCACAGGCTAGTTGCAATTTGCCCAAAGTGGGGTTCCTGCAGATTTGGTGGCGTGTGGGTCATGAATAAGAAAAGCAAAAATCCCATAAAACCCTACCCAAAATTTCTGCGTGCTCTGGTCCTTTGCCGCCTATGGCAAGGAGCGAGCACGAAAATGGCAGTTTCCAATGGATGCATTGAATTGAAGTGCCCTTCCAAAAAATGGCGCCCTAATTGCGCGCGATCAAATTCCAACCTGCACCAAAGGGCGCCTAATTTCCCCGCTCAAAATGCCCTTTCGGCCCCGACACTTCTCATTGCGCGCTGCCTCTTCGCCTTCCCCAGCCTTCAGGTTCCGTTCCTCCCGGCGGTCAATTTGAGACCTGCTTGACGGCCGTCCCACGTCCCCTCCGGGGAAGCCATTGATTCTGCTCTGATATTGTGCTCCTCGGAAGGTGATCGGAAACGAGCTATCTCTACCGCTCCATCCTTGTGCTCGGTCGTCTACGGGTCAGTAAGTTTATAGCAGATCCGAGCTCAAGTTGTTTTTTTTCTTCTTCTTCTAGATGATCGTGACTATGTTAAACATGGGTTGCTATTGGAAAGGGCGAAATAGATCTTGTTCTAAGTAGTCGGTTAAATTTGCAGTGCGTCTTCTGCATGGGTTTTGATCTGTTTCTGTTTTCTATTTGTCTTATGAACTAATGTTCTGTTTTTTGTTTCCTTCTGTAGGATTCCAGATTCGTAGCAAGTCAACAACTTAGTATGGCGAGAAATCCTGGAGGTTCGAATTCTACAGGTTTGGTTCGGCAGCATCGCTGTTAGGAGATTTTTCTTTTGTTGTGAATATATGTAATCAACTATAAATTGGAAGTTCTAGGTTGCAGATGTTCTTTATTCTCCAGTTGTCATGCGTGAAGCAGATAAATGATGTTTTATCATTATGTTGCAAAATTTTGTTTTCAACACATTGATTTCGTGATATTTTTTCCCATTTGTTAAATGGGTGTTTGAAATAGAACATGATTTTTCATGTCCGAAAATTAAACACATGTTTGTCAATCTCATTGATGACTATCTCAAACATAAGCGTGTCATCTTTTCTCATATCCACCTGCCCTGTCAATCTCATTGGCAATTGTCTTGAACATACCCAACAAATAACACTTGAAAGAAGAGAAGGATGAAGCACCATGTTAGTGGGGGCTCAGTACAAGCATTTACAAAGGCTTGATCATCTGGAATATTTGCTTGAGTAGCGTAGTTAAATTTCTTCAGCATCCATGCATTTAGATAATTTCACAATAGAATTGAGCTTCCTAGAAGTTATATCTTTTAAACTACTAGTTGATAGATCTTTGAATGATTAAGTAAACAGATCTTTGGCGTGGATACCCTAGAAAACTTTTTGTGCTTGAGTATTTTATACCAACACTCCCTAGTTTGATTGTGTTTAATTTTCACATTTGCCCCTGTGAGTAAATTAGAAAAGAGGACAATTTTGAGCAACATTTGTTTTTTCTTGTGTTTAGTGAGTTTCAACATAACACAAGCAAATGTATACAATTCTTCTCGGGCAATATTGCAAAATTTTGCAAACATGATGTATACTCATTCTATCAAATTTGATCCAATTGAGCTTTGACTTTTAGATCTGGAGTTCTTGGGATATGCTCCTTGATCAGTGTCCTCTTCTACCTTCTCTCTATTTGGATTGATTGCATCATTGAATATAATCAATCTCTTATGATTTTTATGCACAATAAATATTGATCATATTTCTAATTTGCGACCTTTAAAGTTGAAAATAAAATGAAGGCTATGTTTTTTTTCCATGAGCCTTTAAACTTATACCATGATTTGCCAATATTGGCATATAAATCCAATGAAGTGAGGTGCTAATTCAAGCAACATGAAGTCAATTAAACATCCTTGTTACATTATATTACTCGGAGTGGAGCATCCAACAGTAGTGTGGATCCACTAGTCTAATGAGGTTATTTGTAAAAATCATTGTTTGAAATTTTGTTCCATGTTGAGTGAAATGGTCAAAATATATCGTTTTGGTAAATTATCAAATTTGATACTATGCATCAAATCCAATCTGTCATTAGTGCCATGCGTCAACATGTTGGCACAATACTAAAACAATATTGTTTTAGTAAAAAACCAAAATTTCGGTACGGTTTGAGATTTTTGAACCTTTACACATCTCAATATAGATATTGAATATTTGCTTAGAGGCTTGGTGTTCAAGTGTTGATGTGAATATTTGCTTTACACATCCAACATGAATGCAAAATGAGTGGTTGAAGGTTCAAGCATTGGAAGTCAACTTGTTATTCTATTTGCTAAAGTTGAAGGTTACCTCAAATATAAAACTGAATCGGTCTCTAATGCTTTATAGTGTCTATATCATAGCAATTGGTGCATCACCTTTATTAATGCCGTCTTTGGTCTCTAACTAATTATTTTTAGGAGTTAGTGATTTATATGACCTTATTTGTCTCAATGGCAAAAGTTTTTTATTTTTATTTTTAAAGAAAATGAGGTAGAGCCCTTTTAAAAAATTCCTTTTAAAAAATTCCTATTTAAGTCTCATGAAAAATATTAATTTTACCATTTGGAAGAACTGTGTTTTCGCAAGACATTATTTTTAGGGAAAAATAAAATTTTGTTTTCATGGGATCCCAATAGGGAGTTAATTAGGTGGCCTTCTTAGGGCTTTAAAAATAGATGCCAATTTTCCTAAGCAAAACATATAATACATATCAATTTATGCTAACTAGTAATGTAGATTTAGCCATATAATTAGCATGCAACTAAGCTAGCATTTGTTAAAAGTTACTTAGCTTAAGACTTACAAGTTACCATATCGAAACTTTAGTTTATAAAATTATTTCTTCATACATGGACAATATTATCCATGAAGAAAACATCATGAGAATCCTTATTATTTGAGAAGGGTAAGTGCTAGTCTAAAAAGTTTTATTTTATTTTTCCGATCTCTACATACGTAACATACGTAAAGTCATTTTCTCTTAATTAAGGAACATTTTATCATCAATTCCTCTTCTACTAGTTTATATTTCTGTAATCCAAACATAAAAAAGGAAAGGATCCATGAACCAAATTAAGAAAGATATATTCATATTTTATTCCTTATCAATTTCATTTCTTAGGAATAATTATTTCATTCCTTCTCAATTCCACTTTATAAATCAAATTCATAAAATTTGTTATATTTTTTTTCTTTAAATTTTATTATCTTTCCATAATTGTAATTTGGTGACATTATTATTTGTCTTGTTATAGAAATTATCATAACTACTTTATTCTTATTAAACCTCATTTCTTCATTTTTATTAACCTTTAAAGTATATCTTCCTTAGATGATTTTTTTTTTTCAATGTATGTCATCATCACCAACTACATGTTTTTTTTTTTTCTACTTTGGGACTTCAAAAAATTAATTTACCTTTTTTTCCTTCTATTTTTGTTTATTATCAAAATTAACATGATGCGGTCCAACCTTTTTTCGGGATCTTGTATTGGCCGGAGTTTTGTGTATTGGGCTATCCTTTATCAACGTTAATATGACATTAATATTATTATTCTTTATGTCAAATATTTTCTTTATTACCCTTTTTAGAAAATAAAGTATTATCTTTTAAGACACTACCATTTAGTTCTATTAGAGTAAAAAATATAAATTTTTTTCGTGTCGATCAACATTGGTGAAAATTATTGTTTTGCCTACTTAGGATACATCTTTGATACTCTGCCTACAGAGTGATAGGGCTAGGTGTCTGTGATAGACCTTTTGTGGGTGACTAGACAGAGCATTTGTGAGTGATTGCAAAGGTTTAGATTTCACAAATGTGATATTTATGGGTTTGCAATTTTGTGATGAAGCTCCGCAAGTGTGAGTTCTAGGACTTTGTTGTTTCACGATGAAGCTTTTTCGATGGGACTTTGGTGATGGCGTTAGGTGTGGTTCTTTCCTCTTCTTGCCTTTTCCTCCTCCTTTGGAGCTTCTTTGTCTTCTCTTTCTCGTTCGTGTCGTTAGCACAACATTTCTGCAAGCCCAACAGAGTCTAGAAATTGTTTTGGTTGAGGAATGAAACCATGCCTTCAATGAAATTTCAGATCTTGGTTAGAACTAGAAGGACAATTTTCTTTTTTTGCAATTTTATGATTAATATCTAGCAAAATTAAGTTTATTAAGAAAAAGATTACTCTTCAAAAGGAATTAAATGCTAATTTTTTTATTTGAGTTTTGGGTATCAACAATCACAATCCTTAAATGTAGAAGAAAAATTAAAATCTTATTACCCTCTTTGTTTTGTTCCTTGGATTGTCCTCTATATGCAAATTAGTATTTTATCCAATATGCCCATTTAACAAATCCAATTTTAGCATGGCAATTATATCCTCACCTATCTTAATTTCAGCAACGCCATCCTTAATTCTAAATGGCTCTTCCATTTTTTTTTATGTTCTACTTTTTAGTATACAAAGTTTGAAGCATGTTGCTGTCTCTTTAGCAAGTTCTCTTGCCCATTAGTTTCATGTGACCATAGCATGCTATTTTTCTCCCAATCATCACTTGTATTTTAGAAAATGCTTGTATGTTTGGGGTTGCTAATCTAGATTATAATCAAGGATTAGCTTCTAATCCTCACTGACATATAATAATGCAAGTTTTTTTATTTTATTTTATTTTATTTTTTTAATTTTTAGTTTTGCATCACATTTTGGGCAAATGCAGTTTCAAAATTTACTCTCATAAAAAGGGTACTCATGGTTCATATTTATGAGCTGGTTGTTAAAATTGATATTTTTCCTCTTTCCATAAATAAATAACTATGTTTTCATTTTAGGAATGACAAGGAGTGGCAAACGAAGGTCATCGAAAAGGAAAGTAACTGATAATGCTGAATCTGCTACTGCAGTGGAGTGTGGAAAACATAGTAGCAATCTTGAAAATGATAACGAAATAGATGCTTGCAAGAGGCCAAGGCGAGCTGCAGCATGCTCAAACTTTAAAGAGAGAAGTGTCAGAATATCTGACAAATCCTCAGTTCTTGAAACAAAGAAAATACAAGTGGAGGAGAATGAGGAAGTGGCTGTTGAACTGACTAGACTTGGTGCAGAAGATCTCCCCCCATGTAGAAAGCTTGTTGATTTCACCATTCATGATGCTGATGGAAATGCACAGCCATTTGAAATGTCAGAAATAGATGATTGTTTCATCACTGCACTCGTTCTGCCTTCGGATGACAATCTGGGAAAAGAGAGAGACAGGGGAATAAAATGTGAAGGATTTGGCCGGATAGAGTGTTGGTCAATTTCAGGTTATGATGAAGGTTCACCAGTTATTTGGGTCTCAACAGAAATTGCAGACTATGAGTGTGCAAAGCCAGCAGGCAGTTACAAGAAGTTTTATGACCTTTTTTATGAGAAGGCATGCATATGCGTTCATGTTTATCAAAAGTTGGCTAAAACTGTTAGTGGGAACTCAACTTTGAGCCTTGAGGAGTTGCTTGCTTCAGTAATCCGTTCTATGAGTGGAACCAAGAATTTTCCTGCTGGATCAAATTGTAGAGATTTTGTGATCTCTCTTGGAGAGTTTATTTACAACCAGCTAATAGGCCTAGATGAGTCTTCTACCAACAACAATGTTAATTGGGCAACTATGCCAACTCTTATTGCTTTAAGAGATGAATGTGGAAGTAGGTCAGAATCAAAGAATTTTCCATTAAGGGTATCAAATCAGAACTTGAGGATTAAGGAAGGAGAAGTTTTAGGTTCTACTGAAGATGAAGATGAGAAATTGGCAAGACTTTTGCAGGAAGAGGAAAATTGGAAGGCTATGAGGCAGCAAAAAAGCCATAGAGCAGCTACAAACACTAAAAAGAACATCTACATAAAAATCAATGAGATAGAGATTGCTAATGATTATCCATTGCCTGCCTATTACCGACCTTCCAACCATGAAATGGATGAATACTTATTTTTTGAGAGTGAGAACAATATGTCATATTCTGATCTTCCTAGAAGGATTCTTGACAATTGGGCTCTCTATAATTCTGACTCGAGGCTAATTTCTCTGGAGCTTCTGCCAATGAAGTCATGTGCAGAAATTGATGTGACTATTTTTGGATCTGGTCAAATGAGAGAGGATGATGGTAGTGGATTTGAATTGGATAATGACCTAGGTCTTTCTTCTTCAAGCCATTCTAACCATGCAGATATTGAAGGGGTTCCAATCTATCTTAGTGCTATTAAGGAGTGGATGATTGAATTTGGTGCTTCAATGATTTTCATCTCTATCCGAACAGACGTTGCCTGGTACTTCTAAATTTGCATCATTAGCAATTGCTATTTTGTTAATTTCATTCTATTACAGTATGCTCTTGGTTTCGTTAGCTAAACCTTGATCCTTATATGGGAATTTCCTCTATAATTTGCATAATTGAAGATAGACTAATAGAAGAATAATGAAAGGTGATAAAAAATCTCTACAGTTCAATATTTTATTCCTTAGCAGTTTTATGATGCAAAAGATAAAGTGCTTTTGAAAAAATGGAGATATTGACATGCTGTGTTGTTTCTTAGCAACAGTGCTCCTGGTACTGATTTTGCTTTCTGATTACAGGTACAGGTTAGGGAAACCTGCAAAACAATATGATCCTTGGCATCAACCAGTCCTGAAAACAGCCAAGCTTGCTATTTCTATAATCACTTTGTTAAAAGAACAAAGCAGGGTTTCAAAACTTTCCTTTGCTGATGTAATTAAGAAAGTGTCAGAATTTAGCAAAACTCATCCTGCATATATATCATCCAACTTATCTTTGGTTGAGAGATACATTGTTGTACACGGACAGATTATTCTTCAGCAGTTTGCTGAGTATCCTGATGAAACAATTAGGAAGTGTGCTTTCATAATTGGACTTTCTGAGAATATGGAGCAAAGAAGCCATACAAAACTCATAATGAAGAAAAAAGCTCTGTTAAAGAAGGAAGAAAACTTGAATCCTTGTGCAGCAATGGGACCTACTTTATCCAGCAGAAAAGTAATGCGTGCTACAACAACAAGATTTATCAATAAAATTTGGGGAGACTACTACTTGAATTTTTTCCCTGAGGACTCTACTAATGGGGATGCACATGAGCCTGTAGAAATTGAAGGAGAGCTGGAGGACAATGAAGATGATGAAGTAGAAGAGGAGAATGCATTGGTGTTGGATCAACAACCCACAAAGCCTCATTCAACCTCACACTCTTCTAAGCTTCATAAGGAAATCCAATGGGAGGGAAAACCTAATGGGAAAATGAATTCTGGGGAGACTCTTTATCGTTGTGCGATTGTCCGTGGACATGTTATAGAAATTGGTGGAGCAGTAACTATGGAAGCTGATGTAAATGATGAGCCATCTTTGTTGTTTGTGGAATACATGTTTGAGAAACATAATGGTGTCAAAATGGCTCATGGAAGGGTGTTGCTCAAAGGCTCCCAGACTATCCTTGGAAATGCAGCTGATGAGAGAGAGTTGTTCCTTTCAAATGACTGTATGGAAGTTGAACTAGGGAATATTAAAGAATCCATAGTAGTTGATATCCGTTTACGGCCCTGGGGACACCAGTACAGAAAGGATTATGCCAATGCTGATAAGATCGATAGAGCAAAAGCAGAGGAGAATAGACGGAAAGGACTGCCTATGGAGTTCTATTGCAAAGTCTTATATAACCCTGAGAGGGGTGGTTTTTTTGTTCTTCCTCATCACAGTATGGGCCTTGGAAATGGTGTTTGTGGCTCTTGCAAAGAAAAGTCCTTGCAGAAAGATGATTTCAAATTGAGTTCCAATTCTAGCTTTGTCTATAAGAGGATTGAGTACACTGTTCAAGATTTTCTTTATGTCAGACCTCAGTTCTTTGACAGTGAAGAACAGGAGGATCTTGGGACTTTTAAATCTGGCAGAAATGTAGGACTAAAGGCCTATGTAGTGTGCCAAATTCTTGAAATTCCAGTGTCCAAGCAACATACATTAAAATCAGCAAAGGTGAAAGTAAGAAGGTTTTATAGACCAGAAGACATTTCATCAGAAAAAGCCTACAGTTCTGACATTAGAGAGGTACACTATCTTTGATTATGCTTTTCTTGAAAATGTATAATGAAAATGCACAACTATCTTTAAATTAAAGATGCATTTATCATGATGCAATTTTATCCATGAGCATCTGTTTATGTAAAACTTGGATCATATGTTTATAGCATGGAACAATTTTCTGTTTATTATTGTCCCAGCTTCAAATTCATGGCTCTTTTTGCCCAAACATACAACCTACCCAAGCAATATGGTGAGTACACTATATCTTCATGGTTTTACATTTTCCATTTACTTAAAGAAACAATGTGGAAATTAGTCTATCTCATACATCTTGTACATACCCATCTACAATTTTGTATGTATCAATTTGGATATCTTGTTAGGGGATAAAAATTGATCCTGGGGAGATCCTACACTGCCTTACTATCAGTGCAATGTCTTTTTTTTAGACGCAGTCATATTATCCAATTTCTACATTCTTTTGAACAGCCAAATTTAATTGCTATTTTTCAAAAAGAAATTCAGTTTCTAATTTTACTGGCTGCATATTTGAATCTCAGGTGTACTATAGTGAAAATGTGGTCTCTGTGCCTGTTGACATGATTGAAGGAAAATGTGAAGTTCGGAAGAAGATTGATGTTTTAAGTTTTGGTATACCTGTGCTTGATGACATATTCTTCTGTGAATATTGTTATGATCCTGTTAAAGGAACTCTCAAACAGGTACATTCTTTTTGTTTACCTAAATTATTTTCATTCATGCTTCTCTCTTTAACAGGGGTAGCCTTGGCACAACGGTGAAGTTGTTGCCATATGCTTTGGAGATCATTGATTCAAATCTCAAAAACAGTCTCTTGCAAAGCAGGATAAGGTTGCATATAATAGACCTTTCTTCGGAATCCTGCATTGGTGGGAGCTTCGTGTATCGGATTACCCTTTGTACTTCTTCCTTCTCATCTTCCTGACTTAAAATGAATGTGTCTTCAGTTACCTGCCAACATAAAGGTATCGTCTTTGAAAATAAAGGAAGACCAAATTGCCTATCGAAAGAAAAAGGGCAAGGAGAAGTGTGGAGATGAATTTTCTGAAAAATTGACTGATGTGTCTCGGGAAAATCATTTGGCAACTCTTGATATTTTTGCTGGATGTGGTGGCTTGTCTGCAGGACTTCAGCACTCTGGTAAGTTTTTTACAGTCAAGGTTGCAGTTGGAGATGTATCTAGAACAGCAAGTTTGATAACATTTAAATTTGCAGGTGTTTCATATACAAAATGGGCCATTGAATATGAAGAGCCTGCTGGTGAAGCATTTCGCTATAATCATCCTGAAGCCTTGATGTTTGTAGATAATTGCAATGTTATTCTCAGGCAAGCTACTGGATTTAGTTAAAGATTCAAAATTTTGTCACAAGTTCACATATATTCTAAGACTTTTTTGCAGGGCTATTATGGAGAAATATGGAGATTCAGATGATTGTATCTCAACGTCTGAGGCTGCTGACTTGGCTGCTTCACTTGATGAGGAGAAGCTTAAAAATCTACCAAAGCCAGGCGAAGTAGATTTCATCAATGGAGGGCCTCCATGTCAGGTGTAATTTGTTGTTTCATCAGTATTGTTGGTTTGATCAATTGAGGTCCTCCATATCAGCCAGGTGATCACTATGAATTTGTTGTCAATTTTTAAAGTTTATTTTTATTTTTTGCCTCCAGGGATTTTCTGGGATGAACCGGTTTAATCGGAGCACGTGGAGTAAAGTTCAGTGTGAAATGATTTTGGCCTTCTTATCATTTGCAGAATATTTCAGGCCCAAGTTTTTTCTTCTAGAGAATGTTAGGAATTTTGTGTCTTTCAACAAAGGACAGACATTCAGATTGACTCTTGCGTCACTTTTAGCTATGGGTTATCAGGTATCTATAGTTTTGGTTTCTTAGCAGTGGTAAAGGTGGTCGTAGCCTCAGTATTGAATTCATAATCTTTCATGGTTCTTATTTTTTATACTTTTTTTTCCTCAAAACTATGGTTGACTTGTGTTCATTTTATTCTTGCTGGTTTAGGTAAGGTTTGGTATCCTGGAAGCTGGAGCCTATGGTGTCTCCCAATCAAGAAAGAGGGCGTTCATTTGGGCTGCTTCACCAGAAGAGACTCTTCCAGAATGGCCAGAACCTATCCATGTGTTTGCTACCCCTGAGCTTAAAATTTCTATGCCTGGGAATGGGTATTATACTGCCGTCCGAAGCACAGCTGGAGGAGCTCCTTTTCGTTCGATTACTGTTAGGGATACAATTGGTGATCTTCCACCAGTTGCAAATGGAGCTGCCAAACCGACAATTGATGTACGGCAATTCAGCTTCTAATATTGTTCATATGCATCATTCATCTATTCTTACATTTTTACTTCTCCATATTAACAAGATTTTATTGTCTTTTTCCATTTTTAGTACGGGAGTGAGCCCATATCATGGTTTCAAAAGAATATCAGAAGTGGCATGTCGGCTCTAAATGACCATATATCAAAGGAAATGAATGAACTCAATTTGATAAGATGCCAACGCATACCAAAAAGGCCAGGTGCTGATTGGCGTGATCTACCAGATGAAAAGGTAACTTTGTTGGGTGTTTGTTGATTATTTAATCTGCTACTATGTGCTACTTATTTCCTAATATGCTATTGTGTATATTAGGTTAAACTGTCCACTGGACAAATGGTTGATTTGATACCTTGGTGCCTTCCGAACACAGCAAAGAGGCACAATCAATGGAAGGGGTTGTTTGGTAGGTTGGACTGGGATGGCAACTTCCCGACTTCCATCACAGATCCCCAACCAATGGGCAAGGTAGGGATGTGCTTCCACCCGGATCAAGATAGAATTCTCACTGTCCGCGAATGTGCAAGATCTCAAGTAAGTTGTCATTTTCATACTAACGTGAACATTGCATGCTGAGCGAATTGTTCACTTGCATATCATGTTGAATTGGAGCGTATTGCAATCTTTATATCAGCATGTTGTAGTTGGTATCTTGAAGAGTTCTATTTGTGCCTGCAGGGTTTCCCAGACAGTTACCAGTTCTCTGGTAACGTCCAAAACAAGCATAGGCAAATTGGAAATGCTGTGCCACCTCCATTAGCCTATGCACTCGGAAGGAAACTTAAGGAAGCTGTCGAAGGAAAGCAATCCCCATCAGCTTAAACATCCATGGAGCTTCTATACCAGTACCAAATTAAACAAATTTTAAATGACCTCAATATTGTGGTTGTTCAATGTTTAGGGCTGCAGAAATTAACTCTCTCCTTTTGATCAGTCCTTTCTTATGTCTCTTGTAAAATTCGAAGACATTGTTTAACATTTTTTTAGTTAAAAAACCTGAGAAAGTTCATTAACCTATTGTTTTATAACATGCTTTACCACATGATTAATTACTTTCATGAAGTAAAAGATACAGGTTCATAAACTTGATGCTCAAGCTCCATACCATGTGACACACAGCTAGCTCTTAAAGGCTACCAACCTGGACTTTCTCTCATTTCCAAGCATTCAAAGCCCTCAAATTTAGGGGATAAAAGGAGTGACCACACTCTTGATCCTTTTACTTTGTCAAAGAGAATTCCTTCCATCCTTTTACAATTGATATAAACCAAACCTCAGGCTCTCATTCAGAGTAACACTTGTAGCCATGTCTTCCCTCCCTGCGCCAACTATCCTACAAACCTCCGCACCAACAGAGCTGTCTTATTCCCACTCTGGTGGATCCTTTGGCCCAGCACTGCTAGTGCTAGGCATCATTGCTATGCTTGCCATTGCTGCATGCGTCTTCGGGCGCCTTTGTGCTAGTCGTTTTAGCGAGTGCAAAGTATGGCACGAGGAGCATCCACTCCCAAGGCATTTTGAAACAAAGCCAGGCAGTTTCAATGCGAAATCTGCCGGCAATTGCAAGCTCCAAGCTCAAGCGAAGCTCGAACGCGATGTGAAAACAGAATTTCGCGTGTGAGAGAAACTTAAAAGTTTCATTTCCTATTCAATGTTATCCCTCTGTTTGCTGAAATGTTAAACCCCTTGCATCACTAACCATACCTCCATCACTAGGAAAGAAACCTCTTGTAGAACAACAATTTATGATCAACAACCAAAGATTGGCTTTTACTATCAACGTGATAATATATATATATATATATATATATATATATATATATATATATATATATCTCTTAATCTTAGAGAACTAAAAATAAAAGAAGAGCGTTGAGGGTGTGTTCGCTCAATCGCATCTTCTCTCCAGTCCGTATTACCAATTATACCCTTGAAGTTCTAATATGTCCCGTAGGAAAATTCGGCTCAGTCACCACATTGCAGGGGATAAATGCGTCATATGAGACAAAACGCCAGCGATGCTGCGTGCTCGCCCGATCCCTCCTCCCCTCCCCCCGCCGATCTCGTTCGACTCGAATCCGCCGCCATATTCCTCCTCCTTTTCCCGCAGACCGCGGTGTTACGCTGCCTCCGATGAAGGCGGTCGCTCATCCGGTGAGGGCGGCGTTGCGGCGCGTTGGGTTTGGCGGCGGACCACTGACGGGAAGTCTGCGCTGGCGACGCAGGCTCCTGCTCGCTGCGCTCTTCGCGTCGGCAGCGGCCGCCGTGTTTCTCGCCTTCTCTTCGCGCCCTTCGGGCGCTCCCCTCTGGATCTCCGACTCCTACAGCACCCCCTCCAGTCGCATCGCTGATTCACTCTCTTCCGCAAACTTCTCACCTGTGTCACTCCCTGGCTTTGCTTCGAGGCTTAATTTTAGTGCTTCCGATGTTACGCCTGTTTTCCCTCCGGTTCTTGCCCCTTCGCCACCGCCTAACGATGACTTAGATGATGCGGAGGTGGATGACATTGACAGCGGCCCTGTCTCAAAGGAGACAGCTTTGTGGACAGAGGTAGATATTCACCTTTTATATTTCCTTATCGGGGAAAATCTTACTTCTTGAACGGAGAAATTTAGTAGATTAGTGAATGTATTCTTGCTAATAGCCGATTTTTGCTCTGAAGGTCATGAACTCTACAGATGCAAATCTTCCGTCTCTTTTTGTAGAGCCTCACCCTTCTCAACTTGAGAGTTCAAAATCCGGTACACCTGAACTAAGAGAGCCTCCTTTGTCGCTTCAGAATGAACTAAGGATGCCTATGCCATTGACATCCACCGATCAACAACTTATCTATGCCAAAGGAGAAATTAGTCGTGCGCCTGTTATCTATGATGACTCTGATCTATTTGCTCCTCTGTTCCTGAATGTTTCAGTCTTTAAGAGGTGATGTTTTGAAGAACCTTGTTTGTCTACCACTCTGCTTATTAGCTTTGTGTGCCAAATGTCTACATTCTTTGATTGTTGATACATGGATCATTTGACCACAAAGAAGAGGAAATGACTCAGCTACAAGAACATCATTCCAGTCCTGCAATACTTTGCATGTTTCACCAATTTATGTTTGACTGTTAGAGAATAAGATTTGTCTCCATAATGAACTATTTCTAGGTTGTCTTCATAATCAACTCCATCAGATGGAAAGGGGAAGACATGAAAAATGCAAAACTTGTTCTAAAAGTTAGGTCAGAGTGTCAGGGGTTTAGGGATAAGAAAATAGTAATTTCAGATAACTAACTGCTGCTCACTTATCATTATTAAGATATGAATCTAGTCGTTTGTCTATTTTCTAACAACTGGAGATTCAAGGATAAATGGTCAATCAATTAAATTTACCCATTGTCCCATTAGTTCATGTGTTGGATTTGCACTGGCATCCTGTTCGAGTTAGTGTTCCTAGCCACACATGAAGGTGAGAGTGTTAAGAACATAAATATGTATTGGCTACTTTTTCCAACACCTCGAGCTATTGGGATAATTGGCCAACCAATCAAATTGGACAGTTATCGCCCATGGTGTCAGTTTCTATGAAGTCAAAATGCATTTTTCTCCCCTCCTAACTTTAATTCTCATTGTCCATCTTTACATTCAAAAGTAGTATATCTTGGTGATAATCACTATAAGAATCCGACTTTTGAGAAATTAGATGGCAATTGTTCTCATACTAGTCTGATTTATTATTTTTTGGAATTAGTAGAGAATAATAACAGTATTACTATCTTAGATTGTTTGGATTTGGTGATTATTATTTTCATTAAGCAGTGCTTCATCGATGCTTATATTCTTATTCATTAGATATCTCCAGGAGTTATTCACTGATGGAAAGTTTGCTGAAGGTTTACATCTATCAGGACGGATCAAAACCTATTTTCCACAGACCTGATCTCAAAGGCATCTATGCTTCTGAAGGGTGGTTCATGAAATTAATGGAGGGTAACAAGAATTTTGTTGTGAAAGATCCAAAGAAAGCCCATTTGTTCTATCTACCGTACAGTGCACATAGGTTACAACAGGCGCTTTACGTGCCCAACTCACACAATTTTCAGCCTTTAATGATTTTCTTGAGGGATCACATTAACATGATTTCTGTCAAGTATCCTTTTTGGAATCGAACAAGAGGAGCTGATCATTTTCTAGTTGCTTGCCACGACTGGGTATGTCCATGTCATACTGTGCATTATAGTATGTTTATTAATTTTACCTGAAACATCGACTTTGTGATGTTAACTAGGTTATTTATTATTATTCATTCATGTAGATTTAAAATTGTAACAATTGACAATGAAAAAGAAGTTGATTTATTAGCTTAGTATACTTGAATGCTAGCCTTTACTAGGTTTAATAATAGCAGTTGTCTTTTTGTTTGAGGGTTTAACTTGATTTCAAAGATGCTATTATCTAGAAAATATGCCCTCACTGATGAAGTGTCAAAAGCATCTAGGGATAGTAGATGAGGAGAGAGAAATTTTTGTTGTTTTGATCAAGTAGTCATGTTCTCTGTCGTTCTAGATTATTGTTGCTTCTGCTATTATTGGTCTGCCTCTTCCCATGATACTGTGGCAAAGAAGCCCTATAATGGTTTAACACTTTTGATTTTTTTTTTTTGTAGTATGAATGACACTTTTGGAATTTGAAGCCATCTTATTGGACATTTAAATGCCAACCTGAAACACTAGAGACTTTGCAAGCTTGATTTCTTCAGTCTGTTTTTCTTTATTATCCTTTCAACAAGTTTCCTGTATTTTGAAATACAGCATCAGATTACTTGTTAGCATCTTACTACAAAGAAATTGTTTTCACCTTCTTGCATGGATAACAAGGAGGGTGGTTGGTGTAATCATTTTTCATGTAAGAAGTTTTGTGATATTCAGCAGCCTTTCTGATAATTCAAGGTTGTCTAGAAGCATAGGTCAACATGCCACCACTGTGTACAACTAATACTGAGCCTTTAGAGGAATCTATGTGTATGAAATATCATTTTCCCTATTTATTGTATGTTTTTTAACACTTCTTATTCTTTGTTCATAGTTTGAGTCATGGTAAGTATGTGTGGTGGGTTTAGTTTGATATTGGGTGTCCAAGTCTCGGAGTCCTATTACATGGTATCTCTTCACCACACAATAAGATTGATACACCATTTCCCATTACTTAACGTGGTATAAAAGCTTCCTCTTCCTAGGGTTAGGTTTTCAAAAAAATAATTCCCTTGATGGCGGTCTTCTCCCTCATCCATTGATCTTCCACGTTATCAGCACTAATTCTCCTGTATTGTTGTCTACTGCTCAACTTCTTCTTCTCCTTCCCTTGTTCACTAGCTCAACCATGTCCCAACTCGCCATCAAGCCTTCCTTCAGCACATTTTCTTGCCTCAAGATCATTTGGTTGCATTTGTCTCTGCTCTGGCCTTATGGGCCAAGTTGTTGCCTCGTCATGCAATGCTAGAGTTCATGAGCTTCTCTGATTTTGTCACACCCTGCTGCTGCCTTATTGCAGGACATGAGTGTTCATCTTCCTCTCGTGCAGCTTCTCTCTGGCTACTTTATTACACAAGTACTCCTCCATGTAACAACTACTGCCGCCTCTTCTGCATGATGAGGATACTCCAACAAGCTCACCTCGATCTTCTCATCCCACAGGCCACCCAACCAAAGACATACTTGAAGTTTGTGTTGATGGTGATGAACTACTCCCCTTCGGTTGCAAACAATGGATCTAGATAGTAATCACACCAACCCTTTTACTCTCATGACTCCTCTTGCTATTCTTCAAGAATTGCCCTGTTCTTGTGTTTTGCTTAACCTGCATGTATCTGCTTGGAGTCAAATCTTCTTTTCATTGCCCGCGTCCTACTGCCCCATTATGGTCCATAACATCTGTCCCTTGTAGGACACAAGCAGTGATTCTTGATTTCTTCACCGAATCCCTCAATCTACAGCAATATAATCTGCCATTACCTCTGGTGCTTCCTTCATTGGCTGGAGCAGATTTCTCCTTCTTCAATCAAATTTCACCATGGAAATGAATTTCTTCTTTGTATAATCTCGAAAAGATTTCTTCTATATCCACCAAATTCAGTTTCCTTAAGATTTCCCTTTGATCCTTGTGCAAATCGATTGCATTTGCTTCTATATACTGTCTTCATTGTTTCTGCTTTCCTGACCATTGTTAATATTTGTAAAAACCTTTTCTTGTCTGCATTCTCCTTCATAGTAGTTCATTCATCCAACACTGCAACAATTATTGGTCATCATCTCCCAGCAGTTTACCAAATTTGGTAAACTCTATCTTGAGCTGAGCTGCTGCAGATTCAAGCAACTCTCTCTCATATAGAGCTTATGCACATGTCAACCTCTGCCCTCTCAACTTCCCTGGATTTTATGTTTTTTTTTTGAGTGCTTTCCTTCACTTCTTTCATCAGTCTGTCACATGCTCTCATCTCCCTTCTAAGAAGCCTACTCAACAAACTGTTTCCAGGGATCTCATCTCATTCTCTCAACCACCACTCGAACCCTCATTGAATGTTTTCTTTCTCCCCATTCATCAGTCGCTTGTTGTCAAATTATCATAAGAAGAAGCTCGCTCAAGAGGCTGGTTCCTGAGATCTCGCCTCAATTTTTCTCTATTGGTGCTTTGATTTTTGGTCAAAGGAATAAATGCCTACTTCCTACTTGTTTCATCACATCCAAGTAAGTTTACATTTTTCTTTCTTTCTTTTTTTTTAAAGGCCTTTATAGGTTAAGTATCGGCACACACATTGATAGTATTTATACTCTAGTTTACAGAGTGTTAGAATCATTAGCTATGCGTAGTGGGTTGAGTCTCACATTGGGTGATTTAGGTTTAGAGTTTATGTTGGGTCATATACATACCATGTAATAGATGCCTCTTAAAATTACAAGAAGATCTGTATATAATTTTCCACTGCACTTATTATCTTGTTAGTTGTTCATTCATTACTTTTTCTTTCTTCCTGATGATTACTTAAACGTTAGGGGCCTTACACAACAAAGTGGCATCATGAATTGCGCACAAACACCATCAAAGCTTTATGCAATGCAGATGTCTCTGAGGGTGTTTTTATCCTCGGAAAAGATGTCTCTCTTCCAGAAACAAGTATTAGAAATGCTAGAAGGCCTTTGTGGAATATAGGAGGAAAGCCTGTTTCTCAGAGAACTATTCTTGCATTCTTTGCTGGACAAATACATGGTCGTGTCAGACCAATCCTGCTGCAGTACTGGAGTGGGAGGGATGAAGACATGAAAATCTATGGACCATTTCCAGAAAGAGTTGCAAGGAAGATGTCATATGCTGACCACATGAAATCGAGTAAATACTGCATCTGTCCTATGGGTTACGAAGTGAATAGCCCAAGGATTGTGGAAGCCATCTACTATGAATGCGTTCCAGTTATTATAGCAGACAACTTTGTGCTTCCTTTCGAAGAAGTCCTTGACTGGAGTGCTTTCTCAGTTGTTGTAGCAGAGAAGGATATACCAAATTTGAAAGATATAATATTACGAATTCCACAGGCGCGATATGTAACTATGCAGATGAATGTGAAGAAATTGCAGAAACATTTCTTGTGGCATGCAAAACCAGTCAAGTATGATATTTTCCACATGATACTTCATTCCATTTGGTTTAATAGACTGAACCAAATCCAAACTGAGCAGTGATAGTACAACTCTGTCATCACTCTTTTGAGAGCTTAACAGAAAATACCATCAAAGCTTAACAGAAAAGTTCTCATGAATTTCTTTATCATATCATGCCTTTCCTCTGTTCTACTGCCTCGCCAATCCTATAGCTTTTACTGCAATAGTCCAGAAATATCAACCCCAGACAACCATAATTTGGGTTCTTCGGTATAGGTATGAAATCAACAAATCTGAAGTTTACACAATGCCTGTGATCATGCTCATCTTGTATCCCTTTTCCTAATGCCATTCTTTGTATTGCAATATTTAGCTTTTCTATGGTGTCCATGACTACATCAAAGGAGTTTTTAAGTAGCTGGCAAGGTAAAGAATAAGAACTTTCAACTGATAGAACGTTTAAATATGTTTTTGTTCATCTTGATAGAAGGTTTAGTTTTGCTCGAAAAGGATTGTGGAAGGCAATGATACCACAGTGTGGACAGAGAGCATTCTGATCTAAAGCCATTTCTTAGGCAGATTACTTAGTAATTGAGAATGAAAATGACTGAGGAGATTGTATCAGGATCAAGCGTACAGGATAGTCATTAATGACTGAGGATTTGTAATATTTATTGACTGAAATATGATATCTTGCACAGAATCTATTCTTGATTAATGACTTAAATTCTTTTCAGGAGTTTGTGGATACTATATAATTTAAAATGTATGTAGTTAAATATATGATTGATTTAGAAAAACATAATTAATGAGTATATTTGCTTTTATGTTTTTTTAGTTTGAAATATTTGCATTTGTAAAAAAATCACTAAACCCCAAGAATAATTAATAATCATATTCAACAACATTGATTGAAGTTAATTATTTAAAATTAAAATTAATTTAAATTTGTGAATTAACTTTTATTTTACAATTTGAAATAGAATTGACTTATATAAAAAGCATGCAGTTGTATTTGCATTAAAATACTCTTTTACATGCCCCCAGGGCGTAGCACAGACGGTGGACACATGATATCTCTGGCGTAATAGTCAGGGGTCGATTCTCAGGAACTGACGACCTGGGATTTATCCCGTCATGCGCCTATGGCCTGTATACCTGCATGAACCTCCCTCCATATCCGTGAGACCGGCACTAGGGGGACCGCTAAGGTAGCGGATCTATCTTTTATTAAAATACTCTTTTACATACCGTGAATGTTAATATTTAATTTACCAAAACAATGCAGGTGAATTTAAGTTTTTCTAAATCACGTATATGGTTTTAAAAAATGTTCCAACAATATCGTTATCTAAATAAAATTGCATATAATGTCTGTTCTTTCTTTTGTATGCATGTAATAAAAAAAAATTTATCTGAAACAATTTTTTTTATTATTCATCCGAAATTTTTTTTAAACCTCTCTCACCTTTTCATTGTTCATTTAAAAAAAATTTCGAACTATTTTTTTTTAAATTTTCTATTAGCAACTTAGTAAAATAGTGATTTAGAATATATGCTCTATAATATTGTTAATTTTTAAAAATTAGTAATATGGTGTTGTTGAAAATCTGCAACATAGTAAAAAGTGATGTCTAATTTTAAAAATCAATAATACATGGTTGATTTTATGTGTTGCTATGTTACTGATTTATTGTATTGTGTTGTTGAAAATCAGTACCATTGTGTTAATGATTATTGTCAATTATTGTACTTCAGTTTATAATTATTTCGAATTTATAGTTGTTGCCCATCGAAAGTGATCAAGGATCGCGGGCCTTCGAGTAGGAGTCGCCTTAGGCTCCGAACGAAGTAAATCTTTCGTGTCTGTGTTTTCTCTATTTCATTTCCGCTGCGTTAATTACTCGACGATTGTTTTACGATTCCGATAATCGAACGAAATAGCCGCGAGCGCTATTCACCCCCCCTCTAACACTTCTCGATCCAAAAGTTTAAGGTACGAGAAGATAAAGCAGAAGCCTGCTCGAGAAGAATGTCAGAAATTGAGTTCGAGTGAGCCATATTTCGGTTGACAGCAATCACCCAAGTGAACGGAGCAGCGGAAGATCCAAAAGAAGGTTGAAGCTATTTATATGCTACAGGCAGAGGGCGCCCTCCATAAGTATGGGAGGTGCCCTCCATAAAGGATGGGAGGCGCCCTCCATGCTTATTGAGGGCACCCTCGACCTAGTCTTTTAGCCGTTTGGCAGCGGATAAAGTTTTATCCACTGTCTCGCTGGAGGCGCCCTCAAGCAGTAGATAAGATTTTCCAGGGGCTATAAATGGATCCCTGGACATAAGAAAGATAAAACAACTTTAGAACAACTACTGTAATCATTTCCTAGAGATTTTCTGAGTTTTTTCAAAGAGTGTAAGAGGCTTCTCCGCCTACAGAGAAGGAGATATTTCTAGTAGAGCTTTGTAATTGCCTTGGATTAACAACCATCAAGGTTGTAACCAAGTCAAATCTGTTTGCTTCTTTTCTTTTTAATTAGTTGCTTATTTTAGTTTATTTTAATTGTGATATTGCTACTAATCTTAGTTGGAAAGAAGGGAAAAGTTTTATTTTTGTTTTTAGACACTGCACCCTCTTACCGGTCCCACCGCTGCGCCAACAACTACTCGAGAGTTAGAAAATAAAGTGTAGTCGCTAGTGCCGACTAGCTACTATAAAATATTAACATGCATTAGCCAGATTGACTATACATTTACATATGGTATACAATGGATTTAACCAGTTTTTACAGCAATTATACAATATAATTATACCAACTTGACAAAATATTGTCAATAAAATTACAATTCAATTACATTATCAATTTAATATTGACCATAGTATTCTGAACCCCCATGAGTGCTCACATTATTCTCATATTGTACAACATCAATATCATATTGGTCGAGCTTCGTCCACAGTGTTCTCCTTGGGCGATCATCCTTGTTCAAACATAGACACTATTCTGAACATCAAACAACATTTGTTATTTTCCATATCCCTCACATTCTTTGGTCACGACTAGAAGAAGTTCGTTGAGGTGAGCATCCTCTCCCTAATCCACTCATTCCTCAGGACATTCCTGAGGCTCTTCATCATGCACACGGGATTTTGGGCAAACTTAGACCACTCCATGAGCGGCCTAATCTCATCCACGTATATTGATCGAGACTAGACGATGGTGTTCGCATTAAAGATATTCCTTTACGAATATGGAAGCTTACACTAGACCATGGAAGCCAACATGACCGCTTTGGGAGCAAGATACACCTTATGATTTACAGTGGATGCTATGAAAGAAATGATGAAGATGGTTGTGGGAAAATGACATCAATCCATTAATAAGCTACTCATTTCGTTTTCCTTTAGATGTCATGAAAGGAGCCTCCCGCTGTTATATAGGAAAACAGAGGCGTTATACTATTCAATCTGGGAATAGCTGTATTCACGAGCCCACAGCTGGGCTTCTGCCAACTCTTGATTTTACCAATATTCACGAGTCATGATATATGATAAGTATGACTAGTCATATAGTTTCTGACAGTTATGAGTGGTTATTCTATGGGCGTCGCAGATCAATGGACCAGATTTGGTAGGTCACCATTAATTAATTGATGTGTCTCCATAAATTCATTAATTTCAATTTATATAAGTGACCATTGAATTATTAATATAGATTATGGTTTATTAGCTGCATCTATAGTAGCTGCTACACGTTGTAGTAGCTCATGTATCTGGAGTAGCTGCTACAACATGTAGTAGCTAATCCGCAGTAACTGCTACATAGTGTAGCAGCTACTCTTGAGAAGCTGCTACACGTTGTAGCAGCATCTAGCAACTAGCTGATACAACGTGCAGTAGTAGTTGTTACAACGTGTAGCAGCTTCTAGCAATTTATACATTAACTGATACAACGTGTAGAAGGTCATTTAATTAATCTAAATAAAAAAAATGAGATTGATATGATCTATTATTGCTTGAATATGCAGAGTAACATCTTGTTGAGCGTAAAAGATTAAAGAGTTAGAGACTTTAGTAGGGTTGATATACATGAAGGAAATACTATTAATATTCTAAACAAAGATAACAACATAGGACAAACAAGAAGATCTTAAGCCAAAAGGTTAATACAAATGCTAATGCTATAATAATTTGATTTATAGCATTCTCTAATGCTACATTAACTTGGAACAGTTGTTGTTGCACTTGCACAAGTTCAGTTTGATTCTTTTTTTTCTCGTAGAAGGGTAGCATAGATAGGGAGATGTTAGGCTGAACTTCACAAAGAGCGATATTTCACTCAGTCAGTTGATTTATAACATCCTCTAATGCTACATTAACTTGGGATAGTTGTTGTCGTAGCTGCATAAGTTTAGATTGATTCTTTTTCTCTCGTAAAAGGGCAGCATCCAACTCTTTCTTCGCTTGGTTCCATTGTTCGGTGAGAATCTTAATATAGCCACAAACAACATGATGATCCATGGCTAAACTGAGATACTTGTTCGGATTAATTTAGAAAAATATTGAATTCAAGGAATGAAAGTTATATATATAGTAGCTTGAAGAATGGATAATACAAACCGAGAAGAAGATGAGTTTACTGATAGAGAAGATCTTTCAAAGGGAGAAGACGTAGAGCTTGAATCCTCATCGATAGGGGGTTCTTTAACACCCTTAGTGGGGTTCGTCTTCCTGCTAAAGCAAGACATGATCCTTGAAGAGTATAATAAAACCATTGTATAAGAGGACGAAAGGCAAGGCAACGTGAAAGAGTGAGTTAGGTTGATAGATGATTTATAGGAAATTTGGTTTTAACAACATTAACTCTTAATAAAGACAAGTCAAGCTATCTAGCATCTTTTTGATACCATAAAAATGAGTCATCAAAAGACTCACTATAACTCATCAAAACTTGTGAAAAGATAAGACAGATAGTAAAGATAAGGATAACCAACCGTTGGGGCCTTGAATCCTTCCGTGCAACTAATATACATAAGCTGCTACAATGTGTTGTAGCTTAAAATTATTCAATCGAAAATATTACAAGCCCTATAGTCCATACACACAGATTAAAAAAATTAAAACTATGCAACAAACTGTTGTTACAATCGGGTGATTACTATTTTATTTTTATAAATTTTAAAATTTTACACGTTGTAATTGCAACTGCACAATTACTGATAGAACGTGGAACATCTATAGAATGAAGTTTGTATTGTAGCAGTTACGAATGAGTAACTACTGTAACATCATCCTGATTATAATTATTACATTTCAACAACTCCCTTTGTTCCATTTAATATGTTATCTATAAATGATGTTTCACCTCCCTGAAATAGATTTCACTATCCCTCGCACTTTGGCTCTAGAATTTATGTAAATTACACCATTATAAAGATGACATCCTAAACACTTTTTCCCTTCATTATCCTAAACCTGTCAATTTCAGATAATGGCTTCTCCTTTGGGAGACAAGAAAATAATACCTTGTCCTGAGACTGTGATATTGATCGATGAATCAATATCTTCCCCTTCTTTAGGGTCTTGGGATGACTCTTCGGCCTCCCTCGCTTCTAAAGTCTAAACTGTTAGGATCCTTCGTACGGAGGCTAGAGAGGGGGGGTGTGAATAGCCGACACCAAATCGTCGCGTTTCTACAAACCGTGTTAGCGCAGCGGAAAATAAACACAGAAACGAAAGGGAAAGAAGACAAACCTCAAACAAACCGATGTAACGAGGTTCGGAGATAAACTCCTACTCCTCGGCGTGTCCGTAAGGTGGATGAAGTCTATCAATCCGTCGGTGGATGAGTCCCCGGAGAACCGGCTAATAAATGCTCCTTGTGGGTGGAGAAACCTCGCCACAATACTTGTAACAACAAGAAAGGAGTACAAGGAAAGCAAGAAGCAAATACAAACAACAATATGAATGCAACACTCGCTTGCCTTCTCTGTCGATCGGAGGCGATGAAGCAGCAACTTCACAACCCAAACGCAGCAGCTGATCGACGACTGGAAGCTCACGCGAAGCTTCGGAAGCGAGCTCAACAAAGCTCAGAACCTCAGAGCACAGAAGCAGAAGCTTCGATCCAAGGAAGAAGAAGAAGGAGAAAGAAGATCGGAGGCTCGCAGCAGCAGCCCTCCTTTTATAACCTGCGAAGAAAGCGGAGAAACACAGAAGAAATCTAGCCGTTGCGTCGCAACGGCTAGTGCCTGGATCGGTCTGCAGACCGATCAGGCTCCATGTGGATCGGTCCACAGACCGATCCATTCCCTAGCCTTCGCTTCTGTTCCGTCTCTGATCGGTCCGTAGACCGATCAGGCTTCTCTTCTCCCGAATTTCTTTGCGCCTCGATCGTTGTCGATCGGTCTCCGGACCGATCGATAACCTGATGAGCTCGGATGGTTCCGATCGGTGCGGTGACCGATCGGCTATCGATGTATCATCTGATCGGTCCCCCGATCCAAACTCCCCAGCCCTAAACCTCAGGCTTCTACACCAACATCCGGTCAACCTTGACCTGTTGGTTCATCATTCCTAGCATCTGGTCACTCCCTTGACCTGCTAGAATTCTCCACCAAGTGTTCGGTCAATCCCTTTGACCCACTTGAGCTTTCCTCTTCGTGTCAAGTATCCGATCACTCCCTTGATCTACTTGGACTTCCCAACACCAGATGTCCGATCACCCTTGATCTATCTGGATTTTCCCTTGCCCGGCTTCACTCACCAGGACTTTCACCTAGCTTCACTCACTAGGGTTTTCACCTGGCTTCACTCACCAGGATTTCCAATCTGCCTGGCTTCACTCACCAGGACTTCCAAACTGCCTGACTTCACTCACCAGGACTTTCCCGAATGCCTGGCTTCACTCACCAGGACTTCCACTTTCACCTAGCTTCACTCACTAGGATTTTCACCTGGCTTCACTCACCAGGATTTCCCGACTGCCTGGCTTCACTCACCAGTGTTGGTGCAACCTTAGGTCAAGGTTGACCTGGTTGACCCGACTCGAGTTGACTTGACTCGAGTTGTATTTTGATGTTTGACTTGGGAAGATTGTTGATGCAACTTTAGGTCAAGATTGACCTAGTTGAGTTGCATGTTGATGTTTGACACTCGTGAGAGAGTTCTATTCTTGATATGGGACAAGAATAGATGTTTGGGAGATTATTGGTGCAACCGTAGGTCAAGGTTGACCTGGTTGACCTGATTCGGGAAAAAGTCCAAGTATGGAGCCTTGGCGCGGAAAAGTCCAAGCAGGGCTTGGCACTAAAAAGTCCAAGTATGGAGACTTGAATCGGAGGAAGGGAGCTTGGCACGCGAAAAGTCAAGTATGGAGACTTGGCAGGGAAAAGTCCAAGTATGGAGACTTGGAATGGAAAAGTCCAAGTAGGGAGAAGTCCAAGCAGGAGCTTGGCACGAGGAAAAGTCCTAACTGGATGTTAGGTGTGGAAAGTCTGGTGAGTAAAGCCAGTAATGAGAAAGTCCTAAGCGGGATGTTAGGCGAGAAAGTCCTAAGCGGGATGTTAGGCGGTGTGGAAAGTCCTGGTGAGTGAGGCGGTGGGAAAGTCCTAACTGGGATGTTAGGCGGTTGGAAAGTCCCGGTGAGTGAAACCGGGCAGGGAAAATCCAGATGGATCGGGGATGATCGGACTTCGGTGTTGGAAAATCCGGATGGATCGGGGATGATCGGACTTACGGTGTTGGAAAGTCCAAGTAGGTCGAAGGGATTGACCGGACACTGGTGGGGAGTCTTAGCAGGTCAAGGGTGACCGGATGCTAAGCATGATGAACCAATAGGTCAAGGTTGACCGGATATTGGTTTGAAGTCTTGGGACTTGGTTTGGGCAAAACCAAGCTCGGATCGGTCACCGCCGATCGGATACTGTTTGCTCGATCGGTCCGGTGACCGATCGGATATCGAACAGCTCTGTTGTTCCGATCGGTGACCGATCGCAGCAACGAGCGAAAAGCGGTGATCGGTCCACGCCGATCATCTGATCGATGGCGGGACCGATCGAGACGATGTCGCGGAAGCACGGCCAGAGTTGGGATCACTACCGATCGGTATCTGATCGGTCCACCGATCGATCAGAAGCGGCTTGCCTGATCGATCGCGGGGACCGATCGACAGATCTGATCGGTCGTAGACCGATCGAGTTCTAACCGTTATGACGGCTAGTTTCTTCATGTTTCTCCTTCGCGGTATAAAGGGGGGCTTCTACAGGCGAGCTTCTTCTTTTCTTCTTGAGCTTCGCTCTTGACTCTTGGCCGGTGTGCTCTTGAGCTTTCTTGAGCTCTCATCGTCAAGCTCTGCGTGAGTTTCTGTTGGTGTTCTAGTGGATCGAGAAGTCCGCTTCATCAAGGTTCGATCGACAACAAGAGGCAAGCAAGTGTTTTACAATTTCTATTGTTCTTGTTTGTTGTCTCTATTGTTGTACTCCTTTGTTTGCTGTTGCAAAAGATTGTGGTGAGGTTTCTCCACCCACAAGGAGTATATTATTAGCCGGTTCTCCGGGGACTCATCCACCGACGGATTGAGAGGCTTCGTCCACCTTACGGACACGCCGAGGAGTAGGAGTATCATCTCCGAACCTCGTTACATCGACGCGTTGAGGTTTGATCTTCTTGTTTTCGTTTCCTTGTTTGTTTTTCCGCTGCGCTAACGAATTGTAGGAAGAAACGCGATCGATTTGGGGTCGGCTATTCACACCCCCCCTCTCTAGCCGTACGAAGGATCCTAACAAGTGGTATCAGAGCGAGGCCGCTCTTCATCGGATCAACACCCGTGGGAGCAAAGCTAGAGATGGATCTCTATGGAGAAGATGTCACGATTCAACCCTTCTACGAGTCTCACGACAACTTCACATATTGGAAGGTAAGGATGATGTATTTTCTTAGGACTAATATGTTAAATTGGTTTTGTGTACAAGAAGGGTTTTCCCCACCGATGGATGAGGAAGGAAAACCTATCAAGAAGAAGGAGTGGACGAAAGAGCAAATCCACCAATCCACAATCAACGACGAGGTAACGAAAATTCTTGAATTTTCATTACCTAGTGATATCTTGCATAAGATAGGTAGATACAACGATGCCAAGGAATTGTGGAACAACTTGGCAAAGTTCCATGAGGAGAGCTCAAATTCAAGCCATGAAGAGGAGCTAAGTGAGCCAAGTAGCTCACATCATGGAGGGAGCGATTGGGAGTGGAGGGCTACTCAACATCCAAGGAAGAAGAGGAGGAGAGTTCCTCTTGTTCAAGTTCGGAGCAAGAAGAAGAGACATCTACCTCCGGAAGGGATGAGGAAGAGAGCTCACACCCATCCCCAAACCTAGGTAACTCAAGCATTTCAATTTCAAATAAGTTACATATAATATGCTTTGAGTGTAGGGAACATGGACATTACAAGAGTAAGTGTCCAAAGAGGGTAAGAAAGACTCCACCGGCGCCAAAGTTCAAGGAAGCCGGAGTCCCAAAACGCAAGGGCAAGGAGCACATCGTGTGCTTCCAATGCAAGCAAAGGGGACACTATAGGAGCCATTGTCAGAGGGGAGGCAACCTCACAAGGGCAAGAGACCGGGCACAACGATAAGGGGAGCTAAGGCAAACCCTAAGGTAACCTCTAAGGTTCATTATTGCAATTCTAATAAAACTCATGCTAGTAGTTTTGTTGCAATTGTTAATAATGATAAGCATGTTAACTTTAGGAACCAATACATGTGCTTAGGAGCTAAACATGTTAGCCTAGGTAAGGTTAACACTAGAAATACCAACCCTAGGATTAACGCTTCTAAAGTTAAGGAAAACCTAGGTAGAAATCCCAAGAAGACTAGACACATGCCTAGGAATATCTCAAGAGAAAATGACAAATTAAAACTTGAGGTATTAGAGAGAGAAAATCAAGTCTTGAGGTCAAGACTTGATAATTTGGAAAAGGCTCTTAAAAACATAGGGAAGTCATCTCTAGGGTTTAAGGGTCAAAACCAATGTCCAAGGACAAGAAAGGTTTAGGTCACAAACCTAAGTCCCAATTGGTCAAGCCCACTTATCATAATGTTCCATTCGATTATGGAACAAAACCTAAGGCTAGGAAGACCATTACCAAGGTCACAAGGAGTCACCCCTATAGTTGACCTTGATGAGACCCAAATGACCAAGGCTTTAAAGCCTAAGAGGGTCATTAGGAGGGTTGCTAGGGAAGTTATCCCTAGTGAATATTTAGTGAACCCAATGAGCTCTAATAGGTATTGGGTTCCTAGGAGCATCTTCTCTACCCCATAAATGGGTTAGAGAGTGTCAACTCCAATAAGAAGGGTAGTTAACCCAACTTTGAGGAAATTGACACTCAAGGAGCATTTTCAAGGTTTTGTGAACCTTTGAAAATGAAAGGAATTATCATTTACTCCTTTGAAGAGTTAAATGTGCCTAAAGATTGGAAATCTCATTTTTAATCTCAATTGGCACAATTTGGAAAAACCTAGAAAAATATCAAATTGGGATTTTGATATTCTCTTAGGTAATCAAGGCAATCCGGGCCTTAATTTAGAAGTGCTACTCTTGTAAAATTTTAAATGGTATAAATCAAACAAGAGATCAAGAAATGCCAATTTGGGTTTTGACATTTTCTTGGAGCACTTTGGGCAATCTAGGATTAGAATTTAAGTTAGCTAAGTGATTAAGGATACTTAGATAGGTAATCTAGGTATTTTATTTGTGTTAACTTACCATGGTTGTTTGCCATTTGCCATGTCATGACATCATATTTAATTTATGATCATTTGAAATGTCATGATAATGCTTAGACTAGTTTTATGTCATGTTTATTTAAGTTTCAAACTTTATGCCATGACATCATGACATTGGCACATGTTTTCATTTATGATACCATTTTATGCCATGTCATCATCTCTTGCATTAATAATCAATTGAATTGATTTAAGGATGAAAACACATTTTGATATTGAGATCAAAGTTGTGTTTAGAAAATGCATGAGACCTTAGTCTAAGATACCTAAACCCATATCTCACATCAAAATTGACATGGATGTGGTTTGATACACCTTAGATGTGTGTGAGATATTAGGATCATGAGTTATGATCAAGGTGCATAGTTCTTGTACCTAGATGAGCCTAATTCAAGAAATGGAGGATCATAGGGAAAGCTTGGGTACAAGTCATGTACATTTAGCCCTAAGATTATGGTCCTAAATTCAAATGGTTTTAAAAGCATTTTAAAATTGATTTGAAAAACCTTGATGAAGCTTTCCTAGTGATAGCATTCATCATTGAACATTGTGATACAAAGTTGAGTTAAACTTGAACTATTTCAAAGTTTTTGAACTTTGTATCAAGATTGAAAAATGGAAACTATTTTCATAGAAAATTATTTTTCCGTGATAGTATATGGTATGAGGAGTGTATCCTCAAAATTTTACGATTTTTGGAATTTTCTGGAATTTATTAGGAGTTTCTGAATTTCCGGGAAGGGAAATCAGAAATCTCTGATTTCAGAGTATGGATCGGTCACCGGACCGATCCAGGGAAGTTCTGATCGGTCTGGTGACCGATCAGTGACGATCCAGTCCGATCCCAGTGAATGTGGATCGGTCTGGGGACCGATCCAATGGGATCCTGATCGGTCTGGTGACCGATCAGGGCGTGCCAGAAGCTGATTTTCGACTGTTGGTCTGAAATTTCAGCTGAAAATTGGGTTTTGTGGATTTCTAAAGGTTTGAAACTCTCCAAGACATTGTTGGTGCAATGGTCAAGGGGGAGTTGACCTTTAGGGGGAGTTTTTACCTAATTGTCAAGGGGGAGTTGACTTTTAGGGGGAGTTTTTACTCCTTAAGACTTCTGAGGATTAGTGATATGGGATTATCACTAAGTTGATTGTTGAGTTTAGTATCAAGGGGGAAATTAAGAGTTTCAATGAAAGGTATGAGACTTTCATTAGGAAGAAACTCTTGACCTTGATACCCTCCTTTTTTTCTTTTTGATGTGTGTCAAAAAGGGAGAGTGTTCATTGGAGAATTATTGGAGAACCCAAGTTAGGTTATCGGGTTAACCTAAGCTAGGGGAAGAATGTCAAGGAATGTTCGAGGAAGAACATTGGAATTCTTTTTGATGTGTGTCAAAAAGGGGGAGAATTTTTGGAGAACCCAAGTTAGGTTATCGGGTTAACCTAAGGGGAGAATGTCCAGAGAATGTTCAAGGAAAGAACATTGGACATTGGAAGATGGTTGGAAAACCTAAGTTAGGTTATCGGTTTAACCTAACTTGATTATGGGTTTTGTCAAACATCAAAAAGGGGGAGATTGTTGGTGCAACCTTAGGTCAAGGTTGACCTGGTTGACCTGACTCGAGTTGACCTGACTCGAGTTGTATTTTGATGTTTGACTTAGGAAGATTGTTGCTGCAACTTTAGGTCAAGATTGACCTAGTTGAGTTGCATGTTGATGTTGACACTCGTGAGAGAGTTCTATTCTTGATATGGGACAAGAATAGATGTTTGGGAGATTATTGGTGCAACCGTAGGTCAAGGTTGACCCGGTTGACCTGATTCGGAAAAAGTCCAAGTATGGAGACTTGGCACGGAAAAGTCCAAGCGGGGTTGGCACAAAAAGTCAAGTATGGAGACTTGGGCTGGAAAAGTCCAAGCAGGAGCTTGGCGCGAAAAGTCCAAGTATGGAGACTTGGCAGGGAAAAGTCCAAGTATGGAGACTTGGCATGGAAAAGTCCAAGTATGGAGACTTGGCGGAGAAGTCAAGCAGGAGCTTGCACGAGGAAAAGTCCTAAGCGGATGTTAGGCGGTGGAAAGTCCCGTGAGTAAAGCCGAGGCAATGAGAAAGTCCTAATGGATGTTAGGCAATGAGAAAGTCCTAACGGGATGTTAGGCGGTGTGGAAAAGTCCTGGTGAGTGAAGGTGGGAAAGTCCTAACTGGGATGTTAGGCGGTTGGAAAGTCCCTGGTGAGTGAAACCGGGCAAGGAAAATCCAGATGGATCGGGGATGATCGGACTTACGGTGTTGGAAAATCGGATGGATCGGGATGATCGGACTTGGTGTTGGAAAGTCAGTAGGTCAAAGGGATTGACCGGACACTTGGTGGAGTCATAGGTCAAGGGGTGACGGATGCTAAGCATGATGAACCAATAGGTCAAGGTTGACCGGATATTGGTTTGAAGTCTTGGGACTTGGTTTGGGCAAAACAAGCTCGGATCGGTCACCGGACCGATCGGTGATACCAGTTTGCTCGATCGGTTCGGTGACCGATCGGATATCCGAACAGAGCTCTTTGATTCTTGTCGATCGTCGGTGACCGATCGCCAAGCAACGAGGCGAAAAGCGCTGATCGGTCCGGGCCGTCGAGAAACGATCGCGAGCACGGCCGAGTTGGGATCGGCGTGGGCCGATCCGGTATCTGATCGGTCCACGATCGATCGAGTACGCACTGATGAGGCTTCGTGATCGATCGATCGGTTCGGGACCGATCGGCCAGAGTCTGATCGGTCGTAGACCGATCGAGTTCTAATTGCGACGCAACGGCTAGTTTCTTTGTTTCTCCTTCGCGGTATAAAGTGGCTTCAGGGCGAGCTTCTTCTTTTCTTCTTGAGCTTCGCTCTTCGACTACTGTGCTGCTGGTGCTTGAGCTTTGCTGAGCTCTCATCGTGCTGAAGCTCTGCGTGAGTTTCCTGCTGGTGTTCTAGCTGTTGGATCCGAGAAGCTGCTGCTTCATCAAGGTTCCAGTCGACAACAAGAGGCAAGCAAGTGTTTTACAATTTCTATTGTTCTTGTTTGTTGTCTCTATTGTTGTACTCCTTTGTTTGCTGTTGCAAAAGATTGTGGTGAGGTTTCTCCACCCACAAGGAGTATATTATTAGCCGGTTCTCCGGGGACTCATCCACCGACGGATTGAGAGGCTTCGTCCACCTTACGGACACGCCGAGGAGTAGGAGTATCATCTCCGAACCTCGTTACATCGACGCGTTGAGGTTTGATCTTCTTGTTTTCGTTTCCTTGTTTGTTTTTCCGCTGCGCTAACGAATTGTAGGAAGAAACGCGATCGATTTGGGGTCGGCTATTCACACCCCCCCTCTCTAGCCGTACGAAGGATCCTAACAACCAGGACTTCTCCGACTGCCTGGCTTCACTCACCAGGACTTTTCCCCGTGCCAAACTCCCTGTTTGGACTTTCCCCGTGCCAAGTCTCCATACTTGGACTTTCCGCGTGCCAAGCTACCTGCTTGGACTTTTCCCCGTGCCAAGTCTCCGTACTTGGACTTTTCCAGTGCCAAGTCTCCATACTTGGACTTTTCGCGTGCCAAGCTCCCTGCTTGGACTTTTCCCGAATCAGGTCAACCAGGTCAACCTTGACCTAAGGTTGCACCTACAATCTCCCAAACACCTATTCTTGTCAAACATCAAGAATACAACTCTCTTCTCGTCAAACATCGTCAAACATCAAAACACAAGTCGAGTCAGGTCAACTCGCGTCAGGTCAACCAGGTCAACCTTGACCTAAGGTTGCACTAACATAAACCACCAGCATCCTCGTAACAAAAGCGGGATCAAGAGGTGAACCAGTTGAAGCGAGCCCTTCAAACACTGTTGGAGACCTAAATAACTGTTAAAGCGGCCATCGATTTATTAGAAAACATAAAATTCTAGGGCCTCACCATAGAAGTCCTAGCACTTTATTTTGCTGTGTTGATGTTCCTTTTTGTTTTGTTGTTGTCTTATAACAACTATCTTCGATATTTTATCTGTTTAATAGAATCAGTAATTTTTTACTTTAAATTTTGAACTATGGGTTGATCTATCTCGTCCTTATAGAATATGTTATACGCTTATAGTATCTACTGTTAAGTAGCTGGTACAACACAAGTTTGTCATTGTAGCAGCTATTAAATAGTAACTTACCGAGTAGCTGCTATACATTGTAGAAGTTAACTTTCCATGTAGCTGCTACATTGTGTAGCAGTTAACTTTCCAAGTAGCTACTATACCTTGTAGCAGCTAACTATCGAAGTAGCCGCTACAACGTGTAGCAGTTAGTTTTTGTACCTTGTAGTATATATATTAATAATATCTTAAGATTAGAGATAATTAAAGATAAAAAAGATTTTAAATAATTTCTTACCGAGTTTATATGCATAACGAAAGGAATAATATTAACTTATAAAAGTTGTTGTGTGCACTAGAACAGGTTCAGTTTGATTCTTTTTCTCTCGTAGAAGGGCAACATCGATAGGAAGATGTTAAGCTGACCTTCACAAATAATGATGTTTCACTCAGTCATTTAATTTATAGCATCATCTGTTAGTATTAGCTCTAAGAGTCAATTATGAGATGATTGATACATCCAGATTAGAATCATTGAGTTAGACTCAAGTAAATCCAACCATATGGATTCAATCTAATTCAAATTAGGCTTGAGTTAGACTCAAGTGAATTCATTCACTAAAAAGGATTAATAGAGATTAATGAAACATTAGAAGAGTTAATTTTGAAATTTATTTAATTTCAAAATTGAATTCAAAAATGAAGAGTTCAAAAATGACCTTAATAGAGTGTTAATGTTCATTACGTCTCATTAAGTGAATTAATTATCATTAAGTATTTTCATTGGATGAAGTACAAAGAGTTTTTTTCTCTCATTTTTGAGTGTGAATTCATTCTTCTTCTTCTCCTCTCTTTCTTTGGCCGAAACTCATTAGAGGGTTGCTAGCACAGCCTTGAGTGTTGGTCTTCTCCATTTTCTTGTGTTCATGTGGATACTGAAAGTCACAGACGCGTGATTGTGTTGAGATCCTAGCTATTGGGAGATCGAGTACACGCATCAAAGGTATAACTCCCTATCATGTTAAAATTTAGTATATGTTATCTTCCTTCGCATGGATCTTCTGATAGGAACTAGATATTTTCCACTTCGTTTTCTACATGTTTAGGGCTCTAATTCCTTACAGTGATATTAGAGTCATTTGTGAAGGTATATACTAAGTTGTTAGACTTTATATGTGATGTAGAACTTGCATGATAGATTTACTATGATTTGCTTGTTTATGAGTTTTCTGTTGGGAATGAAACAGTGACTATATGAATAAACTAAAGGATATATCATTTTCATACTTGTTATGAATGAGTTCTATAACCTATTTCATTTGATAGAAATATACTTCTAAGGTTTTGGCCAATAGAAGTTGTGAACAACAAGGTGGTCTCGGCCAAAGTGTTGTGAACAACATGGTCTAGCAAGACCACCGTGGCGTTACGGTTCATAATTAGTTGTTGAAATCATAGTTGATTTATGTCATAAGGATATTATATATATATATATATATATATATATAGCATGATGCATGGTTATGACCTTTAACCCCAATGTGATTGGATGTGTGTTGTAATTTATAATATGGCATGCGTGTCGTGCCTTCATCTTTTATCACTCTTGTTGTAAATTTAGACTACCCTCGAATGTAACTCGAGGTTTCTTTAGATTTTATAATGTACAAATTAGAGAAGAATTAGTCTACTGGATAATGGTGGAAAAGGAAGAAGGACAACAACACACGGCGATCAAGGAAGAACTTGGAGAAGATGCTTAGACCTAGATTGACCTTTTGATCTTCTCATTGGCTTGAGAAGATCATAGTTTATGGGGTCATAATGATGTCATGCATGTTTAATTTAGCATATATATTGATGTGTGTCATGATTGTATGTGATATATGTGTAGTTTAATAATAATTAGGTCATTTTAATATATATATACCTACCAAAGTTTAGTACTCACTTCTAGTTCGATCAATTGTAGTCAAGTTTTGTCAAAGTAAAGTGACTCAATTTATCTTACTAGAGTGCGACAGGATAATTATAATGTCTGACTATTAAACTTTAGGTGTGACTTAACTAAGTTATATCAATTAGATTGAGAATTTAGAGGCATATCTCATATAATGAAATTCAAGTTATACTAGTCTTGGGCGATTAGCTACAGCTAACTCAAGATGAGCTATAATGTGGATTTTATAAGATGGGCAAATGAATAAAATAGTCTTGTTCACGCTAATGATACAAGAGTTACATAGAATGTAATTAATAAATGTTCCCTACCTAAGTTATACTAAGTCTTAGGCGATTAGCCAAAGCTAACTCAAGATGAGGTATCACGTGGATCTTGTCCCACGTGAATGTCATCGCAATTGGATTTAGAGCTAGTAGTGTGAGTAAAACCACATCCATGACTTGCTCCTACCAAGCTTTATAATTCAGTGGGAGAATCATTTAATTAAAGTCCTAATTGAATGACCTAAATATGATATTTATTTCTACATTTTATTGTTATAGATTACCATGTTATCAAATACGTCAAATACCATCTCTCTATAGTCTGTCCTTGATAAGGACAAGCTTAATGGAGCTAACTTTCTAGACTAGTACATAAGCTTGAGAATAGTTCTCAAGCAAGAAAGAAAACTGTACGTCCTAGAGTAGCCCATTCCTGAAGCACCCCCCACTACTGCCACTAGAGCTGATAAGGATGCTTATAAGAAGCATCAAGATAATGTATTAGATATATCATGCCTTATGCTCGCCACCATGAACTCTGATCTTTAGAAGCAACATGAGAACATGGATGCTTATGATATTGTTGAACATCTTAGACAACTATATCAAAGACAAGCTAGGCATGACAGATTTGAGATCTTTAAGGCACTATTTCAATGCAAGATGCAAGAAGGAAGTCCCGTAGGACCTTATGTGCTTAAAATGATCGGGTATGTAGAGAATCTACAAAGGTTGGGATTTTTACTAGGATAAGAATTGACCACTAACCTTATTCTGCAGTAATTGCCTGAAAGCTACAATCAATTTGTCATGAACTACAATATGAATGAACTTGACAAACCACTGCATGAGATGTTGAGCATGTTGAGAACTTGTGAACTCAATCTTAAGAAGGCAAAGCCTAGTACCATTTTGATGGTGACAAAGGGCAAAGGCAAGTGGAAGCCAAAGGCAAGGGCAAGAGTCATGCACTGAAACCTAAAGGCGGGGTTGCTAAGGAAGGAATCTGCTTCCATTACAGTGAGACTGGACATTGGAAGAGGAACTGCAAGGTGTACTTAGAGGAACTGAAATGAAGAGAAGTGAGACTTCTTCCTCAGGTATATATGTTATAGAAGTCAATCTATCTATTTATTCTTCATGGGTATTAGATATCGGGTGTACATCTCACATTTGTACTAATATGTAATGACTGAGAAATAGTAGAACATTGACAAAGGGCGAAGTGGACCTACGAGTAGACAATGGTGCAAGAGTTACTACTGTCGTTGTAGGAACATATTCCTTATCTTTGCCCACTGAGCTTGTTTTAGAACTAGAAGAGTGTTGTTATATGTCTGCTTTAACCAAAAATATAATCTCTGTTTCTTGTTTAGACAAGAAGGGGTTTTTATTTATAATAAAGGACAAATGTTGTTCTATTTATTTAAATAATATGTTTTATTACAGTGCATCTTTGCTAAATGGACTCTATGTTCTAGACATTGAAAACCTAATTTATAACATAAATAACAAATGGTTCAAGTCTAATAATTTGAACCAAACATATCTCTGGTATTATCGCTTGGGTCACATTAATGCGAGTCGCATATCTCAACTCCATAAGGATGGATTTCTGGACTCATTTGATTTTGAATCATATGAGTGTGCGAATTTTGTCTTCGAGGCAAGATGACAAAAACTCCATTTAATGGACATAGCGAAAGAGCTAATGATTTGTTAGGACTCATATATACTGATGTATATGGCCCTTTCAAAATAGCAGCTAGAGGATGTTATTATTACTTCATTACCTTTACTAATGATTTCAGTAGGTACGTCTACATATATCTGATGAGACACAAGTCAGAATCCTTTGAAAAGTTCAAAGAATTTAATAATAAAGTACAAAACCAACTTTGTAAGAGTATTAAGATGCTTTGATTAGATCGAGGTGGGGAATACCTTAGCCAAGAGTTTCGTGACCATCTCATTGAGTGTGGGATCATATCTCAACTTACTCGACCTGAAACATCACAATGGAATAGTGTATCAGAAAGGTGAAATCGTATTTTATTAGATATGGTACGATCAATGATGAGTTATACAAATCTTCCTACTTCCTTTTGGGAACATGTTCTAGAGACGGTAGCTTTCACACTTAACCGTGTTCCATCTAAGGTTGTCATAAAGACACCATATATGATATAGATTGGGAAGAGTCCCAAGATGTCTTTCATGAAGATTTGGGATTGTGAGACTTACGTTCGACGACAAGTATCAGATAAACTAGGACCCAAATCGAACAAGTGTTATTTTATAGGATATCCCAAGGAAATAATGGGATATTAATTTTATAATCTCACACATGGCTAAGTGTTTGTTGCTAGAAATGATGTTTTTCTAGAAAGAGAATTTGTTTCTAGAAACACTAGTGGGAGTAAAGTCAATCTTGAAGAAATTTAAGATACACAAACTAGCACTGACGCCTTGATGGAAATTGAACAAGTACCACAAGATGTTGTGGATCATGATTTTGTTACATCGCAAGAAGTTGTGGAGCAACAACCTGTTCAAGTAGCACAAGCTCTATGCAGATTTGATAGGATCCATCGTCAACCTGAGAGATATTCTTTTCTCTTGTCTGACCACGGTGATGTAGCGCTTGCTGGTCTCAATGAGCCTACATCTTATCAGGAAACTGTATAAGGCCCAAATTTTGGGAAATGGCTAGAGGACATGAGATTTGAAATGGAATTCAAGTACACTAACCAAGTATAGACTTTGGTTGATCCACCTGAAGGGATCAAACCCATTGGGTGTAAGTGAGTCTTCAAAGTAAAAACTGACATGGATGGTCATATGTATACCTATAAAGGTAAATTGGTGACTAAAGGATTCAAGCAGATTCATGGTATAGACTATGATGAAACTTTTTCACCAGTTATGATGCTTAAGTCTATTCAAATCATGTTTGCTATTGTCGCTTACTATGGTTATGAGATCTGGCAGATGAATGTCAAAATTATATTTCTTAATGGAAATCTACTTGAGGATGTGTACATGACTCAACCTAAGGGTTTTGTCGATCCAAAGCATGCTGGAAAAGTATGTAAGCTACAACGATCCATTTATGGAATAAAGTAAGCTTATAGAAGTTGAAATCTTCAATTCGATGATGCAATCAAAGTGTTTGGTTTCATCAAGAATGAAGATGAACTTGTGTCTACAAGAGGGTTAGTGGGAGCACAGTCATCTTTCTTATATTGTATGTAGATGACATACTTCTCATTAGAAATGATACCCCTACTCTTCAATCAGTGAAGACTTGGCTTGAGAATTGTTTCTCAATGAAGAATTTAGGTGAAGAAGCCTGTATTTTAGGCATCAAGATCTATAGAGATAGATCTAAGAGATTGTTTAGTCTAAGTCAGAGTACATATATCAATAAGGTACTTAAATATTTTGTCATGCAGCATTCTAAGAAGGGATTCCTGCCAATGTCACATGGTGTTAGTCTTTTGAAGACTCAATGCCCTTCTTCTAAGGAAGAAAGGGATCGCATGGATCAGATTCCTTATACATCTGCTATAGGATTTATCATGTATACGTCATACTTTGTACTCACCCAGATGTCTCCTAGGCATTAAACATGACGAGCAGATACCAGTCAGATCCAGGTGAAGTTCACTGGACAGCAATCAAGAATATTCTTAAATACTTGTGAAGAATTCAAGATTATTTCTTGATCTTTGGAGGCGATGAAGAGCTTGATGTAAAGGGTTACACCGATGCTAGCTTCCAAACTGACAAGGATAATTACAGATCACAGTCAGGGTATGTATTTTGCTTAAATGATGGTGCTGTGAGTTGGAAGAGTTCAAAGCAAGACATAGTCACTGATTCTACAACAGAAGCTAGTACATTGTCACTTTAGTTGCAACTAAAGAGGCTATTTGGATCAGGAAGTTTATTACAGAGCTTCGTGTTGTTCCTAGTATAGCGAACCCAATAGACCTCTATTGTGATAATAACGGGGCTATTGTACAAACTAAGGAACTTTGCTCTCATCAGAGATCCAAACATATACTACGGTGATTCTATCTCATTCAAGAGATCATCGATAGAGGAGATGTAAGGATATGTAGAGTACCAACCGATGCTAAGATTGCGGATTCCTTGACCAAGGCTTTAGCATAAAGGAAGCAAATTACAGATACTATAACATAAAATTCCAGAACATATACTATCAAGGAAAAATAGTTTTCTACGAAAATAACTTCCATTTTTCAATCTTGATACAAAGTTCAAAAGTCTTTGAAATAGCTCAAAGTTAACTTATCTTTGTATCAACTTGTTCAATGATGAATGCTATCACTAGAAAAGTTTCATCAAGGTTTTTCAAATCAATTTTGAAATGATTTTAAACCATTTAATTTAGGATCACAATCTTTGGGCTAAATGTACATGACTTGTACATAAGCTTTCCCTATGATCCCCAATTTCGAATTAGGCTCATCTAGGTACAAGAACTATGCACCTTGATCCTAACTCATGATCCTAATATCTCACACACATCTAAGGTGTATCAAACACATCCAAGTCAATTTTGATGTGAGATATGAGTTTAGGTCATCTTAGGCTAAGTTCTCATGCATTTTCTAAACAACAATTTGATCTCCATATCAAATTATGTTTTTAACCTTAAATCAATTTCATTGATTATAAATGCAAGAAATGATGACATGGCATAAAATGATATCATAAATGAAAACATGTGCCAATGTCATGATGTCATGGCATAAAGTATGAAACTTAAATAAATCATGACATTTAACTAACCTAAGCATTATCATGACATTTCAAATGATCATAAATTAAATATGATGTCATGACATGGCATATGACAAACAATACATGGCAAATAACATATAAAGGTATAGAAAATACCTAATTCTAGCCTTAGTTGCCATTTTTGATAATTTTGATCATTTTGCCATCAATTCTATATTCCTAAGTGTAATAGACCTAAAATCAAATACAAAAGATTTTTAGATCACTATGTGCCAATTAGATTAACTCAAGAAAACTCCTCAAATGTGATTGGCACATCCTAATCACCTTAGGAATAATTTTCAATTTCATTTTCAAGGCTTGATTGCACCTTGAAAATTCCTAAAGTGCCACCTTTTGCCATGATTAGGTTAACTATCTATTCAAGTAAGGTTGGCACACCCTAACTAATCTAGTGTGATGGAATCACGCTCCTAGGAACCCAATACATATTTGAGCTCATTGGGTTCACTAAATATTCACTAGGGATGACTTCCCTAGCAACCCTCCTAATGACTCTCTTAGGCTTTAAAGCCTTGGCCATTTGGGACTCATCAAGATCAACTCTAGGGGTGACTCCCCTTGTGACCTTGGTGATGATCTTCCTAGCCCTAGATTTTGTTCCATAATCGAATGGAACATTATGATAAGTGGGCTTGACCACTTGGGACTTAGGTTTGTGACCCAAACCTTTCTTGTCCTTGGACATTGGTTTTTGACCCTTAAACCCTAGAGTTGACTTCTCTAAAATTTTAAGGGTCTTTTCTAAAGTATCAAGTCTTGACCTCAAGACTTGATTCTCCTTTTCTAATACCTCAAGTTTTAATTTGTCATTGTTCTTTGAGGTACTCCTAGGCATATGTCTAGTAGTTTTGGGATTCCTGTCTAGGTTTCCCTTAACCTTAGATGAGTTAATCCTAGGGTTGACATTTCTAGAGTTGTCCTTATTCAAGCTAACATGTTTAGCACCTAAGCATGTGTATCGATTTCTAATGTTATCATGCTTACCATTATTAACAATAGCAATAAGGCTACTAGCATGTGTCTTATTATTATTGCAATAATGTGCCTTAGAGATTACCTTAGGGTTTGCCTTAGCTCCCCCTATTGATGTGCTCGTCTTCTTGTCCTTGTGAGGTTGCCTCCCCCTCGGACATTGGCTCCGATAATGTCCCCTTCGCTTACATTGGAAGCACACCACGTGCTCCTTGCTCTTGCGTATCGGGACTCCGGCTTCCTTGATCTTTGGCGCCGGTGGAGTCTTCCTAATCCTCTTTGGACACTTACTCTTGTAATGTCCAAATTCCCTACACTCAAAGCACATTATGTGTAATTTGCTAGAAACTAAACGGCTTGAGTTACCTAGAGTTGAGGATGGATGAACGCTCTCTCCTTCATCCCTTCCGGAGGTAGAAGCTTCTTCTTCTTGCTCCGAACTTGAAAAAGAACTCTCCTCCTCTTCTTCTTTAGATGTTGAGTAGCCCTCAACTTCTAATTCCTCTTCTCCATGATGTGAGCTACTTGACTCACTTGACTCCTCTTCATGGCTTGAAGTGGAGTTCCCCTCATGGAACTTAGCCAAGTTGTTCCACAACTCCTTGGCATTGTTGTATCCACCTATCCTACACAAAACATCATTAGGTAAAGAAAATTCAAAAATTTTCAATACCTCATCGTTGACTAGGGATTGGTGGACTTGTTCCTTGGTCCACTCCTTCTTCTCTAGGGTTTCTCCTTTCTTGTCCATCGGAGGCTTGAAACCTAATTGAACACAACTCCAATTTTCAAGGTTAGTCATAAGAAAGTACTTCATTCTTACCTTCCAAAACGCGAAGTCATCGCGATCGTAGAAAGGTGGAATTGTGATGTCTTCTCCGAGTTGATCCATCTCTAGCTTGTGCTCCCTCGGGTGTTAATCCGGCGAAGAGCGACCTCGCTCTGATACCACTTGTTAGGATCGATGATCGCGGCTAGAGAGGGGGGGTGTGAATAGCCGCCCCAAATTGCTCGTTTCTTCCTACGATTAGGGTTAGCGTAGCGGAAATAACTAAATAGAAATGAAAGCGGAGAAAGATCAAACCTCAAACTCGAACTCGACGATGTAACGAGGTTTGGAGATGAAACTCCTACTCCTCGGCGTGTCCGTAAGGTGGACGAAGCCTATCAATCCGTCGGTGGATGAGTCCCCGGAAAACCGGCTAATATAACCTCCTTGTGGGTGGAGAAACCTCGCCACAATGTTTTGCAAAAGCAATACAGGAGTAGAAAGCAGCAAGAAGCAAAATACAATACAAATGTATGAAACACCTTCGCTTACTTGCCTTCTCTTCGACTGGATGAAGCAGCAGCTTCAAGCGACGCCTATAACAGCAGGAACCCAGCCGATGAAGCTCACACGAAGCTTCAAGCAGAAGAGAGCTCAACAAAGCTCAAATTACAGCAGTGAAGAAGAAGAACCGTGAGAGAGTGAGAGAGCACTGTAGAAGCCCTTGAACTCCTTTTATAACATGCACTCAACCTGCACTGCACCTGCGAAGAACAGAAGATAGAAGACTAGCCGTTGTGAGCCAACGGCTAGGGCTGGACCGATCAGAACATCTCCTGATCGGTCCAGGAAGACCCTGATCGGTCCTGGGGACCGATCAGAGCTTCCTCTGATCGGTCCAGGGACCGATCAGCTTCCTTTTCTCCCGAACTTCTTGCCTTATGATCGTTGTTTCCTGATCGGTCTGCACCTGATCGGTCTGCAGACCGATCAGATAACACTCAGTAGGCTACTGTTTGGTTACTGATCGGTCACCAGTGTAACGACCCGCCTTCTACTACTAGGCTGTAAGGCGAATCGTCACAATAATTGCTAAACTATGCTGTGCGGAAAGCTAGGCTAATTAAAATTTTTCTACTAAACTGATCAAAACATAATGCTCTGGGTGTACCTAGGAGTTGTACACTTGCTAGGGGAGACAACCTATGCCTCCCGACTGACCTGCTAGCTGTAATCAGGCATTTCAATCGATCCACAGATCGATTGGGCTGTCGGATCGATCACGGGATCGATCCAGCTTGATACTGGCACGGTGGGGCAGATTTCAACCCGAACTCTCTGTTCGCGGATGGATCGGTCGGCTGACCGATCCTGGGAGATACAGTAGCTACTGTATCCATCTGGATCGGTCGGCTGACCAATCCAGGAAGAGGAATGGCACTGGATCGGTCTGCTGACCGATCCAGGTTCTGAAAGTCTGAAACGAAATCAGAGTTTCTGATTTCCAGCACTGATTCGTGCCAAAATCGCATACACAAGTTCTAGATACATGAGAACACTCTAGCATGCAAATACTAACATTCTAACATCATATATTTAACATTCTAAGCATAATCTAAAGCATGGTTCGTTAACTCATGTCAAACATGGAAATACTAAAGTTCATATGCTGAATTGAAATTACTAAAGAGTTCAAATGCGTAATTTAAAGCTTGTTAGAGCCCTAAGATCTTTCATTCCAGTTCCACACACACACATCTTGATCTGCATTGCCCTCCAGCTTCCTCTGCTAGTCCACTTTCCTTTTACCTGTATCTGCAGTATAAGGAAAATAGTATCTGTAAGCCAAAAAGCTTAGTAAGAAACCATCTACCTCACAAAAACATGCGGCGATGCAAATATGCTTTGAAATCATGCTGTTTAAAACATATGCTGAATGTACTGAATAAACTAAGCATGACATGGCATATAAGCATACAATCATGGCAAAGCAACCAAATAAACACTGAACTGAATATAGGCTAAACTAACTGAAACTAAATCTGTAACTGGAAACAAACTCAACTAGCATCACTGATTTTGAGTTTCGAAATCTAATACATAATAAGTGAAAATACTAAACATGCTGTTGGGCCCGGCAACTGTACTTGCTGTGCGCGCATCCCTACTAGACCCGGGGTTGTAAGTCCCGAATTTAGCAGGGTTGTCTAGGCTACGACTGCGGGAGTCCAACCCAATGGATATCTAATCGAGTACAGTGATAAAACACCGATATCTATAGCTAATTGATATAACATGCTGTTTTTCTAGGTTATCGAACCTAGAGCTAGGTTATCTGAACCTAGAGGCGTCCCACCCTTGGACCGTAGTCCCATATAGCTAAAATAAACTGATTTATTGTTTTTAAACGCTTCTAATGCATTTAACTGTACTATTAAAATGCCTAAGTTGCATTTTTACTGATCTAGTTATTTTGTCGAACATTTAGTGTGCCCCAACTCTCCTCTTTATTAGGGAGATCACCTTTAGGCACCCGACAACGTCTACAACCCCAACTGAAGAGGGTAAGCGTGTCCGGCCCATCTAAAGGTACTCAACTAAAATCCCTAAATCTAAGAGGAGGGTTAAAACACCCTACATGTCAACAAAATCTGCATATTGCTAATCTAATGCATAGAAAATCCAAACGGAGCTATTATACTGCAGGTGAGGGGTTTCTTACTTCTTGATCGTAATTTCTTACGATTCTATTCGCTAGAGTTCCGGTGGAGATGATCCTCTCGACGATCCGATCACGTCTTCGCGTTCCTCTCGCGGAGAGGAACCTCTTTCGTGTTGGAGTCGTCGCCGGAAGGTGAACCGATGGACCTTGGGCTTGGTCTGCCGTGCGTGAGGAAGAGGAGAAGAAGAGGGGCGCCGGCGTGAGGGTTTGAGAGGAGAAGGTGCCGAACCAAAATAAAAATAACCCAACTCCAACTTAAGTTTATTATTTATATTAAGTGGTTTAATGAACCCAACTCTAATATAAATATATTTGGTTCTCCTTTCTTTCAGCACGGCCCTGCTGGATTCACCGGTTACTAATCTTATCCGTAAACCATAGGTCTCGGGTTCGATTCCCGCCTAAGCTATTTTATTCTACTTCCGATACTCGGATTTTTCCGAAAAAATATCTAAAAATTCCAGAAAAATCTTAGAATAATTCTAAAATAGTTTTGAGAATTTTCGGGCGTTACAATCCCCCATACCTTATAAAAAGTTCGTCCTCGAACTTATAACAATTCTGGGTACTTCTGTCTCATGCTGGCCTCTGTCTCCCAAGTCGCCTCTGCTGCTGTGTGATTTTGCCAGCTGACTTTGACTAATGGTACTTCCTTGTTCCGTAATTTCTTTACTGCTCGGTCTATTATCTGAATAGGCCGACTGTCATAGCTGAGATCATCACGGACCTGTACCAACCGGGGCTCCCGGTGGCGTCTGGGATATGCTTCTTCAGCATGGAGACATGAAATACGTTGTGGACGGCTGACATCTCCCGAGGTAGCTCTAACTCATATGCTACCTTGCCCACTCTCTTCGTGATAAGGTATGGTCCCACATATCCGGGAGCTAGCTTGCCCTTCTTCCCAAAACGCATGACTCTTCATGGGAGCTACTCAGAAAAATCTGATCCCCAATCGAAACTCTAGGGTCTCGCGTGGTGTATCGAGATAGCTTTTACGGTGGCTCTGTCTCTATCCTCTGGCGGATCTGCTGGATGGCTGCTGTATCTGCCACTAGATCTGTCTGAAGCTCTAGTTCCTTGCTCACCACTCTCATACCAACAGATTGGATCTGCACCTCCGCCCATAGAGTGCCTCATAAGGTGCCATGCCAATAGTGGCTGATAACTATTGTTGTATGCAAATTCCGCTAAACTCGGATATTTGCACCAACTTCCTCAAGTCTAGGGCACACGCTCGGAGCATATCTTCGAGTACCTGATTTACTCGCTCCTCGACCATCCGTTTGAGGATGGAACGGTCTTGAATTTCAATTGGTGCCCAATCTTGTTACGCACTCAAGTGTGATGTGAATCTCTGTCTCTGCGAAATGATGGTTTGGGACTCCATGTAGTCGACGATCTCCACGGAGATACTAGCGAGCTAGCTTCTCCATGGAGTAGGATATCTTGATAGCTAAAAAGTGGGCTGATTTAGTCAACCTGTCGACTATTACCCAGACGACATCAAAACCATTCGTGGTTCTGGGTAGCCCCACTATGAAGTATCCTCCCACTTCCATTCTGGGATCTGTATAGGCTGCAGAACTCCTCCTGGTCGCTGATATTCTGCCTTGACCCTCGACAGGTGAGGCAGATGCTAACATATCTGGCGATGTCTCGCTCATCCGGCCACCAAAAATATTTCTTGGTCTTGATACATTTTGGTGGAGCCCGGATGCATAGGGAGTCCTGTGGGCCTCATCTAAAATCTTCCTTTCCTCCCCGATCTGGAACACGTAGTCTATCACCAAAATACAACACCATTATCGGACACTCTGAATTCTCTACTTTCTGATTCTGCTTTCTGAATTTCGGGGTCCCGATCCTGAGCTGACTGAATATCACCAAGCAAGGTAGACTCTAAGGTCATAGTAGAGAGGTCCGACGATGAGTTCGAGACCAAAATCCGCGATCTCATAGGGGTGGTGACATGGTAGAGATAATAAGGTAGCTGGATTTTCTAAGTGCATCCGCTACCCTATTGGCTTTCCCCTGGGTGGTAGATGATGTCTATGTCATAATCTTTGACTAGCTCTAGCCACTTGCGCTGTCGCATATCCTTCCGAGTGAAGAAGTACTTGACTCTGATGATCTACTCTGCACCGAGCTCCATACAAGTAATGTCTCCAATTTTGAGAGCGAACACTGCTGCAAGCTCAAGATCATGAGTAGGGTAGTTCTTCTCATAATCCTTGAGTTGTCTGGAGGCATAGGCGATCACCTTGCCATCTTGCATCAGACCGCCTCCTAATCCCAATTTAGGCGCCACTATATATATAGTATTTTACGGCAAAGGTTTAATAGGTGCACTAGTCAATCTCCTCTTGAGTTCACTGAAGCTGTTCTCGCAGTCCTCTTGAAATCCACTAATTTCTTGTTGAGAGCTATCGGTGGGAGGCTATCCGGAGAAGTCCTCTACAAACTTCTGTAATATCCTGCTAATCCCGAAAGCTCCGATCTCGTGGCGTTCTTAGGTCTCCTCCGTTATTTATCGCTTCTATCTTGCTGGGATCTACCATAATGTCATCCTTTGAGATGACGTGACCCAGGAAGGACACCTGATTTAGCCAAAACTCACATTTCGTGAACTTGGCGTATAGCTGGTTCTGCTGAAGGGTCTGCAATACTAGTTTCAGGTGCTCTGAGTGTTATTCCTGAGTTCCTGAGTAGATAAGAATGTCATCGATAAACACAATAACAAACTTATCTAAATACTCCCTGAATACCCTGTTCATGAGATCCATGAATGTAGCTGGAGCATTTGTCACGCCAAAAGGCATGACTACGAACTCGTAATGTCCGTATCTGGTCCTGAATGCTGTCTTCGGTATATCACCCTCCTTGACTCTGACTTGGTGATATCTTGATCTGAGGTCAATTTTTGAGAACACTGCTGCTCCCTTTAACTGGTCGAACATGTCATCTATTCTGGGAAGAGGATACCTGTTCTTGATCGTGACCTGATTCAGTGCTTTGTAGTCTATACATAGCCGCATGCTTCCATCCTTCTTCTTCACGAATAGCACAGGCGCTCCCCATGGTGAGTGACTAGGGCGTATGAATGCTCGTGAAGTTCCTTCAGTTCTGCTGGAGCCATGCGGTAGGGCGCTTTGGAAATAGGATTGGTGCCGGGGAAGAGCTCTATCTCAAATTCAATCTCCCTGGCTGGTGCTAGGATACAAGAAGCGATATCTGTGGGCCCCTTTATTAGTAGGATACAAGAAAGCATGATCATGCTCATATGAGTCAATATGAGATATTACGATTATTTGATTGAGTGTGTCTACTTAGATATCAAAAAATACAAAGATTGATAAGAGGATGACATGATCTATACCTCATTGATCAATCTAGATATCAAGGATAGAAGGATTGAGTCATACAAGATAATAGCCACGGAAAGATTAAGTCGAATCTCGACATTCTCATCACTTGAGTAGCAATGATGTCTTGCTAGATGTCACTCATTGCTTATGTATCTAAAATAATTTTAGAGACATTGCCAACGTTACGAGAACCTATTGGGTTACACACAAAGAACATATTGATTTGGAGATAGGTTCACTTTAGTTTGACTAAAATGTGATGAACCATTGGATGAGATTATTTTAGTGATTGACACTTGAACTAGTGGGAGATTGTTAGTATAGCTCTAAAAGTCAATTATGGGATGATTGACACATCTAGATTAGAATTATTGAGTTAGATTTAAGTGAATCCAACTATACAGATTTAATCTAATTCGAATTAGATTTGAGTTAGACTCAAGTGAATTCATTCACTAAAGAGAATTAATGGAGATTAATAAAACATTAGAAGAGTTAATTTTAAAATTTATTTAATTTCAAAATTGAATTCAAAAATGACTTAATTGAGTGTTAATGATCATTAAGTCTCATTAAGTGAATTAATGCTCATTAAGTATTTTCATTGGATGAAGTACAAAAAGTTTTTTTTCTTTCATTTTTGAGTGTGAATTCATTCTTCTTCTTTTCCTCTCTTTCTTTGGTTGAAACTCCTTAGGGGGTGTTGGTTGGTCCTAGGAAGATCGTACCGGTTCCACTGTATAAAAATTTTGTACAAGTGTCAAACCTTTCCTAAACAACCTATTGTGTTCTTTAGAAGTTAAATTAGGAATCGCAAACGGAACTTAACATTATTGATTTCAAATTTAACTTATCTATTCTTAATGGTTTAGACTTGGATCGCAAGCGGAACTTAACACTATTGATCCAAATTCACCTATGTTATAAATTTAATTAAATATTAATTTTCAAAATTGGCTTCCAGGACTGCATGGCGAGGCACATGCCCTTCTTGGGTATGGGAGCATCCACCACCGCCTAGACAAAGCCTTTTAAGGAAAGCTAATATTTAATTTCCTTATATAACTCTAGGTTTAACAAAAAAAAAACAATCGAATCACAAATTTGAAAAATAAAACAAAAGAAACACAAATTCGAAACAAATTCAAAAACTCTAGGATCATATGCCTCTTGTGTTTGGTATTTCCAAAAATAACTATACAAAGAAAACTAGTATGATGCGGAAAATAATTACTAGTTATACCTTTCTTTGTAAGCAAATAACCTCTTGATCTTCTACCATATTCCTCTTCTTATCCCGGACATAGTGTGGGCAATGATCTACCGCAATGAAGAAGAAAGAAAAGGAAGAAGGAAAAAAACAATAGGGCCGGCCACCACCAAGGAGGAAAAGAGAAGAAGAAAAATAGAATAGAGTCGTTTCTTCGAAGGCACCTCTACCCTCTCTTTTATAATCCTTGGCCTTGGCAAATAAGGAAAGTTTAATAAAACTTTCTTATTTTCTTTGCCATGAAAAAGAAATAATTAATTGATAAAATCAATTTTATTTTCTCTTATTAAAGTGGTCGGCCACAAAAGATTCTCGATCAAGGAAAGTTTTTATTCACAAGAATTAAAACTTCCTAATTTGTTTCCGGAAATTTTTAATAAAAATTTCTCTAATAATTTTTCCCTTCAAGATGGATTATAAAAAGAAATTTTATAAATTAAAATCTTTCTTTTAAACATGTGGTTGATTTCTAAAAAGGAAAGTTATCTCTAAAATTAAAATCTTCTTTCAATTTACAAATAAGGAAATATATTTATTCTTTTCTTAATCTTTTGTAGAAACTTGTAAAATAAAAATATTTAATTTTTAAACTCTTTTTTAAATCATGAACATGGTTACAAAAAAGGAAAGTTTTCTTAGAATTAAAATCCACCTTTCAATCTACAAATAAGGAAAGATTTCAAATTTTTTCTTAATCTTTTGTAGAAAGCTATAAAAGGAAAGATTTAAATTTTAAACTCTCTTTTAAAACCATGTTATCCACATAAGAAAAATTTAAATAAAATCCCTTTTTATATTATATGTGGCCGGCCACACCTAGCTTGGACTCCAAGCTAGGGCCGGCCACTAATCTTGGCTCAATCCTTGGGTCTTGGCCGACCCTAGATTGGGTTCCAAACTAGCTTGGCCGACCACCAAAGAGTGGGTAAGAAGGTGGGTATAGGTGAATATAATTCTCTACATACAAGAGGCTACGATAGGGACCGAGAGGAGGAATTGGTTTTGGTCTCCCGATGAAAATAAGCTTCCCGTGTTCGCCCCGAACACACAACTTAACTTCATCAATAATAATTCATACCACTAAAGAATTATTATTGAACTACCGCACCAATCCCAAATTACATTTTGGACTCCTTATTATGAGTGTGTTAGTCTCCCTGTGTTTAAGATGTCGAATGTCCACTAATTAAATGAGTTACTGACAACTCACTTAATTAATATCTTAGTCCAAGAGTAGTACCACTCAACCTCATCGTCATGTCGGACTAAGTCCACCTGCAGGGTTTAACATCACAATCCTTATGAGCTCCTCTTGGGGTCATTCTCAACCTAGATAACTAGGACACAGTTTCCTTCTATAATCAACAACACACACTATAAGTAATATCATTTCCCAACTTATCGAGCTTATTGATTTATCGAGCTAAATCTCACCCATTGATAAGTCAAAGAAATAAATACTAAATATATGTGTTTGTTATTATATTAGGATTAAGAGCACATGCAACGACCCAATTTTCCTCATTAAGAGTTCTAAAGGTTCTTAAAAATATTTAGAAATATTTTAGAAATATTCTAGATATTTTTAGAAATTTTTAGAGTATTTTTATGTAATTTTTGGAGGTCGTTTGGTATTTTTACTAAACGAAGGAAGTTTCGACAAAAAAAATGTCCAAACCGAGAATTGAACCCACGACCTTTGACTCGGTCAAAACCCGGCTGACTAGGTGGGAAAATGGATTTTTCTGTTTAGAAAAGGTAGCGAATTTATTTAAGATAGTTAACAGAATATTGGATTATAAAAGAGATAAGTTGATCTTGGATTTGTCTGTTTAGAAAAGGTAGCGAATTTATTTAAGATAGTTAACAGAATATTATAAAAGGGATGAGTTGATGTTGGATTTATCTGTTTAGAAAAGGTAGTGAATTTATTTAAGATAGTTAGCAGAATATTGGATTATAAAAGGGATAAGTTGATGTTGGATTTGTCTGTTTAGAAAAGGAAGCGAATTTATTTAAGGAGTTAACAGAAATATTAAGTTATAAAAAGGGATAAGTTAATGCTCTATTTTCCGGTGACTTAAACCATTCTCTCCTTCTCTTCTGCATACGATGGCGGAGCTCGGGCAGAAAATGAAAGGGAGTTAGAGCATCATCTCCGGCGGTCGGCCAAGGTCCTAGAAGCCCTTTTTGTTCGGTTGTGAGTCCAAGAATCAAGGTAAGTGCTTCTCACCTGCAGTAGGAGTAGTTTCGGACCTTTGTTCTTCTTAAATTCGAAGCATAAGAAGCGCTTATAGTACAGATTTTTAATTAAGCCTATAGTGCAGATTTTAATTAAGCTTATAATGCAGATTTTTATGTAGAGCTTATATTGTAGATTTTAATTAAGCGCTTATAGTGCAGATTTTTAATTAAGCCTATAGTGCAGATTTTAATTAAGCTTATAATGCAGATTTTTATGTAGAACTTATATTGCAGATTTTAATTAAGCGCTTATAGTGCAGATTTTTAATTAAGTCTATAGTGCAGATTTTAATTGAGCTTATAATACAGATTTTTATGTAGAGCTTATATTGCAGATTTTAATTAAGCGCTTATAGTGCAGATTTTTAATTAATCATATAGTACAGATTTTAATTAAGCTTATAGTGCAGATTTTTATGTAGGCTTATAGTGCAGATTTTAATTAAGCTTATAGTGTAAATTTTAATTAAGCTTATAATGCAGATTTTTATGTAAGCTTATAGTGCAGATTTTAATTAAGCCTATAGTGCAGATTTTAATTAAGCTTATAGTGCAGATTTTTAATAAAGATTATAGTGCAGTTTGGTTAAGTATTATAGTGCAGTATTTATGTTTGCATAGTATGCAGAAATAGTGTAGCATAGAATGCAGAATCTTGATTAGAGTAGTATGCAGAATTTTGATTAGCATGGTATGCAGATTTTTGTTTATGCATTTCAAATTTAGAATTTGTTTAAACATTTTAGTTTTTAAAGAAGCATTCTTTTATTAGAGGTATTAACAAGTATAAGAAAGATAAAGAAAAGAAAGAAAAAGGCCAAAGCCTTAAGTTGATCCCAAAGTCAAGACTTTAGGGATTTTGGCGCACAAGGTGCTTATTAAAATGCCGAAGCATTATATATTAGAAGTATTAAAAGATAACAAGTATTTTACTTTTATCAGTGGCACTGTACTGGACTCTCAGTTGTCCTTGCGTTGGACTCCCATAGTCGTCCGTAGGTTTAGATAACCTAGTATGCAGGACTCTTAGTTGTCCTTGGGCTGGACTCCCATAATCGTCCCTAGGTTTAGATAACCTAGTAAACCCTACTAGATTCGGGACCAACTATCTCGGGTCTAGTTAGGAATGCGCGCATAGCAAGTACAGTTATCGGGCCCAAGAAGAAAGTTGATTATTATTTTGAAGTATTAAAGTATAAGTTTTCAAACAAAAGAAATAAGCTTCACATAAGTTTAAAATTCAGAAAGTTTAGCTTTCTTATATACTGACATTTTGTTTAGATTTGCTTACATGTTTAGTATTTCAGTATGCTATGTTTCGTTTGCTATTAGATGAGCATTCAGTTTCTAGATTTCTTTCAGCTTACATGCATACTCGAGTTTTGTGAGTTAGATAGCGCTTACTAAGCAATTTTGCTTATAGATGCATTTCCTCTTACTACAGATAAAGGAAAGGAAAAGCTATAGTAAAGGAAGGCGACAAGGAGGTGCGGATGGATGTGTGATGCCTGAACTATAGAAGCCTTGGGATTTAGCATAAGAATTTATTAACAAAGAGTTGAGTAGAATGTATTAGATGAGTCATTTAGTCTTCCGCTGCTAGTTAATTGTATGTTTTGAGTTCTCTGAGAGTTTTAGGAATTTCTATCAACATGTGAACAAGGATAGTTAAGTAAAGTTAGTAGTCCAGTAGCCCTCCGCCCTCACAGACCAGTAGTGAGGAGGGTGGGGTGTTACAGCACACACTTCCATAATAACTAAGGTCTAGTTCTTTTATCAAGTCAGTATAAAAAGAACTTACCTAAAATGGTCATACTCAATACATTTAGAGTGTACTAGTGTAATTTATTAGTCAAGATAAACTAATCCCTAGTCACACTACGACTTTACCGACGGTTTGTTCTTTTCCATCTTAGTCATGAGCAACTGTTTATAATTTATAAAGAACTGATAACATGATCTTCTGTGCGTGACACCACACACCATGTTATTTACGATATAAATTAATTGAACAACTATACTTAACATAAATGTAGATATTTTTTACCAATGTAATTCTTTATTTCAAAATAAATATTTACAAAAGCTAGGCTTTTAGTATATATTCTAACAATCTCCCACTTATACTAAAAGACTATGCTGCCATATATCTGATTCCCAAGCCTTCAACATGCCCATCAAAAGCTCTTGCCTTAAGGACCTTAGTGAAAGGGTCTACAGGTTATCACCTGATGCAATCTAGGCGGCAACAACTTCTCCTCGTTATACGATGTCTCGTATTGGGTGGTACTTGCGTTCTATTGTGTTTACTTATTTTATGGACTTATGTTTTCTTTGAGTTTGCTACTGCACCACTATTATTACAATAAATTATAATAATTTTTGGACAAACTAGAAATCATATCTAAGTTCATCATAAAGTTTCTGAGCCATACAGCTTCTATGGTTGCCTTAGAGGCTGCCACATACTCAGCTTCTATGGTGGAGTCTGAAAAACATCTATGCTTAACACTCCTCCATTGTTATGGCTTTACCTCCTAAAGTAAACATAAAACCCCGAGGTCGACTTATCTGATTGGAATTCAAAATTCATGTAACCTACAGGGATCAAATTATCTGCCTTGTAAACTATAATCTCTAGTCCCTCTAGGGTACTTTAATATATGCTTTACGGTAGTCTAGTGTCCTGGTCCTGGGTTACTTCGATATCTGCTAATTATGTCCTGGGCAAAACAGATATCCAGTCTCGTACACAGTATTACATACATTAGTCTTCCGATAGCCGAAGCATAAGGAATTGCCTTCATGTCCTTTATCTCCTTTGATGTCTTCGGAGACATTTCTTTAGATAAAGTTACTCCATGGCTAAAAGGTAGAAAACCTTTCTTGAAGTCTTGCATGCTAAAACGAGCAAGGATTGTTTCGATATATGAAGTTTGGGATAAACAAAATATTCTTTTCTCGCGATCTCTTATTACTTTGATCCCAAGAATATATGCATTCTCCCAAGTCCTTCATATCGAATTGTTTGGACAACCATACCCTTACTTCTGACAACACTTTGATATTATTTCCAATTATCAAAAATGTTATCTACTATAGTACAAGAAATACCACCACGTTTCCATCACACTTCTTGTATACACAAGACTCATCCAGTTATTAAATAAATCCATAGATCTGGATTACTTTATTAAACCGGATGTTCCAAGACCTTAAAACTTTGCTTCAGTCCATAGATTGATTGAGCTTGCACACAAGATGCTCTTTACCCTTTGCAATGAACCCTTTTGGTTGCTTTATATGGATATTTTCTTCAAGACTTCCATTAAGGAAAGCTATCTTGACATCCACTTGCCAAATCTCATAGTTCATATGAGTAAGAATAGATAAAAGAATCCGGACAGACTTAAGCATGACTAACGGTGAGAAAGTTTTCTTTTTCAACAAGCCTTGCTTTGAAAGTTTCCACCTTCCCATCTATCCCTCTTTTCCTATTGTAGACCCAATGGCTATTACATCATCTGGTGGCTCTACAAGCTCCCAGAATTTATTAGAACATATATATTCTAATTCTGTATTCATTTCTCAAAGATGCTGCATCTTTATCTTGGAGTGCTTTGTCATATGTCCGGGAATTAAATTCATGTTCTCCAGGGATCAAGTCCAAAGACTTTTCCAAAACATGAATATTTTAGGTTGCCTAACAACCCTCCCACTACGACGAGGAACTTTCTGTAATTGTGTATCATCTGTGATACGTGTTGCAGTTTATTGTGATATTTCATCTTGTATAGTTGGTACTAGATTACACGTGTCCTTTATTATTTCCTTAAGAACAAATTTACTTATGGGCTTATAGTTTATTACATAGTCCTCTTCTAAAAATCGGGCATTGGTGCTAACAATGACCTTCTGATTTTTAGGACTATAAACCTCCTTTCGTTTCTCTAGGATAACCTATAAACAAGTGAACTCCTGTCCAACTTATCAGTGTCTCTCATGTGCTAGACCACCCAAATTCGAATATGCTTTAGACTAGGCTTACGCCCATTCTGCAATTGTATGAGAGTAGAGAGTTCTGACTTAGAAGGTACTATATTCACTTATGTTTCCAGTGTATATCCTCAAAACAAATTTTGGTAATTCCGAATAACTCATTACTGATCTAACTATTTCCATAAGAGTCATATACCTTCGTTCTACTACACCATTTTGTTGGGGTGTACTAGGTACAGTTAGTTGGGATTGAATCCCGACTTCTGATAAATGACTCCTAAACTCTCCTAAGAGGTGCTTACCACTATGATCTAACCGTAGTGTCTTGATATTTTTAGCTTGATGTTACTTCACATCAGCCTAGTACTCTTTGAACTGATCAAAGCACTTAGACTTGTGGTGTTGGTTGCTACTCGGAAAACCTAGAGGTTCCACTATACAAAAATTTTGTACAAAGGTCTGAACCTTTTCCTAGTTACCATGTGTTCTTTTAAATTAAATTTTGGATCGCCTGCGGAACTTAACACGTTTGATCCAAAACTTAATCTATTTGTTCTTTTAGGTTTAGACTTGGATCTCCTGCGAAACTTAACACGTTTGATCCAAATCACCTAAGTTATTAATTCCATTAAATATTAATTTCCATAATTGGTTCCCAGTACTGACGTGGCGAGGCGCATGACCTTCTTGGATATGGGAACAACCACCACCGACTAGACAAAACCTTTTATGGAAAGCTAATATTTAATTTCCTAAAATAACTTTAGGTCAACCGAAAAGAACAATCAAATCACAAGGAAAAGAAAAACAAAAGAACACTATATCGAAAACAAATTCGAAATACTAAAATCGTATGCCTCTTGTATTTGGTATTATTTCCAAAAATAACTAGTATGATGCGGAAAGGAAAAATACTAGTTATACCTTTTAGAAAGACCTCTTGATCTTCTATCGTATTCCTCTTCTAACCTCAGACGTTGTGTGGGCAACGATCTTCCGAGATGAGAACCACCAAGCACCTTCTTCTTCCTTGCAAGTTTCGGCCATCAAAACATCTTCTAGGATGAAGAGGTTCGGCCACCACCACCATGCTCCAAGGGATGCTAGAAACAAAGCTTTCTTTTTCTCCTTCTTCTTCTTCTTCTCTAAACTTGATCCGACCACCATATGAGTCTCCACAAGAAGGATGAGGTTCGGCCATCAAAGAGAAGAAAGGAGGAGAGGATGGCCGGCCACACCAAGGAAGAAAAAGAGAGAGGAAAAATAATAGAGTTGATAACCATGAAGGCACCTCTACCCTCTCTTTTATAATCCTTGGCCTTGGCAAATAAGGAAATTTAAATAAAAATTTCCTTAATTCTTTTGCCATTGATAAGGAAAATTTATTTAATTAAAAACAATTTTTTTCTCATCAACAATGTGGCCAGCCACTTTAAACCAAGCAAAGGAAATTTAATTCAATCAAGAATTAAAACTTTCCTAATTTGTTTCCGGAAATTTTATAAAAAAATTTCTCTAATAATTTTTCCCTTCATGATGGTTAATAAAAAGGAAATTTTATAAATTAAAATATTTCTTTTAAACATGTGGATAAAAAGAAAGTTATCTTTAAAAATTAAAATATCTTCCAATCTACAAATAAGGAAAGATATCTAATCTTTTCTTAATCTTTGTAGAAGCTTTATAAAAGAGATATTTAATTTTTAAACTCTCTTTTAAATCATGAACATAATTAAAAGGAAAGTTTTTACCAAAATTAAAATCAACCTTTTAATCTACAAATAAGGAAAGAGATTTAACTCTTCTCTTAATCTTTTGTAGAATCTTATAAAAGGAAAGATTTAAATTTTTAAACTCTCTTTTAAATCATGTTATCCACATAAGAAAAATTTTAAAAAAAATAAAATTCCTTTTTATTTTAATAGGGCCGGCCACCTAAGCTTGAGTTCAAGCTAAGGCCGGCCACATGAATTCACCCATGAACCAAAACATGGCCGGCCCTAGCTTGGTCTCCAAGCTAGCTTGGCCGTCCCCCTATAGGATGGGTAAGAAGGTGGGTATAGTACTCTATAATCAAGAGACTACGTTAGGGACCGAGAGGAGGAATTGGTTTTGGTCTCCCGATAAAATTAAGCATCTCGTGTTCGCCCCGAACACACAACTTAATTTTATCAATAATAATTCATTCCACTAGAGAATTATTATTGAACTACCGCACCAATTCCAAATTACATTTTTGGGCTCCTTCTTATTATGAGTGTGTTAGTCTCCCTGTGTTTAAGATAACAAATGTCCACTAATTAAGTAAGTTACTGACAACTCACTTAATTAATATCTAGCTCCAAGAGTAGTATCACTCAACTTCATCGTCATGTCGGACTAAGTCCACCTGCAGGGTTTAACATGACAATCCTTTTGAGCTCCTCTTGGGGACATTCTCAACCTAGTATCTCTAGGACACAGTTTCCTTCTATAATCAACAACACACACTATAAGTGATATCATTTCCCAACTTATCGGGCTTATTGATTCATCGAACTAAATCTCACCCATTGATAAATTAAAGAAATAAATATCAAATATATGTGCTTGTTATTATATTAGGATTAAGAGCACACACTTCCATAATAACTGAGGTCTTTGTTCCTTTATAAAGTCAGTATAAAAGGAATGAACTCAAATGGTCCTACTCAATACACTCTAAGTGTACTAGTGTAATTATATAGTTAAGATAAACTAATAACTAATTACACTACGACCTTCCAATGGTTTGTTCCTTTCCATCTTGGTCGTGAGCTACTGTTTATAATTTATAAGGAACCGATAACATGATCTTCTGTGTGTGACACCACACACCATGTTATCTTCAATATAAATTAATTGAGCAACTACATTTATCATAAATGTAGATATTTGACCAATGTGATTCTTATTTCTAGATAAATGTTTATACCAAAAGCTAGGCTTTTAGTATACATCCTAACATGTGGTGCGTCAAGTAAATGTATCTTTATCTCGAATAGTCGTCTATAAAAGAAACGAAATATTCGAAACAACCTCTTTCCTGGATAGTCAAATGTCTACACAAATCAGAATGAACAAATTCCAACATATCTTTGACTCCATACCCCTTAGACTTAAAAGCTTCTTGGTGATTTTTCCTTCCAAATAAGACCCGCAGGTTGGAAAGATTTCCACTACCAATGAGTTATGCGGAGGGATGTGAGTGACCGATCAGCTTCCTTTTCTCCCGAACTTCTTGCCTTCTGATCGTTGTTTCCTGATCGGTCTGCAGACCGATCAGATAACACTCAGTAGGCTACTGTTTGGTTACTTTGAATTTAAAACTTTGAATTTAAAATAACATTAATTCCTCAAACAATATTATTTAAATTCACCAACACCTCAAACAACGGGAATTATGCATGCTACGTTAGTGTGGACGTATACAAATTCAAACATTTGTAAGAGGAGGGTCTTACCCATTAATTATCTTGTCAACCTTAAATTACATCAAACACCATGAATTTTGTATGCCACGTTAGTGTGGACGTATACAAATTTAATTGTTTGTAAGAGGAGGCATTACCCATTTTATTTTGTCAACCTAACTTTATGACAAATAAAATTACCTCAAACACCGTGAATTTTGTATGCCACGTTAGCGTGGACGTATACAAATTCAAACATTTGTAAGAGGGGGGTTTTACTTATCTTTATGACAAATTAATAGTTAGTATTTCTTTGGTCGCGCAAAACAATAGCAGTGACTCCGTTGGGGAGGATACTATTGAATGTGTCTAAGTGTATACCATTGCTTGATACTTAGTATATTAAATAGGATTATGCCCCTTCAGCTGGAGAAGATCACACGCTCCTAAATAATTTCCTATAATCATCCATAAAGGAATTTTGATCTAGTGATCCGCAAAAAACTCATCCATTGTGGAGGGAGGCACTCAGAGCCAACATGCAAGCTTGTTGCATCACTTACAAACCAGTAATGGAGATCGTGGAATTTATTTAAAAATCCCTCTCCCACTTAGTTATTTAAGGTGGGGAATTTTAACTTATGTTAGCATACATCACATGCATACACACACATCACAGTAAATAAAAGTAATAAATATGGAAATTAATTTTTCCAACTATTATGGCCTTTTCTGTCACTGTTCTTCGTGTGCTCCAACCCTAGTTGCTGCCATCTTTAGCCACCGCCATCGGGTCGAGTTGTCGCATCTATCTTGCTTCTTATTCCGCTGCGCCTCTGGTCCTCCAATAGCACCACGCCTCGCAAAGATACGATCCGTGACAAAAATAGAATTTTACATATATCGATCCTATATTCCACGAAGGAATGTACATGTAATCTAGATCGAAAATAAAATTCTAAAATCCTAGAGCTAATACAACTCCTGCTGTATTAGTTACATACAATCATGCACACACAAAAATAATGCCCTTAACATGTCTAAGGGTCCAATCACACACAATATCTATATGCCATAATAGTTGGAGTCTGCAACCACAAAGTTAGCACATCCTACTATTATCCTACCTAAATTATGTATGACATGTGCATAATCTATTTGAAAACCAAACACACAGAGGCAAACCCTAGCTCTGATACCAATTGTTGGTTGGTCCTAGGAAGATCGTACCGGTTCCACTATACAAAAATTTTGTACAAGTGTCGAACCTTTCCTAAACAACCTATTGTGTTCTTTAGAAGTTAAATTAGGAATCGCAAACGAAACTTAACATTATTGATTCCAAATTTAACTTATCTATTCTTAATGGTTTAGACTTGGATCGCAAGCGAAACTTAACACTATTGATCAAAATCCACATATGTTATAAATTTAATTAAATATTAATTTCCAAAATTGGCTTCCAGGACTGCATGGCGAGGCACATGGCCTTCTTGGGTATGGGAGCATCCACCACCGCCTAGACAAAGCTTTTAAGGAAAGCTAATATTTAATTTCCTTATATAACTCTAGGTTTAACCAAAAAGAACAATCGAATCACAAATTCAAAAAATAAAACAAAAGAAACACAAATTCGAAAACTCTAAAATCATATGCCTCTTGTGTTTGGTATTTCCAAAAATAACTATACAAAGAAAACTAGTATGATGCGGAAAATAATTACTAATTATACCTTTCTTTGTAAGCAAATAACCTCTTGATCTTCTATCGTATTCCTCGTCTTATCCCAGATATTGTGTGGGCAACGATCTACCCAGATGAGAACCACCAAAGCTCCTTCTTCTCCTTGCAAGATTCGGTCACCCAGATGAGAACCACAAATGATTAAATAGATCATTTATACACATATAAATAATATATATTAGGAATAAAGGGACTTACAACTTTAAATGAAATGACTTACCACGTGTAGCAGCTAATGTAGGATGGCTGCTATAACATGCAGTAGCTATTGTAGGGTAGATGCTACATTATATAGCAACTAATGTCGGATAGCTGCTACAAGTTGTTGCAGCTACCCCATTGATAGCTCATAGCTGATACATGTTGTAACAGTTACAACTTAAATCATAAAATATTAACATGTATCAAATATGCGAACTATAATACTAGATATAAAAAATTAAAACTCGTACAAATATAAATGTCTATTAACAATTTAGTAGCATCTAAGTAGCTAACTTAAAAAGACTTACCATCGAATGATTTGTAGAAAATGATGTTGAGCAAGTTTTCTGTAAATTATAGAAAAAAATGGTAAACAAATGTTATTTGGAGAAGCATTATAGCTGCTACACCGTTGTAGTAGTTATCCATCGAAGTAGTTGCTACAACGTTATAGCAGCTAATATTCCAAGTAGCTGCCCCAATGTTGTAGCAGCTATCTGTCTAAATAGCTATTACCACGTGTAGAAGCTAGTTGCTGAAGTAGCTACTACATGTTATAACAGATAGTGCAGGAATTAAGACTTAAATTTAAACGCCTTATCATTGAATGAAATGTGAGAAATTGAAGCTCCCCAAATTGGCAAGTTTGCTGTAATTTATACAACTAAAATAAATATAAGGCATTATTTAAAATAAAAAGATGAATAACGTTGTAAGATAGTACACTGTAGGCTTTAAAAGCTTGTATTTCATCTTGTTTACTCTCGAAGGACTGGTGTATAGCACCCCTAAAATGATTAACTTGTGTAGATGCTTCTATTCAGGTGTCATAAACACCCAACTGCCGACCAAAAAAGACAACATATGTTTTTCCCTGTATTAAATATATCACTTAGAATCATGTATAAACAATACATATTATGAATAGAGAAAATTACAAATACATTGTGGAAGGTAACTTTCCAAGTAGCCTCTACAACATGTAGCTATTAACTTTCTAATTAGCTGCTACATGTTGTAGTAATTAACTGTCAAAGTAGCTATTACAACATGTAGTAGTTAGTATAAATCTTAATAATATTTTAGAATTAGAGATAATTACAGATTAAAATTATTTTAAATAAATTTTTACCAAATTATATACATAACGAAATAGCTGCTACAATGATATAGTAGCTAACCGTCGAAGTAGGTACTACATCATTGTAGTTGTTATACCTTCGAAGTTGCTGCTATAACATTGTAATAGTTAGCCGTCGACATAGCTACTACACCATTGTAGCAGTTACCCGTCGAAGTAGCTGCTACAATATTGTAGCAACTACCTATCGAAGTAACTGCTACATTGTTCTAGCATTTAATATTCCAATTAGATGCTACAATGTTGTAGCAACTAGCCGTCCAAGTAGCTACTACACCATTATAGTATTTACCTGTCGAAGTAGATGCAACAACATTGTAGTAGCTAGTCGTCGAAGTAGCTACTACACCGTTGTAGCAGTTAACATTTCAAGTAGCTACAACGTTGTAGCAACTAGCCGTCGAAGTAGTTGTTACACCGTTTTAGTAATTAGCTATCGAAGTAGCTGCTACACCATTGTAGCAGCTAGTCGTCAGCCTTTGTCTGACCAATCGTATATTAGGATCTTTATATGATGCTAAGTATTCCAAGGTTCACCCGGCCTTTGACCGATCGAGCGCATTTAGGAAGCCCTATGTTTGATTGGCCTCTGTCCGACCGATCGTATATTAGGAGTCTGCTAAGGTTTAAGTATCTCGAGCCCGGACGACCTCCTAACCAGTCGAGCCTCCTTGAATTTTTCTTTAGTCTTAAAGTACCGTTGCGTTCTTAGATCTGATCAAGCTTGTGGTCGACCGACCTTATCCGAGAGTCCTACTCTGGGACCATGTGGGCTGGACTTAGGAACTTCGTTCCTGGGTATCCCCGTCTCAAGTGAGAAATATTCCTCTAATTTAACTTTAACTCAGACTTTTGACAGCCACATCATCTTGACTTTAACTACCATGTTATCCTTCCCATCCGTTTGATAACCATTGATCGTTCTCGAAATTTCATATCGACTACAGTGATCCCGTGACCCCCATCCTGTGTCCCATGACTTGATTAAAAAGGGGGGGTTTGACCTTGGTTCGTTCTCGCTGCACTAATCTTACCTTTTCTTTCTCCACCTTCTCCTGGGTATAATGCCGAGATCTATGAATTCAGATTTTCCTCCTTGGGCTCAACTATTATCTAAGAAAGAGCAATCCCTAGCCGAGGTGATACAAGCTCTAGATCTTCATCACTCACAACAGGGAGAACTTAAGGTGCGTCTATCTACTACTCATTCCCAAATTTGAGCTGAAGTCGCCTTAAGGGAAAAAACCTATTTTGACTTAGAGCAAAGGACCGTCGAACTGGATGACTTGGGATTGAAGCATGCTTCCGTGATCACCATCCTGACAAAGAAGACCAAGTAGATGGTCGACTAATATCACAATAGCAGTAAGATTTGGAGTAGCAAGCAGATAAAATGAGGTCCTTACAAGCTGAATTAAACCAAGCCAATTCAGAGATAGCCTCTCTTTCATAGACATGTGAAGGTAAATCTCATAAACGTAGGAGGATGGAGCAAGCATCTCATATTTGTCCAAACTGTTATTCAACCACACACCCCTATCTAGTGTTGGAGGAACAATCCAACACCTCCAAGAGGCAAGACAAGTAAAAATTTATCTATTCAATGTATCTCTTATGGTGAATTCATAGTAAAAGGTCCAGAAGTTCGATTGTATGGTTATTAATGACAATACAAAGTTCTATGTTAAGTTATTATACCTTGTTGTGTTGATTCATTTATCTCTTGATTATCTTTCCCAAGAGAAAGACGATCTATCTTCCCAATAGGTTAAATGTCATTAATGTTCCCAATCTCTCTTTAAAAATGGTAACACCCTATCAGTAACAATTTATCTCTTTATTCCTCCTTTAACCAAATCCTCTGTTACTAATGACCCCTAACTTGGAATCTGATAAACTCCAACAACTTTGCCAACAGATGAACCAACTGAATCTACTGCTTGCTCAAAAAGGAATAGCTCTTGCAGAGGCGCTGCAAGATAGAAACTTGTAGTGCTCTCATCGAATGGAAACTAAGAAACATTGGGTAGCTGCTAAGTCTCCAGTTCGTGCTGAGCTAGCCGTAAAAGCAAACGCATATTCAGATCTAGACAGTTAGAGACAAGCTAGAATATATTGGAAGATCAAGCATGATTCTACCATTTACCTCACACTTCAGGAAGCACAAGCTAAAGATAAGGGAATTGCACAACAACAGCAAAATGTACAGTTAGCCCAAGATGAATTGAGGCAAACCCAACTCATGCTTGAAGAAGAATGAAAGCGAACGAGGCAAATAGGGCGTCTCTGCCCTAGATGTTGTGCTCGTGATGGGAGTTAAAAGAGAGATTCAATCATCCTAGCAACCTTTTATATCTCTAATAATCATAGGTGCAATAGAGTTTAAACAGATGCAGGAATGCTCTTCTACACACTAATCTTATCATACATTAATGAAACTCAAAATAAGACGAATTCTAATTCTTATTCTTGCTCGATTATTTTTCCTTAAGGCTTTTTTCATGTTCCTATTGTGTCTTGAGCACTTATTGATTTTTGAAGATGGTCCGCTAACCGTCGAATTAACTACTACAATATTATAGCAGCTATCATTACAAGTAGCTGCTATAACATTATAGCAACTAACCGTCGAATTAGCTGATACAACGCCACTAGCTGTTACAATATTGTAGCAGCTAATCGTCAAATTAGCTGCTACAATATTGTAGCAGCTATCATTCCAAGTAGCTGCTAAAATGTTGTAGCAGCTAACAGTCGAACTAGCTGTTATAGCATTGTAATAGCTATCATTCCAAGTAGTTGCTACAACGTTGTAGCAGCTAACAGTCAAATTACCTGCTACAGCATTGTAACAGCTATCATTTCAAGTAACTACTACAATGTTGTAGCAGCTAGCCGTGGAATTAATTAACAGTGTAACAACCGGGACGTCTAATAATGATAATCACGTATAAACGGACAATAATAGGAATAGAGGCAAGGGAATTACAACTTAAAATGAAATGACTTACCAAGTAGCTGCTACAACGTGCAGCAACTAACTGTCCAAGTGGCTGTAGCCTGCAGGCGTTTGTAGCATGCGCTGACCTAGTACGTTGTAGTATAAATCCTTCCTTCTAATATATATTAGGATCACGGTAGGGAATTATAACTTAAAATGAAACGAATTACCATTGGTTATGAAATGTGGAAATTGATGATTGGGCAGTTCCCCTGCAAATGATATAAGCAAAAGCTGGTAAGAAAGCAGCTAGGGCTTGTTTGTTGTAGGATATTTCATTGTACAAGTTGCAAACTAGACAGTGAGTGGAGAAAAACTTATGATCGAGATTGGAGAGAATTTGGTAAGCAAACCAACATAGTGTATGTGTTCGGTGGTAGTTTCTCGAACTTTCAGTTAGCTCGAGAACAAGCATGCGATTGTAAGTTATCCAAGTAGGGCGCCTTTGCTTTTGCTTGGCCGGTAGGAACACGCTGCGAAGGAAGAGGAGAGAGAGAGAGAGCAGTGAGGGAAATTTAGAATTTAGAAAATTTCTCTCGTCGCAGATTTGAATAGAAAGCGGAAGGGGAGAGAGAATAAAAAGAATATTTTTTGATGAAGAAATCGAGTTAACAACGCCATATCTGTGCGTCGCCCATGGTCGCGCACAACTATATATATATATATATATATAACTACATAGAGAGAGAGAGAGAGAGATTTGGTATGTGAAGCGACGTTTTGTTCGTGACCGTGAGCGAAATCCGACATGAGCTATTTGACGCGACCAAAACCCAATTTTTTTAATCTCTCTCATTTGCATGCAACAACTTTTCTCTCTCATTTGTATGCAACAACTATAAAATTTTCATTTCTCTCTCATCTAATTGAATGCAACAATCACTATACTACTAATTTTTCAAGGTGATGCAACTGCTATAACGTTGTAGCAGCAACTACACAATAGCTGCTACACGTTGTAGCAACTTCTGTATAGTAGCTGCTATAACGTGTGCCAGTATTATTGTGCAGCTACTATGTTGTAGTAGCTACTGCACCGTTGTAACAACTACTGCACTGTTGTAGCAGCTACTGCATCGTTGTAGCAGCTACTGTACCGTTGTAGCGACTTCTGCACCGTTGTAGCAGCTTCTGTACTGTTGTAGCAGCTACTGCACCGTTGTAGCAACTACTGCACTGTTGTAACAATTACTGCATACTAACTGGTACAAGTTGTAGCAGCAACTGCATAGTAACTGTTACACATTATAACAACTACTGCATAGTAGCTGCTACATCGTTGTATCATTACTATCACAATAATTTTTTACCTATAATAATAGGAAAAAGAAAAAAAAATTTAATTTTAGTTTAAAAAGAAAGAGAGAAAAGTTATTACATACAAATAAGAAAAATTAAAAAAATTAAATTTTGACTACGTCAGATAGTCCACGTCGAATTTTATTCACAGTCGCGCACAAAGGGCCACTGAGCCTATCAAACCGCTATATTTCCTTTATTAAACCGCCACTAATAAAAAAATAATATAATAACACGTTCTGCGGATCTTTCCCCCTTTCTTCCTCGCTCTCTCACATCACTCGCAAGAGAGAAGAAGAGCCAGCCTCGGGCGTCGATCCCTCTCCCCTCTCTCGTTCCCTCCGGTCTCCATCTCGATCTCTTGCGCCGCCACTCGATCCTCCACGCCCTTCGCTCTACTTTTCGATTCGATCTGTTTGATGCCCGATTTGAGGTCCTCGGGCTACTCCGATCCCGGCCCGGCGTGGGGAGGTGCGTTCTGGGATCTCCAGCGTGTGGGAGCCTACGATTCCAACCGAATGAGGGATCCTCCCGGAGGAAGAGGTGACCTGCCGCCTCCGTGGATCCATCTTTCGGCGGGCGGCGGCAGGGTCGGGAATCTGGCGGATAGGTTCTCTGGGCTCGTCTTGGGCGATGGACGAAATGAGGGCGTTCACCAAATCATCAAGGCGATGGAGGATGCTGAGAGCACCATCAGGCAACAGGTCAGCTGCACGCGCTTTCTGATTTCACTGGAATCCTGGTTTGTGGTCTAGACTTAGCTCGCAGGGCTGAATTCCCTTGAACTGGAATCCATATTGTGAAGTTCGTCCATTATCTTTAGTTGTTATGCGTTTGACTTGAGAAACTTCCCAATTCATCAGTTCATGATTTATCGATTGTTTATCAGCTGAACAAGCAGGACGTGCATACTGGACGAGTGCACGAGGGTCGTTTTAATTTTCTTTAGAATGAAATATGAATTGTTGAAATTTTTTAGGCCAACAATCAATGAATTTATTACAACTGCAATCCCGACTAGTTTCTTTTGCCTTCTAAATCTCACTTATGATTGATGAATTCTAGTGCAGTTCAACTGACTTTTTTACGTTATTAATTTTTTTTTTGAAAAGGAAATTCACATTAAATATAAAATTACTTACGTGCGAAAATCATCACTATGCTGTCAAAACATCAAAAATGGCTAGAGTTCTACATCTTAGTATGGTTAACTAATATGTGAGCAAGTATTGATTTTTAAGCGATCTCAAATTGCACTTGCATCCAATTACTAGTGATGTAGAGGCACAATATAAGCAGCCATCTACAAAATTAGATACAAGACATCATGTCTTCTTGTCGCTATTAAAATATTGATGACTTGAAAACAATCTAAAGCGTAATGAAATGGATGCAACCTTCCTGCTGGCCTGTACTCAGTCTTAGCATTGTGCATGCAATTGAATAGAAACCTTGGTGATGCTGAAACCATCAACGATTTTGGACCCATATGTTTCAACGCCAACGAATTATTCTCCACATAAACCCTTCACAACACGCATACACATAAGGAAAAAGAATGATGATCACAACAGAACCAATAGTCAGATGTAGCAAATCACTTGTCAAAAGAAGACAAGCTAGAAGTTTCACTATAAACATTTTTTTTGGGGTAGATTTCCCAAATGACATTGCTAGGTTTCAATTTTTCTGACAAAGTACTCAATATTTTGTTATATCAATTAGTAATTGAAATAGAAATATTTTTTCATTATTTACTTTAAACAAACACGTGATAAAATATTAAAAAAAACATTATTTGAATTCATTTTAACACTTGTGGCTTAGTTTTGGCACTAGCAGCATAAGTGACACATGAGTGATTATGTGTGCCAATCAATATGGGATTTTGATAATTTACCAGAATTTTATGTTTTGACCACGCTGCTCGTATTTCAAACTATGATATTATGTATGCCAATTTATCTGATTCAATTTGTGCTCTATATAATTATTCCAAAAGAATGTGGAGGATAAATTATGGATTCTCTTAAGTTCTTTAGTTAAACCAGCAATTAATAAAGATGTACTATTTCCTACTTGTGAAAGATAATTCTTTGAAATTCAATTTATCAATTGTTTGAATATCATATTAATCTTGAGCACCTAGAATCTCTGTGGTTATGCATTGACAGGTAGTTGCCAAATTATCAATAGGGCAGGAACCTTTTTGAATATTTAGCATGCTGCATTTTCTATGCTTAATCTAAGGTGTGTATGGGTAGGAAGGAAGACTGTTGATTTAGAAAAAATAATTTTCAAGACAGATGGTTCCCAAAAGCTTTTAAAATATTCAAAGTAATTTGACATTAGTGGTAAGTGCCCCTCATGGCAACCGAGAGATAAGCAAAAAGGATACCACAATTCTTTTTTTACTTTTTATAGGAAAGGAGAGAGAGCTTCTTCTTGTGAGCATACTGATTCAGCAAACAAGATAATCATTGTTGCGCAAGTATTTTTGACTGATAATAAACAAAAGAGGAAATAAGTCCCCCTTGTCTAATATCTCTAGAGATGTTAAAAGGTTCATAGTGAACACCATTTGTTTTGCAAGAAAACTTAGCAGAACATAGAAAAGCTGAGATCCACATTCTTATGTTGTATAATTACAATAACAACAACAACCAAGCCTTATTCCACTGGTCGGGGTCGGCTATAATGACCAAAAGATATTTCCATGAAATATCAAATACCTTTTGATGATCAAGTTTATGAGGATGAGAGGAAATCGGGAAATCGTTTTGAATGCTTCACTTTATGTATCAGCCCCTGTGCAATAAAAATCTTGTTATGGATAGAACAATAAAAATAGATTGTTCAGGATTTATGAGGCAGTTCAAGAAAGGCTTAATTCTGGAAGAATCCAGAGAACTTTATCTTTTTGAGAAATTTGCATTTTGGTCCCTTCTGCTGATGCATTGCCCAGAGATTGTGTTGGATATAAGACACACATTATGCCTTAAATCTTTCCTAAAAACTCTGGAACCTTCTTGCCTATTCATCATATCAATTATCATTTGATTTGTTATCTGTAAGATTATCCATCACTAGCTAAGAGCAAGTAGTGTTATTCAAATCTTTTCAATTTTCAGCAATATGGATGTCTGAATCCATTCTGTGTCTTATGGAACTGTTTAACCTATGATTTATTCTAGTTTGAATCCTCATTCATATATTGTCTCTATTCCAAGTATCGCATGGTTAGTATCTTATTTTATGAAAAATACGTTTGACCAGAAGAAAACTCTAAGTGAACGACTGTTATGAACCTGCTTATATGCTCAAAACATTTGCACATTGAGGTCTTCTATCTTATGATTAGGTGTGTTCTTACTTTTGGTCTGCCCGTGTGCTCTACTTAGGTTGAAATCAATCCAGTGTTCAGATCATTATTTTGTGTTTAGCTAATAATGCAACAATAGTTACTCATGTTCTTGCCAGCTTTAATTTCCTTGGTAAAGTTTTGCGAATCTGCAAATAAAAAAAAAAGTTCCACACTTATACATCAGATTTTTGTGCATCCAATAGCTTCAATATCAGTGTGATTTTCCCTTTAATTCCCACCCAAATATAAATTACACATCTAAAAACTTAACATATCAGAATCGTATTGTGTTATTTGACCCAAATTATTACATTGACATTTGATTTCAGATGGAGCTACTTGGCTTTGGAGTATTCTGTGGCGTAACACTGCTTGCTAGTTATGTCTGAGTTTTTTTTTTTTTTGCACAAATTATGGCATTCAACTCCTAGATAGGGAAATACAGTAATAATTTTGAACTACTCTATTCTGTCTTTTTTAAACTAGTCAGTTCTATTATTCTCCCTGCACCTTTCTGTAAGATTTTGTTATTTACTAAAATTTCTTGTTATCTATTGATTATGAAAGTGATGTTAACAGTAAACCATAAAGAACTTATCTTTTCTAATTAGTGCTGTTGTCTTGCAGTTGGAAGAGAACAACTTATTAAAGAATGAAGTCTTGCAAAAAGCACGAGAATTAGAAAAATATGTAAGAACTCAAGACCACCATGCTATCCAGGGTTATTGTTCTAAATTGTTCCCTGTTATGTAGTATTAAGTGGGTTACATGCCCTAGTATATATCTTAGCGTTAAATCAAGCTTCAGGCTGGGATGAATTTTAGTTCTCAATGGTATGGCATATCATCATTCTAAACACTATTTGAGCTGTCCATTATAATATGGACTATAGGTTCACAGAACCATCATTTTTGGGTGCTTATTAAGTCATTTTAAGCTATAAGTGTTTCAGATGCTGATTTCCAACTGCCTGATAATGCAACTAATGCATTTAATGATACACTTTCTATTATAACAAAAAGGATTCTCTTAATATTTTAGTAGTGAATTTTTGTCGTTAACCTTGCTAGTATTTAGTTTTGAAATTTTGTGGGGCTCAGGCATAAACAGGTTGCATTATTGTGTTGTTATCTGTAAATAAAGTGGATATTCTTTGGCAATCCAAACATTATACAGAAACTGATCTTCCATCTGACAGCAAAATCGTTGCTGATTTATTCTCGTGGCTAGAGTGTGTTGGTTGATATATCAACGTTAGGCATTTGTCCCTACATTTAATGTCATCTTAAAAAGTTTGGCATGTGTGTGTGCTAATTTGGTTATTCTTTGCCTGTGCCAAATGCAGGCAGGAAACAAACTTCCATTGTCAAGGAAATAGTGGTGTTATAGTGGTGTTAGTAAAATAAAGGGCACTCCGATGCACGAAGTTCCCGCAAGCTGGGTCTTAAGGAAGGCTCGGACCACATTGGGTCATTGCACGCAACCTTATCTTGCATTTTGCAAGAGGTTGTTTTTGCAACTTGAATCTGAGACCATGGCAACAACTTTAACTATATATTCCAAAGCATCTTTGGACACTTATTTGTAATGGAAGATGTCAGAAAATTACTTTGTTCATTTGTTTTCTTTCTATTTTAATCAGTTTTAGAATACAATGGTAAGATGCAAATAGAATTCCCTCAATAATTAAAACACAACTCCCTCATGGTTAAAACTTAAAAGTCTAGCTTAATAACTAGGTAATAATATGAGTGTCTTAATATAATTGTTACTTTATTTCTACAGTTCATACCTTTTTGATCTTATTTGAGTAGTCTGTTGATGTCATCTTTCTCCTTTTCTTGTCAGAGGTCAGAAGTCAAATCATTAAGGCCTGAGGTACCTACAAATGACCAGGTGGATTCCTATAAAACCAGTTATTCTAATTATTCTGCTGGACATGAAGCAGAGAGGCGATGGTTAGAAAATCATTCACCTTTGAATCCTCAAGCTATGCTTGTGCTCCATCAGAATGGAGTGGCTGGAACGGAGGAATCAAATTTGGATTCTGGTACTGTTAATCAGCACACGTATGGAGGCAACAAGGTTAATGATGACCTTAAAAAATTTCCTGGAGTACATTCTGGTTTAGATAGTGCTGGTCCATCTCAATACTCTACACCATCCTCTAGATCCTTGTCTCCGAGCAGGTAAGCTAATGTAGAGCATGGAAATTTATAGTGACTTCTCTACCAAATTTGAAACCATATTCATAGATGTCACATCCTAGGAGTATACTTCCATGTAAAAGAACATACTCCTCTTGGTGACAATTTGCTAAAAAACAATGTCCATGACCATGTTAGTAAGAAATAGCATGTGATAAAGAGTGATCATATGTAGATAAAGTAAATGTGCATTTTATTCTTTTCTCAAGGTGACAAAACAAGTTTTCATTGTGTAAGCAAGAACATTTTGTACAACAAAAGAAAATGCTATATAAAAAGTATCTTTTTATTCTGATTTTTTTAGATAAAAGAAAGTGCATCGACAAAATGCTAAATGGTAAGAAAATAAGCAAAAACATATTTATTTAACAAGATCAGTTTTTGATGTCTGGTATCTTTAGGCATTTTTTTTTTTTACTTTGGTTTAAATTGGTAGAGACCTCAAAAATTGATCCTCCATGCATGTAAAATTTGAGGCCAAGAAAAACACAGAGTTAACAAAAAAATTCTTAGTGGCTAATTTACAAAGATCTGCATGAATTATAATCTTGATTAAGAATTCAAGAAATCAACAAGAGTAGAATTTCATACCTTGTAAAATTGGAGATTACAGAGTAAGCACAATTTTAGACTATGGTTCAAACCAATATAGACCTCTAAAATTGGCCGTGTCTGTTAAAATTGGAAACCAAGGAAGAGAGGGAGCACAAATTTGATAAGTAGGTAAATATAAAAAGAATGTGTATTTATTATAATTTTAATTAAGAATTCAAGAATCAATTAGATTATAATTCACATCTCAGCATTTAGGTTTTACTTAAGCATACAATAGTCTTTTTATCTATAAATTCTTGCAAATAGTCGCTCTTGTATGCTGTTCTCTTTTTTTTTTTCATTTGTTTTAGAGCAAGAATAACTGCTAAAAAGTGAATTACTAGTGTTAGGTACACGGTATAGGAAGTATCATTCGATACCTAGGCTGTAGCTTTTATCAGTGATAGTCAACGATATAACGTAACAATCAATACTGATTGCATGCAACACATGCACTGACATTGCATGTGGGCTGTTAAAAGCTCTAATCATATGGCTAGGCGCAAAGTATTCAATTTTTAGCATTTGTTTCACCATCTATCATAGCCCTTCTATTCACTTTATGGTTCTCACAACACCCAGCAGCTGTCATTCCACTTTTGAGGATATACATTTATATTACTTTTCATAATTTAAAATGTGATTAGTTTTTTAAGGGTCTAACCTATGCCACCAGTTATCAAACATTCAGCTAATTAGACAATGTACTTCTCTTGGTTGAATCTCCTGCACAAACAAACATAAACACAGTAACAGCACAGATTTAGAAATCAACCAATATTCACGACCAATGGTTCCAGTCTTAATCCATCAATCACAATACAAACTAATTGAAGAAAATGAGTCAACATTAACAAAACAGCCCCTAAATTAACAAAGTAGCCAACATTAACACCAACTCAACAAAAAACAGAAATGAAATAAGATAAAAACTCTATGCAACAACTCTTTAAATCAAGGAAACATTAGAAGCACTTGCTATGATGGAGAACAACTTGGAAGTCCTATCTGGACAATCAATATCTCTTAGTTTGAGAATAGGTAACCATTTAACAATATCAGCAAGAAAAAAAACTCACTCTTACCTCAATGAAGCTTAAGCACGGATGCATATGGTAACCGATCCAAATTGGTAGCAACAAAACAGCAGTTACTGCTTGAAATTAACGTAGGGAAAGAAAATCTGATAAAAATAGGGTATCACAGATAAACAGGAGGGATCCAAGGTTCAGTAACCCACTCTGATCGAACCTGGTTGCTGTCCACTCCAAAAGGAAATTTGGATCTTCCCACTGATCTGGAAATGGTAGGAAAAGAAAACCCTAGTCATTGACAATATCACAGAAGTTGGATGATTCTTTGTCCATGTTCACAAGAAGAGGATCAGTCACAGGGAAGAGGGCCACAGTGAGGAAGAGGCCAGGAGGGAAGAGTTTGTAAGAGAGGAAGACTGTTGCAAGGGAAAGATGGTGCTTCTGCTTACTGGAATAAATTGTGTGCTGGTGGATGGGGGGATCACAGCCCCACCCAATTGGGAGGAAGTAGCTTGGAGTGAGGAGGGAATGTGAGAGAGAGAGAGTGAGAGAGTAGGGATAAGACTAATGGAGGAGAGAGGAGCAACGCAGGCAGCTGATTGCTTCAATTGGCATCTCGGACAATGCCACAAAGAGAAGGGGTGAAGTTTGTATAGGTCTATAAAGGGCAGCTCGGTGCACGAAGCTACCGCCAATGTGGGTCCCAGGAAGAGTTGGATCATATTAGTTCTATTGTACGCAGTCTTATCCTGCATTGCAAGATGCTATTTCCACGACTTAAATATGTGACCACAAGGTCACACAGTGGCAACTTTACCATTACGTCAAAGCTCCCCTTTTTTGTTCAGCTCTATACCCGTAAAAAAAAAGGCCAAATGGACACTTAACCCTCAACACAAGGCTTACCTAACGACCTGACCAAAGACTAAATAGACCTTGAACAGACCTCCAAAAGCTAAATTGCTGGTTTGGTTCAGCTTCAGTAGCTGTAAAATTTCAAAATTTAATCATAAAAAAATTAAAGGGATGTACATTCAATATATAACATAAGATGTCTTTTATTGCTCTTGATAGGCATCAAAAGGAAGGAGGAGACCAAGATCAGAGGTTCATTTCATCTAGAAATGTTTTGGTGCCAGTGTCTGGTCTCAATTCTAGTACTCTGTGGAAGCAGGTAGTTTCGGTTGCTTAAAATTGTAGATTTTTTCTGCAATTTGCTATTTCCAGTTGTTTCTGAGTTGTAAAATCTATGTATAAAGGAACTTATTGTCAAGGTCAGAGAGCATGAAGAAGAGATTGCACAGTTAAGGAAGCATCTTGCTGATTACTCAGTAAAGGTTAGGAGGGCTTGTCATGGTGCCTGCGTTTTTCCTTTTGGTTGATCATTTTGAACCAATCAATAATTATGGCATTGTATATAGGAATCACAAATACACAATGAGAAGTATGCTCTAGAAAAAAGAATTGCTTATATGCGTATGGTGAGCAACCTAATACTTTCTTACCTTCTATAGTTTCCCTTCTAAATTTGTGATTGTTAATAGTGCAAAATATCTCAAAATGAATATTGCAGGCATTTGATCAGCAACAGCAAGACTTGGTTGATGCTGCATCAAAAGCTATTTCATATAGACAAGATATTATTGAAGAGAATATTCGTCTAACATATGCCTTGCAAGTAATATTCTTTGCTTACCTCGCGGGTATATGCTGTGAAATATTGGATCTAAACTCATAAGTTCAAGTGGCTAATATTAAATAAACTTTTTGCTAATTGCTAAAGAAATAGCATTAGTTTCTTATTGTCCCATGGCCATGCTTATTCATATTGTCATCTGGTCCATTGGACCAATGTACATAAGAATGACCATTGTTTCTGGGTTACTAGTTAATGTATCCTCTTCTTGTCTGAGTCATGCTACCTTTGTCTAAAATTATATGTTATAATGCTTTTAAATGGGTGACCTTTTTCTTTTTGTTGTTGCTGTTCTGTAGAAGTATTTTGTAGTAATTAACTAACATTTGGCATCTTTGTTTGAATGTCTTATCTATTTAGGCTGCTCATTCAGAGAAATCTACTTTTGTATCCTCTTTGGTGCCCATGCTGTCAGAACATGGTCTTCAGCCTTCTGTGGTTGATGCTCAGACAATTGTCAGTAATCTTAAGGTTAGTATATTTGGACTTTCTGCAAATAACACGGCAGGTAGCTTAGTAGTGAATCATCGTTCCACATTGCTATGTTTGTAGATAATATAAACTTACTTTCCATTTGGTGCAGCCTTTTTGTTTACTGTCCTTATACATGGAGATATTTTCAACAATGTAAATCCACAGTTTCACAATATTTTTTATTTTCTCACCTTTTGTATTCCATATCACTTTACTATTGTAGGTTTTATTCAGGCACATGCAGGAGAGAATGATCATTGCCGAGGTATCCTTTTTATGTATAGATGTTGTGCTTTTCTCTTTATAATAAATTTTGTCTTATCTTGGTTTTCTTATGAGATTTCACTATGGTGGTGAACTTTGTTTAATGGCTTTTTCTTCTAAAAAAAACAAAATGTTGTTGATCAACAGATATGTACAAGAGTAGCTGTCTAATTCATTTATCCAAATATAATTAATAACTATATACACATTGATGTAGGTTAAAATTACCCACTAACACCGAGCACTGTTGGATGTGCAACTCCTGTATGGTGCAGGGCTCAGTCAATATGAATATAGTGTGATCTGATGGAATAGAGCTAGGCCAGTTTGGCCTTGACATGTTCAAGAAGAGGAAAATGCAGCAACATGGAACAACATGATTATTTGATGGTTGGGTGATTTGTGACAAAACATCATGGAAAAGGCTCATATCCTTAGGCCAATAAAAGGAGAAGCCAAGGAGGGTTTTAGCCAATTGGAGGATTGGGGATTGCTTATCATGCAACTAAGTTTTCTCCAACTTAGACATGCACCTAGCCCTTCATCTTTTCCTTCAACTTTTTCCCTGCTTTGACACATTAATCTTCAGAATCTTCTGTGCGCCACCACAATTGATCGCCTTAGCCTAACCCATTAGTCATATCCAAGCACCTAGCTCAACTTATTCTTTGGTTGAAACACTCAGAGTTAGCATGAACTGAACCCATCACATTCCCACTTCATCTTCTTCTATTGAACCGAACCCAGTTCAGATCCTGAACTCAACCTCTCATCTCAACTTGAACTCCCATAGCCTCATTCCGAATTGAGGTCAAAGCTTGATTTTCATAGCTAGCAGACTTCACTAAAAATATGTTGTAATTTTAGTAGTTTACCACAACAGATTTGACTCTATGCTTGAGGGAAGCCCTTGGCACTGGGCATGGAGACGAGAAGGTCGAAGAAGAGTGCACTACAAAGTTCAATAAACTCACAAGTGAGGTGGATGTTGAAGGAGGCAACCCAATAAGGAGAAGAGTAGCATGTGGTCCGTTTCTTGCTGATGAGGAAATTGTTTTAACTCTGGCATACTTCTAGGCTGTAGGGGATCCGATACTGGTTGACGGAGGCTAGGGAGGCAATGAAGGTCCACGATCCCTTGAACCGTTTCAATTGGTCAATCTACTAAAATTCTCTCTCGAAGATCCTTCGGAGAGAGAGGACAAATACATAGATGAAGAAAGTGTGACAATCTACACTTTCTTATGCAAGAATAATAATAAACAATTGTAGCTCGATGTAATTATACCAACACTTATAGCTCGATGTAATTATGGTTCTTGCTGTAAAAGCTTGCTCGAGCATCAATCTACATAGTGGGGTCGTAGTTGCAAGGAGACGGCGTAATAGAATGATCGATAGAAAGAATTGTTGTACTTGAGCTGTGATCAAAGACTTCTTTTATAAGGCATTGGGGGCGGCTCCAATGATCTAGGGCGCCTCCACGCATGCTAATCTGATTTGAAAACGTCGGGTTTAATCCTCTCCGAGGCACCTCCAATGATCTGGGGCGTCTTCACTATTGTGAAGGTCTATCCTCACAACTTATCCCGTCCAAGTTCCTTTTTAGGGTGCCTCAGTCACCTGAGGCGTCTCCAACCAACTGACGAGCTTGGAATACTGTTAACTAGAGGCGTCTCCAACCAACTGAGGTGTCTGGAGTACTGTTCATTGCAACTTATTTTTTTTTTACTTTAAACTTCTGCAAAATATGGAACTCCGCCCATGATGAACTAGTCATGGCTGGTCCCAATCCCGGACAAAGGAGGAGGGTTGCGTTAGGTTACCTGCTAGCGTTAAAACTATGACAAATGTCCAATGAATGGATCCATTAAACTATTGTGCTAATGCTAGGTTGTTTCCCGGAAAGAATACATTGCAGGGTCCGACTGTAACGTCTCGGCAAGGACCGCTTACATTTTCATAAGAACTTGACTGTAGTGTTAAATAGGTAAGAATTCTCATACCATAAGTTGGATAAAAATAAATATGATAGAAAAATTAATAGTCTAGGATTTGGAATATAGAACATAAAAATCCTCATTGGTAAATCAATGGAGGTAGTAGATATGATGATTAGGAGAATGATTAGTATTTTGTGTGTACAAAAGATAAAATGGGTAGGTGAGAAGGCAAAGATGATAGAGAACTCGAGTTTAAGTTACGGTACATAGGAGGAAAGAGTAAAACAAGAAATGAAGTGGGTATTATTGTAGATAGTTCGTTGAAGGATGAAATTATAGTAATTAGAAAAGGGGATCGATTTATAGCTCTTAAGATAATAGTGGCGAAAGGAACTATGAACATAATTAGCGTATATGCACCGCAAGTAGGATTAAATGAAGCTATCAAATCAAGGTTTTGGGATGACCTAGATGAAGTATTACAAAACATTCTGCCGAATGAAATGATTTTAATAGGAAGTGATCTAAATGAGCATGTCGGAGTGAAAAAAAAATAATATGAGAGGATACATAGGGTTATGGGTTTGGAACGAGAAATGAAGAAGGGAAGAGCGGTGGAAGAGGTATTTTCATCAACTTTTTAATGAAGGTTTAGGTGACCAACTTAACTTAAGTAATTTAAGTAGGTCAAATGAGTATAGAAATTTAAATTTTTATCGTAGAATTCAGACTTTAAAAGTAGAACAAGCTTTAAAGCTTTAAATGGGATGTATAATGGAAAAAACTGTTAGACTAGATGATATTCCGATAGAGGTATGAAAATGCCTTGGCAAACAAGGTATTGAATGACGTACAAAATTATTTAACATGATATTGTAAACAAAAAAATGTCTGATCAATGGAGGGTAAACACTTTAGTTCTCTTATATAAGAATAAAGGAGACACATAAAATTGTGCAAATTATAGGAGTATTAAACTAATGAGTTATAGTATGAAACTTTGAAAAAAAATAATAGAAAAAAGATTAAGGAAACCACGGTGATTGAAAATCAATTTAGGTATATGCCTGATAGAAGCTATACATCTTCTTAGATAGCTAATTGAAAAATATCGGGAGTAAAAACAAGATCTACATAAGGTATTAGAAAAAGCTTATGATAGAGTCCCAAGATAATTTATGTGGAGAATTTTAGAAAAGAAAGGTGTTAGCGTAATATATATAGAACTAATTATGGATATGTACGAGAATGTAACGACCAGAGTAAATATTTCAGGTGGAGTAAATGAAGCATTTCCAATAAAGATAGGGTTACATCAAAGATTAACTCTAAGTTCTTTTTTTTTACACCAATTATGAACGAACTCACTACACACATTTAAAACACAATACTGGGAAACACTAGAAGGGAAAGATTTTAGGCATAGTAGAATAAAAACAGAATATATGAAATTTAGGTTTAGCAATATTATACGTAATGAGACAATTGTTAAGATAGAAGATGATAAGTTGTCTGGAATCGAGAGCTTTAAATATTTAGAATCATTTTTACAAGATGATGGAGGCATTGAGAGAGATGACTTACATAAAATACAAGTAGGATGGTTGAAATGGAGGAGAGCGTCCGGTGTTTTATGTGACCATAAAATACCTCTAAAACTTAAAAGAAAAGTTTCGCAAAACCGCAGTTAGACTTGCTATGTTATATGGAGCTGAATGTTGGGTGACTCGAGCACATGAGCAGAATATAAAAATTATAGAGATGAAAATGTTAAGTTGGATGTGTGGACATATGAGGATGGACAGAATAAGAAATGAGAGCATTAGAGAGAAAGTCGGAATTGCATTTATTGAAGAAAAACTCCAAGGGTGCGTTTGTTTAAGTTATCATGTATAATCTTGGTTATGTGATTATTAGGTAATCACATAACCAAGGTTATGGGGAATAAAACATAATCAAATGTTCTTTGGTTCAACCTAGGTAATACAACAAAAATTTATTTGTTTGAAGGTTTTAATAAATAACCTAGTTTAATATTTTACTATATTACCCTTACTTACAAAACCAACCATTATTATTATTATTATTATTTAAACTCTATGTTTTTTTTTTTAATTTTTTCTTTTTCACGTTTTTCTTTATTTTTATGTGTTTTTTATTTTTTTTTATTTCTATTCGTTTTTTTTATTTTTTAATTTTTTTTAAAAGTTTACTACTTTTTTTATTTTTAATTTTTTTATGTTTTTTAATTTTTTAATATTTTTTCTATTTTTTATATATATTTTAATTTTTTATGTTTTTTATTATTTTTTACTTTTTTTATTTTTTTTACATTTTTTATGTTTTTTTAATTTTTCCCCCTTTTTTTTATTATTTTTTAATTTTTTATGTTTTTTCTATTTTTTAACTTTTTTTTATGTTTTTTACATTTTTTTATTTTTTAAAAGTTTTTTGTTTTATATTTTATATTTTTTTTCTTTACATTTTTCTTTTTATCACATTTTTCTCTTATTTGAAGGTATTTTGGATAAAAAAATTTCGTTAACTCCGGAATCAAGAAAAACCTCAGTTTTCCGATTCCGGGTTGCATGACCCTTTTGCTGATGTGTCGGGCATTGAACATTACTCGGGAATCATCGATTACCTAAACCAACAAGGTTTTCATTGATAACCTTAGATGGATAACCAAGGTTATCAAGGATAACCCTGAGCCAAACGCACCCCAAGAGACATGTTTAAGATGGTACGAACATGCACTTAGACGACCAATAAATGCATCAGTTACTCGATGTGAAACTATAACAAACACACATATCAAACGAGAAAGAGGAAGCCCAAAAAGACTTGGTTAGCAATAATAAAACAAGATAAAATTTATTTAAGTATAGATGATATAGAAGGAGATATAGTTCAATGACATAAAAGGATCTATACAGCCGACCCCTCCTAGTGAGATAAGGCTTGGTTGTTGTTGTAAACTTTTGCAAAATATGTTTGTCCAATGACAAAACCAGGGAGTGAAATATCGTGTCGTGTCGCTTGGCACGCACGGTATTTACTGTTGCAGACCGAAATCGGCACCCATCGCGCGAAGAATTCATCGTCACGTGCGTGCCTCCATGATGGCATGCATGACAGAAGGAATCAGATTCGATTCCTCCTGTCGCCACGATCGTTTGTATAAAGGAGAGAAGGGGAGGCAAGCACCGATGGATCAGCGGCAAGTGACTACGAATCAGATTTAATTCCTTCTGTACAGAAGGAATCGGATTCCTTCCGTCGCAGATCAATTGATCACGTGACAGAAGGAATCTATTGCGTGATCGATTTATCGCAATTGAAGGAATCCATTTGATTCCTCCTGTCGCCGCGATCGTTTGTATAAAGGAGAGAAAGGGAGGCAGGCACCGATGGATCAGCGACGAGCGATTGCGAAGCAAGCAGCGACGAGCGACTACGAGGCAAGGCGAACAGCGCGAGCAACGAGGTGGTGATGAGTAGCTCTAGACTGGTATTATTTTCCTTGTTCGCAAACGGCCGGGATGCCTCCAACTATACCTCGAACACGAGCACACGAACAACTCGCAGGTGGCGCCGAAGGCATCGCGGGAGGCTTCCGGAGCCATCAAAAGCTCCTGCGTCGCCAAAAGCTCCGGCGTCGCAAGGCGGGGCACCTCCCGCGGCGGCTAGAAGCGTCGCGAGGTAACTCTCTCGGCGTTGGAAGCCTCCCAACGCCTTCCGGGCCCGCCAAAAGCTTTCCCGACGCCTTCCGGCCCCATCCCTGACGTCGTTGGAAGCCTTCGCGACGTGGCCTGTCGGAAGCCCTAAAATTGAGCAATTTTTTTTCTCGATAGCGTAATTTAGTTAATTTATATTAAAAAAATTATAATATTTCAGATTTATATTTTCATATTTTTATTATTTTAAATTCCATTTAAAAATTTTAAAAAATTCTAATTTTTTAATAAATTATATTTATATTTTTATATTATTCTGATTTTTTTTACTATTTAAAATATATATTATTTAAATTAATTAAATAAATAAATATTTAATTTATATAATTATTATATATAAAATTCCAATGGTAAATACATTTTTATCGTTATAAAATGATGATCATTACTTGGAAATATGTATTATTGTATTATTCTTAATATTTTATAATGTATAGGTAATGACATCAAAACAACAATCTCATGATACAGCTTGAAGACACGCACGTCGATTAGAAAATCAGTTCCATTGGTAATGTTTGCATTGCGATATAATTGGACGCGATGGTGGAGTCACACTCCTAAACAACATCTTGCCAGATGTTTCTAATTGTCTAAAAGTTTCTCAAGAAGTTCATCGTGCAATGAAAGAGGAATTTGATGACAAAAAAGTATTAAAGTATAAACAACAACAACATCGTGAACTTATTGATAGACGAAGCTCTAAAGAACCAATCTATGATGAATTTGAAAGTTGTGATGAAGTTCCAAATGACGAAGACTTTTTAGCAGCTCTCAGTGCCTCTCGAACTCAATATGACTATGAGCAAAATATGTGACATAAAAGTGGCTAGCTGGTCCTGTAGCAACATTAGGAAGAAGTGTAAGTGTTCATATTCTTTCAATGCAAGGTGGTATTGGTCGTTTTTTTCCTTCTATGAGATGAAGACATGCAGTTGATATTGCTAATATTGATCCACTGGCATTCCCAGACCAAGCTAACAAGCAAATTACGATTAATGATGCATATTCAAAAGAGAAAAAGGAATCAATTGGTAAAAGTATTGCTAAATTTTTTCATTTCAATCATATTCCCCCTAATGCAGCAAACAACACATACTACCGTATCATGGTATCCAACATCCAAAAATCTAGTCCTGGTATTCAACCTCCAACTACATATGAAATTGTTGGTCCATATTTAGATGAACAAGTGGAGGAGATAAAGACTTGGACCCTATCATGCAAGAAGCAATAGAGCTTATATGAGATTATGTTGATATGTGATGGCTGGGCAGGACCTACACGGATGAGCATTATCAACTTTTTACTATACTGCAATAGAAAGGTGATATTTCATAAATCTATTGATGCAACTAGAGACTATCATGTTGCACCCTACATATATCATTTAATGGATAGTGTATTCAAGAGATAGGTGCAGAACATATAGTGCAGGTGATTACAGATAATGGTACCAACTTTAAGAGGGTTGGAGAGTTATTGGAGCAATAGTATCAAATATTATTTTGGACACTATGCACAATACACTATATCAATTTGATGATGGCAAATATCAGTAAATTCGATATAGTGAAGAAGGTAGTGAAAAAAGGTCAATCTTTAACAAAATTCCTCTATAATCATCATTGGGTTCATAGATTAATAAGGAAATTTATTGATGGGGAGATTCTACGACCAAGAGCGACTAGATTTACCACTCACTTTCTCCTGTTAAATCGTTGAATCAGAAAAAAGTCGGATTGAAGATCATGTTCTTTTCTAACGATTGGGAAGCCTCTCGATATTCTAATATGGCCAAAGAGGTGCAAAAAATTATTATATCTGTCAAATTCTATATCGCAAATATTTTTATAGCAATAGAACTATTGTACGTTGTTCTACATAAAATTGATATGGACAAGAAGCTACAAATGGACAACGTTTATCATTTAATTCATGAAGCAAAAGAGGAAATTATGAGGCATCTACAATCACCAACCAATTATCAACATTATATAATCACTATAAGATGGGACGATCAAATGGGAAAATATATTCATTTGGTCAGTACGTATTTTTTAATGATAAATAATTTTTAATATTGTTATTAATAATTATATATGTTTAATTATTATAAGTTATTATCTCAATTCGGCATATCAATACCATTATAATCTTGGCACAAATAATGATTTATTAGTAACTCTCTGACATGTAATATCAAGACTACGTACAAATAGAGAATCAATTGCTGAGACTATTAATAAAAGTTGATTATTTCTAGAGGCATATGATTCTTTTAGCAATCTTATTGCAGTGTCATGCAGATATAAAATCGATGCAGGTAAATATAGTAAAAATTATTACTAATTATTGTCAACAAATATAAATACTATTTTAATTTTCTTCTTATTTATCTTACAGCTAAGTGGTGGTTACAATATGGAGGATCATCTCCAAATTTGAAAAAGATTGCAGTACGAATTCTCTCACAGACAACGTCTTCAAGGGGTTGTGAAAGAAATTGATCAACTTTCTCCCTCATTCATATAAAAACACAAAATCGTCTTTCTTATCGTCGCTTGGAGAAGATGGTCTACTCTCATTATAATATGCGTCTTCAATTAAGAGCAATAACAGAAGAGCATGAAGAACAAGAGTTGATGTAGACCCATTTGATATTAGATTTGTCTAAATTAAGAATGATCCAATGATGAATTGGTAGAGCGCCGTGGAGACTGAGAATCCATTACTTGATGAAACGGGAGACCCTCCACGACTATCTCAATTTCTTACTCAACAGATTGAAAAAATGCAAGCTAGAGGAGATATCTATAAGGAAGAAGATGATGAAGTTTTTGATCAAGAATTTTAATTTTCTAGATCTCGGTCTAAACGTTCTCAAACATCCCAACCCCAAACCCAACTAAAGTCCATAAATAAAGGCAAAGGTAAAGCTCCTGCAATTTTTACTAAAAAGAAAGAAAAAGGTAAATCTCCTGTTTTTACAGGAAGGGGTCAATTGAGAATTGGAGAAAATCCACCCGATGCAATTGATGAGCAAGAACATGATGACAGTGACGAAACATCATCACCTTCTGACACCGTAGTCCGATGAGAAATTCAAAATGAAGATAGTGATTTTGATAGTAATGCAAGTACTTATGGAAGTGATGACAGTGGTGATGCATATAGTGGTCCCTACTCTAGCACCGGAGCCATGGACATGTGAGATAGATTGCACACATGCAACTCAAGATTTTGATCATAGAGCTAGAAGTAGTGCTATTTAATATCAACGTCGATATAAGGGTGACAAACAAAAGAAAACTTATAATTATCAAGATATGCGGGAGAGTTTAGATGAGATTGATTTTGATCGAAGTTCATCATACTCGCAACCTTCTTATTATAACTCTAATGCATCATATGGTGATCCATCATACCAGAGCTCAAGGACGTATTCTTATCCAGTTATCCTTATCCTGTGCCTGTACCAGTTCCAATTTCAATAATGCCAGTTCAAATTCAACATCCAGTGATGAATCGAGACATGTTGATAAATCAATATCAATATTGCATGTCATGGGATGATTATTTAATTTGGGCGTTGGAGAACTATGAAGTTGACCTAATCAGAATGTTGCAAAAACCAATGCTTTATCTGATTCACACCACTCTTTTTGGTATTAGTAAGGTAACATATTATGATGTATCAATTTTAATTCAAGTTTTTTATAGATCATTTTTTTAAAAAAATTATATTTAATTATTTTTTTAACAATATTAAGTTGTTCAATAATTGAGAATTTGTATAAAATCAATAAACTTATTTTTAGATTATACACTAAATATATTTATTTAATAATTACTATATAAATAAAAAATTACTGAAACGGTATTAGCACGCACGATACGATATCGAAACAGTATCGTTCCGGTCTGGGACCGAAACCTCGGCACAAGTCGAGATTTTAAACTTTGAACAAAACTACTTGCATAACAAAGTTAGCACAGATGCATAAATTGTGAATTAGATCCTGTCTAATCAAGACTATGATCTTGTCTTGGTCTTAACTTAGATTTCTAGGTTAGATCTAAGTTGGACTAGCGCCTACAGTCCCACTAGGACTCGTCTTTACTGGATCTTTCTCCTCTAATTGCTTACATAACTTATCATTTGTAGCATTACTTGACGTCTGATCTCTTGACTCACCGACACTTCAGCCTGTTGTCTAGTCCTACCAATTTGTAGAATTACTTGACGTCTGATCTCTTAACTCACTGGCACTTCAACTAGTTGTCTAGTCCTACTGGACTTCCTGCTAGACATCTGGTCCTCTTTAACCTATCTAGGTTTCCTGCCAGTTATGTGGTCCTGGTGTCCTCTAGATCCGTCAAATCCTTCAATCTGCACTCTTGGTAAACATATTAGATTAACTTTGAACCTTTGACAACATCAAAATATATGTTCGATTCTAGTGCTCCCTACACCAACACTTATACCTGTGGATGATGGCTAAATGTTTTAGTGATAGCATTCCAGGAATTGGAGAAAGAAAAGGTAAAGCCAGCAAAGTCAAGTTAAACTAACAGAGAATTTAGAGGGAAATATGGTTCTGATGAGGAGAATGTGGAGTTGAATTAACCAAGGAAAAGGAACAAATATGTGCTAACGCTTGATGTGGAGGAGCCAAGTAGTGGATCAGAACCAAGAAGGGAGTGTCTAAGATTGGGTGTAATAAGGTACCCTTCATCTTCAATTTGCAGAAGTCAATACATAGGAATTTTCAGATGCTGCACATACGGACACATACATATAGATTCTTTGGAGCATGTTCATCCCCTTATCTACTTATGTCCCTGTATGGTATGTCTAATGTTTTGATGTCCCGGTTTTCTCGATGATGTTGAGAGGATAGCTTGTCGATTGTTCTTCAAGTTACTTCTAGGGGAATTGATGGGTGACTTTTTGTTGTGAGTAGATTAGAAGGAAAAAATCTAAATGCCCCATAGATCTTGGTTCTTTTAGAAATAAAAACAAGAATCCGCCTTTATCTCAACCACGTCTAATCATGTCTACATTTCACAAGACTGATAAGTCTAAGTAGGTAGACACCAAAGGGATAATGGGCATGATACTGATGAACCTGTACATTTGAATATTCAAATTGGAGAGTTGATTAGGAAAGGACATCTAAAAAAGTTTGTTAGGCCTGAGAAGATTGAAAAGCCAAAGGAGGCAAGATTAAATAGGGTATTGGTGCAGAAGCACATCAATGTTATAATTGGGGGACCGACCTTGTGGAAAGAGTAATAATAAGTCTAAATCTTATGCAAATTGTGGAGGAAACATTCATACTTTGCTCTTCACTTAGAGCCAGAGTACAAGTTGAGTTTGGAAGCTTACTAAGTGGATGTAGGGGGAATTAGCCAGAACCATCTAGGTGTGATAGTGATCTTGCTAATTGTTTAGTCTGAAGGGTGATTTGGTTAAGACACCTACTAATTTGCTAAAATAGCATATTTCACTTTTAAATGGAGCTTTTGACCTTGTTTACTTATGAGGAAAGAAAATAAACAAAGAAAAATGTTTTCAATAGTTTTGTTTTCCTTGGAGAGAATTATAGTAGAATTTTCCTTCTGACTATTTCCTCAGAGGGAATGAAAGAGGGACAGAGTTAAATTTTAAATTTTTTTGGAAGGATTCCTTCTAAGCATTTCTTTGGAAGGAAGCAAAGAGGAAGATGAGAGAAACTTAAAGTTTATAGGTTTATTATTTAAAAAGTAAGCATAAATAAAAAATAATTTTAAAAATTTTAAAATCAGATTTGAGCTTCGTTGCATGCAAAAGTTAGATTTCTATCCGAATCAAATGGTACTAATACAGTGAAATCTTAGGAAAGACTTCCCACTTTTTCTTTTCCCTCTTTTTCTGCCAAAGGAAATGGAAGAAAATTACCATTCGGAAAATCTTTTCAGTCACCTTATTTGCCTCTGCTTCGGTCTAATTCTAGAAATGAAGCTTTAAGGATTCCTGCTCTTATGAATGCTTTAATTCATCTATATTGAAGGGAATAAATTTGGAAGAAATTTACGGTTCTTTTCTTCTCTCCCTCATTTTCTGCCAAAGAAAATGGGAGAAAATTACCATTTGGAAAATCGTCCAATGACCTTATTTGCATCCGCTTTGGTCTAATTCTAGATATGAAGATTTAAGGATTTCTGTTCTTATGAATGTTTAAGTTCATCTAAACTGAAGGAATAAATTTGGAAGAAATTTGCTTCCCAAAGCTGAATGAGCCTCACATAAGATGTAACTACACAGGAAAAGCTGAAAGAGTCTCAGTATCAGATAACTCCACTATATGCAGAGATATCAGATGCAAACTTTCCTGCACAGTCACCTTTCCACAAAGTCGCACAAGTGGCGGTTTCTGTATGTCATGAATGCTTTCTTATTTTTGTTAGTTGCATTGAATTCATATATTCTAAATTTTAATGTATCATTTTGTAAGAACAAGAATAGCCTGGAAATTGTGCCTCAACCAGCATATTCACATGCAAGGTCTCCAATTTCTTCTCCTAATTTCCAAACAAATCATGATTGGGAGACAGTTGGGATCCAAAACCAGCAAGTTGGTCCAAGTAGTATTCCTGCAAAGGCTCTGGACCAGGACATTCCTGAAACAAGCGGTCCTTCCATGAGGAGGTCAGGTTTGATAATTATTTCTTCCTTTAGATGGTTTAATCAAAGTTCAAACAATTTGATTTGTGTAATTTTTGGTTGATTTAAATGATGCATTAATGTATTGTATAAGGTTCCTTCTCGACTGGGCCTTGAATTATCTTGGTTCCTGGAGTAATTTGTTATGCCTAGCAAAGTTCTATGAAATTAATGCAACAGCGCATGGCTGAACTTCAGCCACAGATATACGTTTTCTTCCCTTTGTTTACTTGAAAGTATCACAGGCTTAGAATTGCTACACTTTAAGCAACTACAATAAAGAATGATTTTGAAATTGGTACATGATGGTATCTCCAGATATTTAGATGTTATTATAGCATCTTCATTTATATTGACCACCTTTTTCTCGTGCAAATGATTTGGAATATCATCGAAACATATTGTTCTGCTTGCAAATCGACACGTGAACAGGTCGAGACTAGCTGGATGAGGGTTCTCTACTAAGACATGCAAGTGTTTGGTGACCATCTTCTACGAGTGAGAGGATTCGAAACAAGTCCTCAGGGATCACTTGGAGCAGCTCCTTATAATTGGTGAATATCTTTTGTGAGCCAAGGGTTATGCAATGACTCGATACAACTCCACAAGGACTGCATTGACTCACAAATATCTCCTCAAGGACAACACCTTGTAGTGGAGTTCCACAAGGGATTTCTTTAGCTCGCAAATAACTCTGAGGAATGTACATTCTCTGAAAGTGATTTCTTCAACCTGCAAACAACTTTGGAAGGGCCAAAGTTTCAAACATCTTATGTCAACTGAGTAATAAACCGTGGAATAACATCTTCCCTCTCTGTCTCCAATTAGCCACCAGCCCCATGTGTCGGTACTCCGCCATATGTTGGCACTCTGGCACAATACTGAAATCATCTCGTTCTTATTGGCCATTGAAACTCTAGCTTGAAACGAGATTTATACCTTGCTTTCTTACATCATTATTTGTTGCCAATAAATTTTTTTCCACCTTTTTGGTTATTTTTCATTACGAGACAAACAGAGTTCATTTTTGGGTTGGGGTGTTGATCTGTTTGCTAGTTGTTGCTCATTCTCATTGCTCATTTATAATATGCTGTATCATTTTTGATCTTCTTGTTAGAATAACATCTTCCCTCTCTGTCTCCAATTAGTCACCAGCCCCATGTGTCGGTACTCCGCCATATGTTGGCACTCTGGCACAATACTGAAATCATCTTGTTCTTATTGGCCATTGAAACTCTAGCTTGAAACGAGATTTATACCTTGCTTTCTTACATCATTATTTGCTGCCAATAACTTTTTTCCACCTTTTTGGTTATTTTTCATTTTGAGACGAACAGAGTTCATTTTTGGGTTGGGGTGTCGATCTGTTTGCTAGTTGTTGCTCATTCTCATTGCTCATTTTATAATATGCTACAATGGATATCTCTTTTATATGACATCTTTGTGCTAATCGGGGCTGTGCTTGCGGTATTAAATACATGAATTATTCCTGATTTGGGCCTTAAAATTTATCCTGGCGTTTATTTGACTATTTTCAGGGATGTTTCATCCCAAACAAATCAAGGGGAAACTTTTTCTGTTGAATCTAAAAACCAGACATCTTTCAAAGACCCTGTTAGAAGTTCCCAAACTGATGACCCAGAACCAACTGCTCACCATGGAAAAGAACCTTCTGTTCATTGGGCTCCTGGAAACTCACCTTACATGAGTACAGGACAGGATGAACCAAATGCTTATTCTTACCTTCCTACTGTCCTCGAGGAGCCTAATTCTTCATTCTCTGAAGGTGCAGGAAAATTTTTTTGCATCTCAGGAATTAAGGATTTATTCCAGCATCTACATTGGTACAATTGAAACTTCTAATAATTTTTGTGGTATGCAGCTGATGATGATCCACTGCCAGCCATAGATGGTCTTCGAATTTCTGGTGATGCTTATCCTGGATGTGAACTTCATGCAAGTGGGTACTCGATCAACGGAACAACAAGTTGTAATTTTGAGGTATGCGTATTAAATTTTGTCACATCCCATATAAGACTGTAGAATTTTGCCTTTGAATTATTGACTACTGAATTCAGTCCTATGACATTAGTTCTTTTATTTTGCAGTGGGTACGATATTTAGAAGATGGCTCTGTTAAGTACATTGAAGGTATTCCTTAACTTGGCCTGGATGTCTTCTCATCTTTTTTCCAGGAATTTCTTGCTCATTACATTTCTCTATATCTCTCATGGTAGGAGCAAAACAACCTGACTATCTAGTTACTGCCGATGATGTGGACTCATACCTTGCTATTGAAGTCCAACCTCTGGATGACAGGAAGCGGAAGGTTTTTTCTTTTCTGTTGATGTGTGTGTGCATTTCATATTTAGTATTCATTCATGGTATAACCTCGAACCCACTAAGAATTAAACGTCATGCCATCATATGATAGCCTGCTTGAGTTGAAGGCAGATCATACTCCTCTCGACTTGGTTTCTCTAGTATCATGTCAGCATATGATAGCCTACTTGACTTTGTTTCTCCTATCTGCTGCCTTGATTAATCTGTGCTCTTTTAGCTAAGGGTTAGGAAAAGATAGAGACAAGGTTTTGGTTCACATCATTCATTTTGAGAGTTGCTTAGTCTGGTACGTGGAAATTAATTGCATGGTAGAACGTACTTAGAATTCTTTGTATCGGTTGGTTAGAAGAAAATGTAATTTTAGTCAACATTTTTTCACTTTGAGAGTTGTCTGGTACATGGAATGATTCAATACGTGGTACAATGTTTGAATTATATTCTCTTTTGAATCACTGGTTTGAACAAAACGTGATTCTTTGGAATTTGAAGTTGATCCTTGTATGAATGTGTGTACATACAATTTGCATACATTTGTCCAAATCATGATGCATGGTTGAATAATATGGGTGAGGTCATAAAATTTCCCGGTATTATACAACTTAGCATATTATATAAATATCCAAATGGTAAAAGCTCTGACTTTTCTCATTACTTTCAATGTTTCATGTTAAAAGTGTAATGTGGCTACTTACCGACGTTTGCAAGAAAAGGGGAATGATTCTTCTGATCTCTTTCATCAGAGTGAAATGTCTAAATGAACACTGGTTGAAACATTCCTGCATTATCCGAATACTTATTCTATATTAGTACTTTTATAATCCTGGTGATTTATTTAATCTAACACAGACTCTTTTTTCTTACTCTAGGGTGAACTTGTAAAGGTTTTTGCCAATGATCAAAGGAAGATAACTTGTGGTGAGTAACAAATTTTTATTATGTTGGATTTTCTTTTCCTTTATATCATATTAGCTATTGCTTCCTCCTGAATGTTTGCCAGCTTATTTTGCCGAAGTTTTGCCAATGGGGATGTATGACCTACAAAAGGTTTATGTTCTGAAGCAAACAACTTTTCTGTTTTGAGATGTGTTGTTTGAGATTGAATAAGGAGATTGACAATCTGTCAGGAGTCTCAGGAGTTAAGTCGGCAGTATATTTATTCTGTAGAAGAAGACAAGTAATACTGGTTTAAGCATCTGCAGTTTGTTACAGTTACAGGGTAGCATAAACTTTTTCATGTATAAGATTTGGTTAAATTTGTTTTTACCTATTTCATTGGACCTTCCTCTAGGATTGCTTACTTTGTGGGAAGATAGGAGGGTGAGGGGTGGAGGGAAATGACACAATATGCACATGTGATTCCATATGTAATTTTGTGAGCCTCTCTCTCTCCTGCCTTCCCTTCCCTTTTCTACCTTGGTAAACTCAGCCTAATATCATTTGCATACTATTTCCAGATAGAATTAACTATATTACAGTGAAGATTTGCTAGTTCCTTATTGCCTCAGTTTTAATTATCAGTCAAATGATTTACTTTTGATCTTTATGACAATTATATAAATTTAGTTTTCTTTCTCCTTGATTGTTTACAGATCCTGAAATGCAAGAGAAAATTAAGAGAACTTTGACTAATGGGCATGCAACTTATGATGTATCATTATCGGTACTTTACTGCTTTCCATAATTTTTGCATCTCTGTGATTTCATGTACTATTAACGTTCAAGAGCCCTTTACCTGTTTCACATGTTAACTAATGCCAGACTAGATATCTTGATATATGGGAAACTGCAATTTTGGCAATAAAAAGAGAAGGCTATAGCATAAAATGTATTGGATCACGTGGTGGTGTTGTTACAGAGAAGTTTCAGCAAAATACCACAGTATGATTTTTTATTCAATTATGCATTTGGCTCTAAGTGTACTCTTCCCTCTCCACCAATTTCTTATCCTTCCTCTCTACACGTTATTTGTAATCTTATGCTCTTATTTTTTATTTAATCCCAGAATATGTTCAGTTGTAGATGTTTTTATCTATTTTTTGGCCTTTTTTATTTAATTCTACTGCATGGTCTTGTTGGTTAGGTTAGTATCTTTGAACTGTGTTGAAGTAAACTTCTATCATTGATTATGTTGTGCTTGCTGCAGATCTCCATTCCGTATGGACATCCCACAGAGTTTCTAATTCAGGATGCTAGCGGGGATTATCTACTAAAAACAGAAGAGAGTAGTGTGTAAGTTAAAAATATATCTGTATACACCACTTCTAGGTTGTTTATATTATATATAATTGTGAAAATTAGGATTCTCATTGCACAAGTAGTTCCCTTTACTTGGGTTTATTACTTATTATTACTACTTTGCAGTTGACACCCTAGATTATGAATTATCCACAATTAGTTCCTTAACACTCTTGCACAAGTTGGTTCAAAGATATCATCAAAACTTATCTTAAGGATTTTGCTAGGACTATTGGAGCCGAAAAACATTGTGGCAATCTCATTTGATTGCACTTTCGTCCCTCAATGTCTCTGTTTTGTCATCTCGTGAAACACTAGACTATAAAGGGAGAATGATTGATGTAGGTGTTATGAGATTTCTGAGATTGTATTATGGGGAAAATAAAAATCTTATTAAGTTTATTTATTCATCATACACCCCAGAATATGAATTATTTATAATTAGGTCTGTAACAATATGAACACTTTTTTTCAGCGATATATTACTCCACATGATACTTGGCACTATGGCATGCACAATTTAGCTATCATGATATTCACTCTCTAATGTCTTACTGTTGAATTTTTCAGGTCGAGAGATACCATTGTTCTGACATTGAGATTATTCATAGTGATGGTACCTACTTGACTAAATACATTCCTAAATCTCCTTTGCACAGGTCTTTTTTGTCCATGCGATATCAATATGTCAAACCTGACCATTTGATGCACCTTGTTTTTTTAGGTTTACAATTTTTTTCTTTTGTTCTAAGATTCAATTCATTTATTTGGAAGCTAATTAAGAAAATCCGAGTAACTTTTTGGAAATTGGTTTGTTGTTCTAAGGACAACAATATCACGAGTGACTGTAATAGCATGTAGTTACACTGCTCAGCTTGGTCTTCCCTTTGTTTTTGGAAGATATTCTATCATAACCCTGTGATGCTTACTATCTTAGCATCTTTAGTGAGCTTACGCTAATCAACCTGCAAACTACCACTTAATGTGTTTCTTTATACATTTTTGCGATCACAATTTTTGAAATAGTTGTTTTATAATCTCTGTATCTAGAACCCATCATTTCCACGTTGTGCTTCCATTGAGAATCTAAATTCTTTGCTTTATAAAGCATGTAGTTGCTTTATAATCTAAATTCTTTGCAATAGTATATTCCAAAGAGTACTCCCAATAATGTTTAGGAGGCGCACAAACTGTCTCCCAATAGCGTTTGCACTTCATCCTTTTCTAGCTGTTTCAAATTATTTAGCGTTTCCAATTGAAATTATAAAATCAGTTGCAGTTGTATGAATATATTCCAAAGACATGCAAGCTTTTGTTAAATTTTGATTGTGTGATAAACAAAAGCTTATCATGTAAGTAGGATTTAAGAAAGGAACTAATCTTCTTTAATACTCATCTTGCCATTTCCGCTTGTTCGTGGGCATACACGAACTCATATATGTCCTTGCTGAGCTGGCTCGACGTCATTGTATTTTTAGTTGTCAATTGATAATGAATTGGATCTTTGTACATCTTTTTAAGTCTGGAAAGACTGGTCTGAGTTTATTTATCCACATTTTTTCTAATGTTGTATGGGACAAACCTATGCGCCTTGATTTTTCTTTGGCAAAATGGTTATCCATTCTTGCAACCTGTTCAAGGACAGCTAAATGAGGTTTCCACTTGCATTGCAGGCTGGTGAGAAAAGAAAAGGGAAGAAAAAGAGTATATTTTTCAAGTAGAGTTTACTAACAAACCAAAGGATTGATGTATATTTGTTTTTGTTTTTATTCTTTTTATCCTTTTGGTGTTGTACTCGGTGTACGCAAGTGAATTGCTAGAAGGTAATCACTCTGTGCTGCCATTGTGTAAAATTTATTTATCTATTTTATTTTAGCGAGAGGAAGCTTTCTCAACTTAAATTTGTTTGGATATACCCTAATTTATATTATGTGATGTATAATAGTACCAATTGTAACAAAAAAAAAAAATGATTATATTTACTCTAAATGTTCCTCACAGTCCGTTATTTGAAAAGAGATAAATTACCGGATTAATTTATAGTTTGACTGTCAACATGTTCCACCAAATTAGTTCATCATATTTATATCAATCAACGTATTGCCTAGGACTTGTATCAATCGACATAATGCCAAGGCCATGTCCGTACAGTTATAATAAACCAAAACTTGTAGAACGTATACTCATAATAAATCATAAAAACATTTAAGTACTCTAGGAACATCATATTTTTTGAACAGCTAAATATCCACAGTATTTAAATCTTTTATTAATTTTTGAGTACACATAGAACCCCCTTAAGCTTAAGTTGATCAAACAAAAGTATCATTTTTTTTGTTAATGTTTTATTTAACTAGCTTACTAACCTCACCTATTCATCTTTTGTGATTGCCCGTAATCTTTCACTCGAATTGTTTAAACAAACTTGCTTTAAATAGACTAAACCTTAACCAATTAAGACCATGGCACAATTATGATCCTATACAATAGCTTGGCACACTTATCACAAGATGTAGAATAAACAAATTAATGTGACCCAAAAAGGACCATAAATCAAAATTTACAAGTTTATATGAATTTACTTCTCTATGAATCCAAAGGAGCTAATTATACAACAGTAACAAAGCTTCTATGTTGAACAACTCCCTTGACAGTGTCCGCCCTCGCAAGTTGTTCTCACTTGGCATGCTCGTTTTGTCCGCGAGCAAGTGCTGCCGATCGGCTTGGAAGTAAAGTTTGTGCAGAAGCAACAGATAGCTGTACAATTAGTATCAACTCAGTAGATTATGGTGTTGGAACTGCATGGTGGACTTTCCTTGTAAACTGACTAACCTTCACATCAAGTCGAGCAGAGACCCCGACAGTTGTTGGTCTCACTGATCTCTGTCGGATCATGTGACAGTAGTCAGGATCTTCTGCCTTTCCCTCATACCTTATCCACTGAATCATGTTATGGTACATTGGGAAGAATCGCATCTGGATTGCTGAATAAGTAAAGTACGGGATGACGGCCGCGGTGACGACAAAAAGTGTGGCAATCCAGTAGGAGGGGGCTGGTGCCAATCCCTCAATGAACACCAAGTATGCGGTGGTCGATATGGAGGGAGGTATGGCTCCATAAACAACTAGAAAGAGGTACCATACGGCAATGCTTCCCCAGATGAAGATGTGTTGTATCAAGGTGAAGTAGGTGATGTACAAAGCCATTTGGCAGTTGACAACCCAAACTACACACGTGTACATGACGGCGCCAAGTATCTCAAGGCCGACTACCTGACCACCTCGACGGAAGGCCTGATGCTGCATAGCACTTATACAGAAGAAGAAGATGATGTTGGCATTGCAAAGGCCAAGGAACATCCAGCCAAGGATCCGAGACCAGCTGAAGAGAACATTTTGTACACCTTCTTGGTAAAGCATGGGGAACTGTATCGAAACATAGTAGAATTGGATATTGTCAAAAGGGTAGTTGAGAATCTACTGTTGTCCAGTTATGGACTTACCTTTAAACAAAATCTAGCTGAAACGTCTTGGTCAAAGACCCCGAGAGCAATCACTGGAAGAGAGGTGAAGATGACATTATACAATGCCAAGAACCAATCGTTATAAGCGGTTTTTCCAGAAAAAGATGCGTATGCCTCATACAAGAAGAGCGTGACACCAAAAGTTATGTTCTTGTAGAAGAAGTAACATATCTGCAAATTGTTGGAACCTGTCAATTCCCAAATTGGAAAGAAGAGTGCTTCAACCTTGTAGGAGTCGAGATCAAACCATTGATGAAATCCTCCGGTAACACCAGTGCCCATGCACCAGTAGTAAACGTTCTAGAAAGCGAAACTGAGCAATAGCAACATCACTGGACATGACAGCCTGAAAGTTATGTAGACCTATTCAGAGTTGTTTTGAAGATGCAACACAAAGGTAATAAAATAGAACTCGTCGACCTCAAGAACATAGGCTAAGGTACCTTAGTGTTGCATCTTCAATACTTTAAGATGCAACACTAAGGTACTAAAATAGAACACGTCGACCTCAAGAACATAGGCTAGTGATTTGGATACTCATGCTAGAGTCTGAGTAACATAGGCCACACTGACCTGCATTCCTTCAGCACCACTGATTCCAATCCCTATATCAGCTTCCTGAAGCATGCCGACATCATTGGCACCATCACCGATTGCTAATGTCACCTTACGAGTACCGGCTTTTACAAGGCGCGTGACCTGAACAGTTTAGTTGGTTTTCCCATCACAAAAGACCATGAGGACTAATAGAGCTAAAGAATCTGCTAAACTCACAAGTGCCTTCTGCTTGGGAGAAGACCGGCAGCATATAACAGATGCACATCCCATTGCCAGCTCCAAGAACATGTTCTTGACATCATCTTCCAAAGCATATCCAAGTGACTTCCCATCGATTATCAAGGCAAATGAATCTGTGCTTGATGAACCAAGGAGTTTCTTCCCTTCATGTATCTGACGGATGACACTTTCCTTCGAAGCCTGAAACACCAATACCAGATTTGCAGATTGAACCAAATCAACAAGGTCCTTTCAAAGCAAGCTATCCATTAGTAACATCATAAAGTATTCAGAAGCATATTGAAAGATCGAATAACATGAGGTTGGTCAGCATATTAAAAGTCCCTAATTGAATTACCAAGGCCTCTTCAGTAGCTATTGAATTCCCATTGGAAATATTGTCATAGAGTAGAATAAGATAAAAAAAATATACTAAGTACCTTAAGAATGGTTTCCTTGTCCCCATCTTTCTCCAATTGAAGTATTTCTGGTGATTCCAAAGTAATTATTATCTGTATCATTCCTTGCCGTAAAAGACTACATGCGAAGCTGCAAGGTATACCAAAGTAACTATGAGGATGCATAGAGACAAACACAACTAAGTAGTCTAAGTATGAATGGAACAGAAGCATAAGCATACCCGATATTGATGGCTGTTTCCATTTTGTCACCTGTCAGTACCCATATTTTGATTCCAGCTTGGGCTAGCTTGTCGATGCATTCAGGAACCTGTGAGCCATTAGAATTACAGGAGAAAATGAATTAACATTGTGTGTGATAAAGGAACAATGATTCAAGAACCTTTGATACCTACTCCATTTTGCAGTTTGTCTTCAACAGCTGTGGCACCAAGAAGAATCAAGTTCCTTTCGATCATATCTGCAGCTTCCTCAATCTTTTCTTCTCTATCAGCACTGACTGAATTCTTAGCCACTGTGAATTTCTTGTTGAATTCCATGTATTCTTCTTCATCGAGCTCACGGTATGCAAGAACCAAGGTCCTCAAACCAGCATCAGCGTACTCATTGATTTGCTCTCTAGTACTTTGCTCGAATTCTCTCCCATCTTTAGCAAGCCTCTCAAACATCACACTGAACAAGTAAACAACCTAATTTATACAAACTATTGTAGTTACTGTGTGCATACTAACCACTAAAGTGGCTCCTAAAAATTGAAGGAAATGGAAAAAACTATAGCGTTTGGTTTCATTTTCATTTTTTGAAAAACACGCATTTTTCCTTTTCTTAGAAAATGACTTTTAAACATTCTCTATTTTCCCATAAAATAATCTCCTTTTCCAGAAAACAAATATGGAAATTACCAACCAAACAATGTTTTCCCTTTTCTCAGAAAATAAAAATGGAAAATAACCAAACTAAACACTGCTTAAATTTACAAACCTGTCAGCACCTTTACTAAATAGCAGCAGCTTCCCTTCTTCATCTCGAACTATAACTGACATACGCTTCCGTGAGCTACTAAACTCCAAGATATTCAGTAGAGTATATGACCTGTCAGAAAAGATCATACACTTAAGTTTCCACTAGTTAGACTATTCCAGAATCACATAGGACATAATGTGCAAGAGTTACCATATGATGTTTCTTACCTGTCGATAAGTTTCCATGACAATGGATCAAGCTCATGCAGAGAGATACTTGATTGTGTCCTCTGATAAAACTCAAAGCCTAGTTCCCTGGCAGCAACAACAAAAGAAGCCTCGTCTGGTGATTCAGCTTCGTATGATATCTTTCTTGTCACCTCATCAACTTCAGGTATGACAGTATGGCAGATCGCCAATAATCGAAGGAATTTATGAATGACATCAGAGCGAGGCTCATTAATCCAGTTGCCATTCATGATACGCTCATCAGAGAAATTAAAACCTTTTACAGAAGGTTTTGCAACCACATGATTTCCTTCAATTATTTGCTCTGTGTCTGGCTGATCGACCAGCAGTGCTCCTTTCCTTCTAGCCATTGCTTTCTCAACTTCAGTCACACCATGTCCATAAGCAGTTCCAGCTATTGAGCACTTAATAAACTCCATTGAGTTACAAGTTAGAGTCCCAGTCTTATCTGATAAGATTGTGTCTACTTGACCAAGCTCCTCGTTCAAGTTCGATGTACGAGCATGAGCAGGCTTGTCTGATTCTTCGTGGTACATCTGGATGTCTTGATTGATAAAAATGCTTTGCAAGATCTTGACTATCTCTATGGAAACATATAACGAAATAGGAATGAAATAACCATACAACATCATAGCTGTTAAAAAGTGCAGCACTGCTGCACTAGCTGCTCTATCTGGATCAAAGTAAATGTCAGAATCATCCGGTTCGAGGTACCATCTATTGTCTCGACGCGAATCTTTCTTAGTTGATATGCCAAAGAATACCGAACCGATAAATGAGATGAGGACTAGGAATGACAATAACAGGTAAATAATCCTGTCTAATTTTCTTTCAACTTTGCTTCTTTTGGATGGGGGGCTTGTGGCATTCTGCATGACCTTTGTGTCATGACCTGTGAAAACAACAGCACCATAAATGTAGTCGGTGTTACGCAACTTTGAATCTCTAAGAAGAAGCTGCTGAGGTGCAAGAGAATACTCTTGGTCCTCATTCTCCATGGTTCCAACAAAAGTGTAGAGGTTTGCATTTGGATCTTCACATTTAATTATTGCTTTGAAGCCACTAAAATCGGTATCTGTTTGCAAACCTGCAGTCACCTCCAATGACTGTTTTAATTTCAAGTTTGTTTCTCCATCAAGGTTCATAGTTTCAACATAACATATGGCATCTTCGTAACTGGATGAAAGCAAAATAAGGTCCGCGGGAAAGAATTCATCCTTTTCTACCTTGACAATATCACCAACTCTAAGATTCTTCCACTCTGTGTCACTGAACTTGCCTTCTCCTTGATGCACTTTGACCTTTCTATTGTTCACCTCAATGTCCTGTAGAAGAAGAAATGTTGATTAAACATCAAAAAAAACAAATCTAACTCGGATAATCCAAATAGATAGAATGGTCAAACTAAATTATAACTTCAAAGTTGCAATTAAAGAGATCTATTGTCTAGTGACCATTTCTATTATAGAAGTTTGTCCAAAGAATAACACTTCAGCTATCCAACTTTGCAATAAACTTTGTCTTTACTGGTCGAATCAGAAACATCAATAGAGCACAACAAAAAACTCATCACATATCGCTAAATGAAGACTCGTCAACTTTGATTAGCATCATGGTAGTTGTCGTAGTTGCTAAATGAAGCAAAAGAGCAGCATAACGTCCGAAACAATCGGATAAGCCAACAGTTACACAGCTTAACGCGAAAAGAGCTAGCAAGCGACCTGTTGATATCTCCGCCAGTCCTCGATGGCCTCCTTCAGCATCGTCGCCCCAATCACCACAATTAGAGGGAGAATCGCACTGACTGCAGTGTACGGAGCCAAGGGAGTGAAGGCAAGGCAACCTGCAACCAGAAAGTACATGTTCGCAACTCTTCTGAACTGCTCGAACAAGGACTTGGGCAGGAAGGTGGCCAAGGTGTACTTGGTGGTGGAGACATAGTTTGACACATAGTCCAGGTTCGTGGCCTCGAAGCAATCTGGATCATTGGCGAAGACCACGCGCGAGAAGCCGGGGCCTCCAATCTGGCCCTGGCCTTCCTCCGGCCTGGCCCTGCCGCAAGTAACGAAGCTGTACAGTTTACTGAGGCGAAGAAGCCTTCTTCTACTCCTTCCTTCCATTTTTACCTCCTCCACCAGGCCAAATCCGGAAGGAAGCTACAGAAAGGAAATTTGAAGATAGAGAGACGAGGAAAACTGAAGAGGAAAAGAGGGGGACAAAAAGTAGCCTCCTTTAATTCACTGGAACTAATTCAAACCCTGGTCCCCGGTGACAGAGTCATCACGAAAAAGCCTCCTTTGGAAAAAAACTTGCAAAGCTGCAAAACCTAAACCCCATTCCATCTCCTTCCAGTTCATGATCAGCACAGCAAGGAGATGAAAAGGTAGAAGAAAGAGAGGGAAGCAGAACGACCGATCAAACGTAAAATCCCACAAAAGTAAAATGAAATAAAAATCAGTCCTTTTAGATTCCAGAAACGCAATAATTCGCCGATAGCAGCCTTCTTCCCAATGGACGTCACGGCCGACGACGGGAAGACTTTGAAACTACAGAACGAGAGGGGAAATGGGGAATCGCTTCTCGGAGAGGGACACAGCAAGCCGAGATGGATTAACCCGCAAGGCAAAGTCACATCCCGCAGACCTTATTCCTAATAAAAACTGGAGCTTTCGGAGCCCAAATGCAGTCGCGATTTCTAGAAGGTCAACAGGGCCTTGCCTGGCGACAGCAGCCACAGCTAACCAGCGTGCGCCCAACAAGAAGCCGCCACAGCTCTTCCATTGCAAAAGCTGCGTTTTTTATTCCGCGATCCGGTTCTCGCCTCTCGAGACGCCGCCACGAGGGAATAGGGGACGCCGAGGACGACGGCAATCTCTCGGTTGCGAACACGTAAAGGCTTCTTCCCACCTGCTAAACTTCGATAGGAGAAAATAAAAAACGAATCTTTTCGATCTTCTCGTCCTCCATGGCTCCAACTCTCCCAGATTTCTTCACCGATACAGTTAACGGTCAAACAAGGATGGATTTATTGTTTATCATTAAAACGCCTACTACTTTGGCCAGTGACTTTGATCGTGTGTATGATGGTTGCTCCCGTAGATTTTAAAGTCAATTCCGTTAAGTTCTTAACAGGTATAAAAAAAATTTATTGGATGGCTGACTTTTTTTTATCCTGACTATGAACATCAGTGAATCGTCGATGAATTGATTTTATTGTTAATTTAATTATCAATTATTGAATAATAAGGAGGATAATGATGTGGCTGGGAGCATGGACGGATCTAAAAATTAGAATTGTCCTGGCCATAATTTTAGATATAAACCTTGTCTTAATTTGTATACTTTGGTCTCAAATAATTAAAGTGATAAGTGTTTGAGAAAAAAATTATAGAGCACTCAGTTTAACTTTTAATTTTTTCCCTCATTTTAATCTCGTTAGATAAATATCAATATTAACTCATATTTAATTATACTTTTTTTAAATAATGATACAAAATATATATATATATATATATAATTTAATTATTTATTCATAGATAAAAATAATTTAAAGATATAAAAAAAAAGACAAATACATTCGTTTATATATGTAAAATTATCTTAAAGATTTATCTACTATCAATCTTTTCTTGAGTTCATGAAAAAAATACTTTACCATTTTAATATAATCCTAAATAACACGAGTAATTAATTTTTAGAATTATTTAAATTAATTAAATAATGTAATCAATTTAAATCATTTAATTTTATTATTATTAAATCATTTACAATTTACACTCTTAATTACTTGACAACTTAAATTCACATTTTAATTAATTTCTAATTAGCAATGAATTAAAATTATTCTCAATCAATCAAAACTTTCCTTCCGCCTTTTGAATTACAATACTAAATTAATTAATCGATACCTTTTTCCTTTCTTTTTTTAAAAAAATCAGCAGAAATTAATGTTGGGATCTTAGATGGCTAGAGGGGGGTGAATAGTCTCTTAAAAACTTAAACACAAATTTCTACAAAGAAACTTGTTAGCACAGCGGAATTAGGAAACTAAAACAAAGAGGAAACAAGCACACTAACACACGAATTTATGAGGTTCGGGGATAACTTGCCCCTACTCCTCGGCGTGTCCGTAAGGTGGACGACCCCTGATCTTCGGTAGATCGCACCCCGGATAAATTCCGGCTAAAGATCCTCCTTCTCGGTGGAGTAACCTCTCCACAAAGTCTCAAGAAATATATATGTTAAAGCACAAGACTTACAGAGCTCGGTGGCAAAGAAGAATGAACTAACGCTTACAGCCACGCGAGGATCAGTGGAAACAGAGAACTCACAGATCGCAGTTTCTCACCCGAGAGCTCAAGAACTTAGCACACCTCAACGATCAACAGAACGTTTTTCTTTTTTTTCACTTTCTTGCTTGTTCTTCTTTCCTCTCGCTTTTTACTGCTTCTTAAGCCCCTGTTATCTGCTGTCACGGATCGTGGTCAAACTGCACAGGATCATCGCTGCAGCCAATCCCTCTTCCTCCTTACCTGGTTCTCTGAACTCAATCACCAGGAGTCAAGCGGATCGCAGCCAGATCACACCAGTAGCCGTTGATGCTTCAAATGCACCATGCGCCGCGAATCACAGCAGAAAGGCCATTTGTCGTATTCCTCTTATGGACTTAATTTAAAATTAGGCTTGGAATGATACCTGTGATCCCGCAAACTCAAAAGCTAACAGCACAGAGGGTTATATCACATGAATCAGACAGATCAAATGCAGTGGAGGAATCGCAGAAATAGCGAACAAATCTGATTGTGTGTGGATCGGTCACCAGACCGATCCATGGACCGATCAGGACATATCCTGATCGGTCCGCAGCTTGTCTGATCGGTCGTGGAGACCGATCAGACTGCAGGTGGATCGGTCTCCACGATCGATCCCCTGCCTTCTTCTCTTCGCAATACCATCTCCTGATCGGTCTCCAAGACCGATCAGGTCATATCCTGATCGAGGCCACAGAACCATGATCACGTTCTGTGTGTCTCTGATCGGTCACCGGATCGATCCATGGAAACTTAGTTTCACCGGATCGGTCTGCCGATCGATCATATGGATCGGTCTGCCGACCGATCCAATGTACCATGGAATGTCCACTTAGGTCCCTCTCGGACCTAGTCCGGAGAGCGAGCTACCGTGCCCTCTCCGACTTGAGAGCCAAGTATCCGCCCTCTCTGACCTAGTCCGGAGAGCGAGCTCGAGCCCTCTCAGGCGAGCAGCCCTCTCTGACCTAGTCCGAAGAACGAGCTACCGAGCCCTCTCCGACTTCGTCCGGTCCAGAGAACGAGCTACCGAGCCCTCTCTGACCTAGTCCGGAGAACGAGCTACCGAGCCCTCTCCGACTTCGCGTGGCAAGTTTCCAACTTGGACTTTTCTCTTCCACTTGATCAACCTTGATCATTAATCAAACCAAGTTTAATTAACATCTGATACAAACTTAAATCCGTGTCAACATCAAAACAACAGCCAGGTCAGACTGTATCAACAATTAATTCGTACTCATATTTAATTAAACTTTTCTTCTTTTCCTTTCGTTTTCTCCATCGTGATGCAAACTAGTGGAAACTCTTGTTGCTTTTTTACTTTCCCTTCCGTCTTCTCCCTCAATAGAAACTTTAGAACCTCGGAGGATGGAAAGCTTTCGTTACTTTTACGTCTTTCCCCTTCGTATTCTCCCCCGCAATGCAAAACCAACAGAAACTTCAGAACCTCGGAGGATGGAAAACTTCCGTTGCTTTTTCTTCTTTCCCTTTCAACCTCTCCCACGTTTTGGCCGACGGTGATCACTCAATAGAGACAACCAGGGAATGATCCAAGAAGGGCTGGGCTATAGCCCAGGACAGCCCTTGCTTGGATCCGTCTCAGCTGGCTAGGAGAACCAGAAGAGGAGGATTAAAATGATGATAAGGGGTTTTCAGTGTAGTTATTCCGATGCTTAAATTAAAGAATGAAGAAGATAAGTACTAGAGTGTTAATATACGTAGATGTGCATATGTACCTGGATATCAGAAAGGATTATCTTTTATAAAGAGACTACGAACTTTTTTTTCTTCCATTCTCATTCCCTATTATTTGTTACTTAAAATAATCCGAGATTTGCACGGTAATTTATTTTTTTCCCTGAAATTGTCATGTGTCCTATGTCGCCAAGAGGTCGAGAGACCCGAGAGTCGGGAGGCTAAGGAGCCAGGAGGCCCAAGAGGCCATGAGGCTAAGGAGCTGGAAGTCCTGAAACTTTCCTCTGTTGGAACCATCTCAACAAGTTTTACCAATCTTCTCTTATCTACGTGGTATATCATTCCCCGGATCACAAATCTCTCCTTCAAATCTAGTCGAAGGAGGTGAGAGTCCGAGTGACTAAACTGTTATGTAATCAGAGTGATCTCAGCTGTCTCGACTGCTTAAGCCATGTGGCAGATCCATTGTATATTTATGAACAGATTATGCATTAAATGTTATATATCTCAGTCATCATATCCTTAAATGCAACCACTCTTTTTAATCACGTTGTCTATATCATCCATCTCGATTCCTAAGCCCAAAATGTACCAATGAGCCTCCGAGATTGTATCACATTAATGTGATGGGACTCACAGTAGAGAAGACTAGATGTCTTTCAACACGTAATGATTGCTCTTGAGTTATTATTTATCTCATGTATTTGATCCCATGGTAGAAAATTTGTCTCACCTTTGTAACAGTACTTGCTAATTCTTCAATCGTCATTTCTTTATCTTCTTTGTCTCCTTCATCTTCGAGTTTTCCTCTTCACCCAATAAGTTATTTCAATTTGTCTTTATGATTCATTCTTTCACTAGTCCTTTGGTAGCGCATTCGTTGGTCGGAGAATCTTCTTCCACTCTCTGGTATAGATCTATTGCATTGAGATTTATTGATGTACCCTACATCGGTTGAGGATGGCTTATGGGGTTCCGACCGATCAGCTATTAAGGCTTTTGAATGACAATGATCAGCCATACCTCCTTCTTCAGACTTTGTAACCTTCTTCTGAAGCCAAATGTTGAGCGAGATACGTTTCCCTATCCTTGTTTTATTTATTAAAGTGTCATGATACTTTCGCATCGTATTGTCATAACTTGACCCCAATTCTTTTCGTATTTTGACTGGGATAGTGATTCTTTTCCACTTGTATTGCATTCCACTTTATTCTCGCTTCTTTTATTTTTTTCTTTTACTCGAAGAAGATGGAGGATGAGGTCTTTTTCACTTCCCAGTTTGAGATTAATTTGATCAAAAAGTTTCCTTCTGTTGGATCGTAAGCATGTGAGGAGAGGGGTGGATCATATATTTTTTGAAAATAGAATTATTTTACAAATTTAAAGTAAAATTACAGCGTAAAGTTTAAACTAAAAATAACACAAGAAAAAATTTGATCGATTTTACTTGGTTCGGAGCCTTCAGTGACTCCTACTCCCAAACCTAGTTCCCGCGGACCTATCGATGGGTAATCCACTAAACGCATCTTCCAGAACCACCAGAAGAGGTAATCGAATAGAAAGATAGGGACAGTATAACAACCTACACTTCCCTTTTAAAGCAGTAGAATGAAGATTGCAAAACTATTAAAAGTTACCAATAATTTAGAGCACACTCGTGTGTTGATGTCGGTTTGCCGAAGATGATAGGATGGCTCGGAAAAGTAGCTCGATGCCAGAAAGACTTCTTTGAAGCAGCAGTAGGAAATCGGAGCAATCAGAACTTTAAACGAATGCGTAGAAGCTCATAGAAGTGATATCTGAGAAGCCTTGGTCGAGATGCTCTTTTATTGAGCATGGAATGCTCCTTCGATAGCACTGAAGATGCCTTTAATGCGTAAAATCTGATTCCAAACAATTAGCCTTTTATCGTTGACGAAGTCTGATTTTATTCGATAGAAGACGCCTTCTAAGCCTTCGAAAGCGCTTTCTATGAACCTACTCAAGGTGCCTTCAAAGCTCTCGAAGGTGTCTCGGGTACTGTTCATCCAAGGCTTTTTTGCTTCTTTTATCTTGTAAAATGTATTAGTCCAATACTAAAACATCTAATCTACAAAATAAAGTTAGCAAAAAAATAATAAGTAGTAATAATTAGTTCCCGTCCTTCCAAAACTAGGAACTAGTCAAAGTCTCAATTTAGGAATACAAAATGGACCTAAACTGGACGAGCGCCTAAAGTCCAAACTTGGACTCGTCCTCACCAGAAATCTCTCCTCTAGTGACTTACCTTCACTTTACAAACTTATAGTCTATTGACTAATCTCTCGGTCAACCAGGTCTTCTCACCAGTTGTCAGGTCCGTAGACCCAACTGGACTTCGGCAACTGTCAGGCCTCGCAGACCTAGCCAGACTTTCGGCCAAATATCATGTCAGCCCTTTGACCTATCTGGACTTTGCACCAACTATCAACTCCTTAGACCTAGTTGGGTTTCATCCTGGTGTCAGGTCCCCTAACCCCGTTAATCTCTACACGCTCGGTAAATGTGTTAGATCACAAAAACACCTAACTTAGCTCACTTGTCATTCATCAAAATTTGAGTTAGATCGTTAGTGCAAATTGCATCAATAATCTTCCCCCTTTTGATGCAATCACAACCTGAGTTAAAGTTAGAAAAAGATATGCAAAAATAAAATAGTAATAATATGATTCAAGAGAAAAAATTAAGTAATTTCAATTTTCATTTTGTTCTTTTGATCATTTTAGGGTTAAGATTTTCAAGACTTATTTTGTCTTTTTCTTACTTAACTCTTACCCTCCCCTTTAACATTCATAAAAAAATACATATAAATGTAGCAAATTATGAAAATTGTAATAAAACTTTTAGTAAGTATATAACTGATTATAAAAATCTATTAGAGGGAGGAGTTAATAAAAATTTCTAAAAGTTTTCAACATTTTGAGATTTGATTTTGTAAAAAAAACCATTTGAAAAACTATATTTTGTAAGAATTTTAAAAATTATTTTTCAAGATTGATTTCAAAACACTTGTTTTTTTAAACTATCTTTCCAAAATAATTTTTGAAAGGAGTTTCAAAGGATTTGTCCAAGTAACATAATTTTAGAAATATTTATAAAATAGTTTTCAAACAAAATTTAAAAGTTTTATCAAAAATATTTTTTAAAGAAAAAAAATAATGTTTGCAAGAAGTTTATAAAACTTTTTAAAAACTTTCCAAATGTTTTTGAAATATTTTTTAAAGTATGTTTAAAGCAACTTTCAAAGCACTTGCATTTTATTTTTCAAAACATATATAAGAATTTTTGTAAAGTAGTTTTGACAGATATTTTATAAAATATCTTTCACAAAGATTAAGTAAAGTTTGTTTTGTTAGTGCAACTTTTGAAAGTAAAATTTTACAAAGAAAAGTTTGAAATACCTAGACAAACATTTTTAAAAATTTAAGTAAGTTTAAAAATTCTCTTTTTGTAGTTTTCAAAAAGTAGTAAGAAAGGAAATAAATCATTTTGAAAGTCATTTTTAAATATCCTCCCCTAAATTTGATATAATTTTAAAAAATAATATTCATCTAAAATTATCCTTAAATGTCTAACCGTTAGTTACTGACTAACTATCAGAAGATAGTAGCGTTCACTTGGTTAGTCAAGTTAAATGCTAATATCCAGTTAGAAATTCTTGAAAAATGACTACTTAACTTGATCAATGTACTATTATATTTTTTACCCAGACTTATATTGATACACTGATATAAGCACCTGAAATCCAGCCAATAGACCTATGCATCTCATGTCGTTCTAAGTTTTTGAATACACAATCAAGGTAGACCTAATGTGTTTGTGAGATGGTCATTACCTATATCTATAGGATCATGCTTTCAAAGGAAGTGTCCTAAACTAATGTCCAAATAAATTTTAAAATACTAGGAAAATGAGAATTTTTAGAAAACATAAATAATGAGTTTTCCTAAAATTTGCAAATCACTTGAAAAACATATTCTACTCTAAAAAGGAATTTCCTAGAATATCCAAATAGAGTGGCAAAAAGTAACTGAATATATAGATCAAGTCAAGCAGATGCACAATATATATAAGTGTGTTGAATACAATTAGATCTAGTCATCATCAACAGGTGGAGGTGGAGGTTGATCGATCACTCGTAAAACTCGAAGGATTGACTACATCTATAGGTCTAGCTATTAAAATCCGGTGGTCATCTCCTCTCAGAGAGAGGTAAATTTGGTGGTTATCTCCCCTAGAGAGAGGTGAACCCCTCCGAGACAGACTATCAGATCTGTGTAAAAGAATCCTCAAGTCTAGCAAGTCGGTCCTCTATATAAAGGGGAGTCGAGGCTGGGTCGAGGTAGAGGGCTAGGTTGGAAGAAGTCCAAAGAGCTTCTCAACCGTAAATAATGTCATTTCCTCCCCCTCGGACAAAGTAATAGGTGGGAAATCCTCCTCGACCTTGTCTTGAATGTCTGGTTGCGGTCCCACTCCCGTTGAGCAGTAATATCTATATGCACTAATGCAAGCTAATGCTTACCAATCTCATCATATGCGCTAAGAGAAGTAGACATACCCTAGGTCATATCTTCCCCTATGGTTGAAAATATGAAAGTCAAAATGTGACAATAGGGCATATGGACTTGTCGCCTAGCGATGAGACTGGATGCATGAATAACATTCTGAAACATGTGCAATGCAATGTCGATATCTAGGCACTGGCATAATGCATAAAGGAAGAAAGAGTGGGAAGGTTGCATCATCACAACATCGTGAGATGTAATGGGTAAAATGTAGGTGATCAGAACTCGATGCAGGACATAGTCCTGAACCCTAAGAGAGAGACCTAAAGTCGGTAATAGTAGGTACTCTTTGTTACATTACCGCAAGTGCACAGTTACATGGTCAGTAATATAAAAGATTGTCAAACCCACAGAGACTGGTTATAAGCAGTAGCGATTTCTCATGGAGAATTAGCTAAACAATTGATGGTTAAGAGTCGCGTGCTAAGTAAAGAGAAATGAGATTGAGAAAAGGAGAGAGAGAGAGACTTGATTTAGAAGATGTTCTAGGGGTTCTGTTTTATTGTGATATTTATCAATGTATCATAGTTCACCAATTGTCCATCCTCGATTCTCATACACTTGTAGGAAGCTAAATTTATTACCAACTCTTCTATGTAGTGGTCAAGCTGGAATGCTATTTGGATCAATATCTCATGCTATTAAATAGAAATGATTCCTATGAAGTCTGGAAATTAGTCACCCCTGTCACTATGACCCCTTGTTTATAAATCACAAAAACACACTTATACTCTATAACCATAGAGATAAAGATAACAATCACGTTCAATTCCCTACTTCCTTGTGGGGAATTGCTTCTCCTTTCAAGATAATGCCCTAGATGTCTGGAAACGGATTATCCATGTCACTAGGACCCCTCGATCATACAATCCGAGGCATTCCCCCTACAGGATTAATAATTCTATACAAGTATTCAATCAAACATGAGAATTAAGCTCAAACATAATGCATACACATAATATCAAATAGATACAAGGCATGATAATGTCATATAAATAGGAAATTGGCATATATATGAGTTCTTACATCGATTCACATCACAATTACTCTTTTAATCCTAAAACAATAGATCTACTCCATGGCATGAAGGAAAAAATCTAAGGGCATAAGAATTGAAAATATCAAAACCCAACTAGAAGAGGAAGGAAAAGAAGCTTATCCAATTACGTTGAGTGATCTTCAGATCTAATCCTTTGCTTCTGGAGTCAATGAGATGATAAAAATGACTTTGGATCATCGAACAGAGATCGAGAAGAATATAAATCAGTACCAAGATGGATCTTCCAAAGAGAGGACCTTCCTCCCCTTGGAAAGAGAAAGAAATCCCCTTAAATAGTGTTGGGCAAGGGCCTGGCACGGCCGTGTGGCATCTACATGGCCAACTTTTGCTTGTCCTTTGGTCAGGTGACACAGTCATATGGATTCACACAGTCGTGTTCTTCTTGGTCTTTGATGATCCACACGGCCTTATGGATTTCACACGGCTAAGGTCTGTTTCTCCTCTGGAAGGCCACACAGCTGTGTGGCTTCACACGGTTGTGGTCATCTCCTCCTCTGCTTCTTGGCACGGCCGTGTGGAATCACATCGCCAAAGTCTTCTCAACATTTGATAAGTGGCACGACCATGTGAACTTCACACGGCCAAGCCTTTTGTCTTCGCTTGTTCTCCAAATTATCTATGAGCGTTGTTTTCATCCTAAAAGTGGCTCTTGTCAGCAAAAACACACACAAAGAGTAGCTCTTTGACAAAGAAAAGTAATTATATTGAACATATGATAAGAGGTGTAGAAATTCACAGATCAAGTACAAATAAAGTACGCGAATGTGCTTTAAAGTAGTATAAAAGGTTATATAATCTATGCACATAATGCCCCCAGACTTGAACTTTTGCATGTCCTCAAGTAAAATGTCGCAATCTAAATTCATGTGCTCCTATAATGCATTATAATCTCTATTGTACTTGCCTAACTCTATCAACTAGTTTCATTGGTGAGCATGATTGTGGAGTAACCTAAGTATGGCCTAAGTATAAGTTCTTGTGCACAGTGCAATAAGAGACTCAAATTCTTAAGTTTCAATCTCTGTCCTAGTCAAGTCGTCATCCAATTGAATTCCTAATATTCCCGGTAATAGACACTTACCTGCCACACACTTAGTTCATACTTCTTAAACTACACAACATTTCAAAGGACTACTTGAAATCAAGAGAAACATAATATTTATTTCCCCAGTAACTTAACTCGATCTCAAAAGGATAAATTATTAGTTTCCACTCACGATAATTATTTTTTTATCCCTTCTTCATATGATTATTTTTTTAGTGCTTTAAAGGTGTAGCACTAACACAAATATAAATTTGTAAATGCAAATATAGGGATTTTATTTTTTTCAAATGAGTTAACATGATTCGAAGTCATCCAGTAACCAAAATGTAATCCAAGAAATCACCATGAGAATCAAAGTACTAAACAAATAGGATAAATCATGACTATTCCAAAGTTATCCAATATCCAAGCTTAAGTAAAATGGAGATAAGATCCTCAAGGTTAAGCAAAATCTCAAACTTATCTCTGTACAATACTTAACTCATTTCATACTACTAGAGATAGAGAAAAGAAGTACACTAAATATACTAGCACTATCTCTACAACAACATGAATCAAGAAATGGACGTGCAAATCATTTTACTATTAAACAAGCCAACTGTAATGTGAGGATTGATGCCCTCGATATGCTACAAAGCAATTAAAAAGACAGTCAAAATGACAATTAAAAAAAATTGAATAAAGACTGGTAAACACTAACATGAAAATAAAGAAAGATACAGCATGATAAACGAAAACAAGCAAAACAAACGGAAGTGCTGAAGATGTAAAGAAAAGAAATGCAAAGGACTCAGACTGTGTAAACACCCTCCCCTCCCTAGACTTAAGCTTTTTATCGTCATGATGACATAAATATGGTGGAGGAGGTGGGGAAAAGGGAGATCCTCATCCTAGTCAACTGAAGGGAAACTAGGGAAACTAGGGGTCTGGCTAAGGTACTTATGGTAGTAGTAAAGAGTATCTACCTGTGATATCTAGTGATGTCCATAGCCTCCATAAACTCTCTCATTCTCACCTAGTTAGTATCATAATCTTGAACAAACTCGATCACCTGGCCTTAGAAATTCTTCATGAACTAAAAATGATCACGTACCTCTTGAAATTGGTCATCTGACAATTTAAAGCGCCCCTCCAACATTTTTTGTTAGGCATTGTGTTTCTCATGAAGTGAATCAAAAGAGACACGAAAATTAAAAAAAAAATCAAATCTGGAAGGACACGTACTATAGGCAAAAGAATGCCTAGCAAGCTCCGAATGTCCGAACGGCTACGGGTGTCCAAATGACGAGGGCTTGATGTGGGTCTCGGTGTCCTCTACTAGGGGGAACAAACTCGGGAGCTACGTTAGTAATAACCCAATTAGCAAGGTTGCGAATTGTGGTACGCTTGGGATAAGGTAGAGGTATTAGAAAATCATCCTTTTTAGGAAAGGTAAACTCGTTCTCATCCCGACAAATCATTTTCATGGCAAGACATGCATCGATATCGATCTTGTTGTTGCCATGAATAACTTTCAACTCATCAAGTTTACAATCCAGATTTATAGCTATTTGGGTGATCAATTAGCTAAAGACTATCAACCCTAAGGTTGCTTTCCCGACTCTTACAAGGTTTTGTAGAAAATATAAACTGGTATCAAATCAACTTTATTGAGCATAGCCCAAAGAGAGTAAAGTTCCTCCTTTCTAACTACCTCATCACTATCCCCTCTACCAAATATGATTTTGCTTAGTACACGATGAAGGTATCTGAATATAGGATTTTACATGTCGGAAGCTTTAGCTCTAGAGGGTTCATAAGGAATTTTTAACCCGGTAATAGAATTCTAAAACTGATTCCAATTAAAATCTAAATTAAATTTGTGAGATTCTTCGATGGGTAGGCCAAAATAATTATTAAAACCACTAAATGTCCACTGAAATTCTTGGTTTATTAGTCTAAAATTGATAATGTCAATATAACATATTCGAAAGTGAAGTGGACTTCAATTGAACTTAAAAACTCAAGGACAAGACGGGGATATGTTGGTAGATGTGTGTACATCATATCATTCCAATCAAAAGCGCTAATCATCAATCTATATCATCCTTAATTTCCAAAATATTCATGATAGTTGGATCCAAATATCTAGTACAAACAATCTTTCTAATAATAAGAGAATCATATCTAGATTTATATTCTTCATTTTTAAAAATAATACGATACTCATTGTCGTTACCTTTGTCATGTGCACTCCTCTTGTCTTTACCCTTTGATGTAGCTTTTCCTTTACCTTTGTCCCCTCCTGGTTTTTCCCTCCGCTAGATCCGCTACTTTCACGTCGGATTCTTTTCAAAAGATGAGATATGATGGGAAGATAAGTGAGGGAGAGTGATTAATTGAAGAAAAAGGAGGAGAGATTTTGTGAGAAGAAGTAGATCTTGAGAAATGAAGAAGAAGAAGATCAGGGATTCTTAGACTTGAATTTAGATTTGGAATTTAGATCTAGATCTGGATCTTGGAGAAAGGGAGTTTAAGAATCCTTAGTGAAGAAATTGTGAGGTCGATGAAGAAGGATTGAGGAGAAAATTGATTGGAGAGAAGAAGGGGTGGAAATAGTGAAGTTTAGGGTGGTGTGGCAGCGAACACAACCATGGCACAACCGTGTCTTAAAGACACGGCCCGGTCGAGGGTTTCTCCATACGGCCATGTCGATTGACACAGCTGGGCATTTCTTCCTCTCGGTTGGGTTCACATGACCGTGTCGATTGATACGGCCAAGGTTGGCTTCCTCTCTGCCAGCTTCACACGCCCATGTGGATTCACACGACCGCCCTCTTCTTCCTCTCGGCTGGGTTCACACGGTCGTGTGAAGTTACACGACCGCTCTCTTCTTTCTCTCTTCCAGGACCACACGACCATGTCAAATAACATGGCCTAGTCCTTTCCCTTCTCTACTAGATTCACATTGCCATGTGAGGTCACACGGCCGACTCTTTAAGGTGTATAAGGGCTAAGTTTTCTCCTTTTTGACTTCGTCGATGCCTCCACGCCCATGAGGTGATCATGGCCTGCTCGTGGAGGTCACACATAGCTTGAAAATGAAATTAAAAGAGGTTAAAATAAAATATAGACAAAATTAAAAATCAAATTAAATAGAAAAGAAATTCTTGGGTTGTCTCCCAAGAAGCGTTTGTTTTAGGTCTTTAGCTCGACCCCACACGTCTCCGTTGATACAGAGTATATCCTTGGAGGCATGACTTTCCCTCCTAAGGTTGTTGCTTTATGCTCTTCCTTTATCCGTGCCATTTTTTGGCTTTTGTTTAGGAGTCTCCATTCCTTTATTGTCGGACTAGGAACAACATTCGGTGGCCTCCTATGAGGATGGAAATTTCATTCTTCTAGCTGGTGAGCATCCATCGTATTATTGACATGGTTAGAAGATTCAAACAATTCAAATTCTAACATTTCCTTACCTATCACCAAAGATAGCCTGTGATTTTTAACAACAATCATAGCTCCTCCAGTAGTAAGGAATGGTCGTCCCAATATAATTGGGATTTTCGGGTCTTCCTCCATATCAAGCACCACCAAATCAGTGAGTATGATGCACCCACTCATCTCTATTGGCACGTCTGTTGGGTCACTTCGGACCTAGAGGAGGAGGGGGGTGAATAGCTCGTCGCGCTTGTTTGCTTGCTTCGAAGATAATGATGATGCAACGAAAAACCTCATAGCAAGCTCACAATGCTAACACTATGATTTACTTTGTATCCACTTTGAGAAGAGATGACTAATCCAAGGATCCACACACACAAGCACTCTCCACTAATAAAAACACTCCTTTTCGGAACAATTCAAAGGTGGAGAAACTTCGTACAAACTCACACAAACATACAACTCAAAACAAGAAGTAAATGTAAACAATACAATGAATAACCTCTCTTGTTCGATCTAGTGTAGTTTGTCGATGCCTCTTGAATTTTGAAAGTGCAACAACACTTGTCCCCAAGATGCTCCAAGAATAGGTGGAAGAATCATGAGCTCAGTACAGAAGATCTTTGTGTAAGCGCTGCATTTGAACTCGCTATTGCCTTTATATTCTGTGATCTAGAGCTTCCAATTGATTGGACCTCCTCCCAATCGATTGCCACATTAGATTTCAGCGATCTCAACCATCTAAAACCTGCATCCCGCACAATGGTCATATCCTAATCGATTGATCAATCAATTAGGGAGGCTTGAATCAATCGACCGATCGATTAATAGTGCATCTGTGCTCTCACTGGAAAAGCTTTGAATTGATTGACTGACATATTCAGGCATCATCGCATTCCTGCGAGAAATCCAGCCCTATTCGATTGGCGTAGCCCAATCGATCGGCTGATTGATTGGGAACCTTTCTGTGCTCATGAGAAGGCCTCCCCAATCGATCGACTGATCGATTGAGCTACTTTCACTCGCAGCACACTCCCAATCGATTGGTTGATCGATTGGGCTCTGGTTCAATCGATCACTTAATCGATTGATCAACCCTAACTTGCCTAACTCAAGTGTAGGGTTCCTAAATCCAACATCCAATCAACCTTAACCTATTAGGACTCATTGCCTAGCATCGGATCAGTCTTGACCTGCTGGGACTTCTTCACTAAGTGTCCAGTCAATCCTTTGACCCACTTGGATTTTTCTCCTTGTGCCAAATATCAGATTGATTTTTGACCTACTTGAACTTCCAATCACCAGATGTCCGATCATTCTTGATCCACATGGATTTTCATTGCCTAGTTTTACTCACCAGGACATTCTTACTGCATGACTTCACTCACCAGGACTTTCCTTCTGCCTGGCTTCACTCACCAAGGCTTTTACCTAGCTTCACTCACTAGGATTATCCTTCTTCATGGCTTCACTCATCAGGACTTTCAACACCAAGTGTCCGATCAACAATGATCCACTTGGATTTTCCTCTTTTGTTAACATTTCCATTGGATTTATCCTTGCCTAACTTCCAGTTAGGACTTTCCTAGTCAAGTATCCGGTCAATCCTTGACCTACTTAACTCTTCTTATTATCAACCTGGTCAACCTTGACCAATCTCACCAAATGAACGATTGCTCCTGCAATCTTCATACATTGTCAATACAATCTTTATATATTGTCAAACATAGAAACTCACACATTACAACTCAAGGTTGAGTCAATTCAAGCTTAGTCAACCTGGTCAACCTTAATATAGGGGAATTATACCAACAATGTCTTCGATTATACCCATAGGGTATCTGTAAAATGATCGGATAATTACAATGTCATAGTGGTGAGCTTAAAATTTTCCAGACTTAGCTTATTACAAATAGAATAGGGAATAAGGCTAACACTTTCCCCCAAATCACAAAAAGTATTTTCAAAAATAGTTATCCCTATATTGCAAGGGTTGGAGAAGCTTCCGTGGTCTTGTAGCTTGGGTGGTAACACATTCAGGATTAGTGCACTACATTCCTCAGTTAATGTTATGGTCTCATGTCCTTCTTTCTTTCTTCGGGTAGTTGTTATCTCTTTCAAAAACTTAGCAAACTTTGACATTGGATAAATTGCATCTATCAATGGTACCTCGATGCAAAGCTCTTTAATTCTCTCTAAAAATTTGTTGAATTCTTCATTCTTCTTTGTCATAGCTAATCTTTATGGGAAAGGGACTGTTTGACTTTGGGGTGGTGGTGGAAGAGTCTCTTCAACCTTTTTGGTAATCTCCTCATCATCTTAGATCTTAGCTAGGTAAGGTGACGGAGGAGATTGCTCTTCTAAATTATCAATCTTTTTAGAGTAGTCACTTGGGAGTCTCCCAAGATCCGTCCGCTCCGTAGCTCAATTCTGTTACAATATTCAATCGGATTCACATATGCTTTTCTTGAAAAACCACCGGGTGCTCTTGTAGATGAAGAAGCAATTTGAGCAATTTGGCTATCTTGAATCTTCTGATATTTTTCAATATTGTTCATTTTTTGAGTGAGCTACTTGATATCATTTTTCATTTCCATTTAAGTTGCATGAACTACTTCAAGCAACTTTTTGATTCTCAACTATTGATAGCCTCGTGGTGGATGTTGTTGTTGAAAATACCCTTGTGATTGTCCGGTTGGTACCCTTGCCTTTAATTTATGGGTTGGCCTTGATCTTGATTATTTTTGTAGAAAAAATTTGGGTGATTTCTCCATCCCGAATTATAGGTGTTAGAGTATGGATTTCCTTGTTTAGGGTTGAAGCTTGCTATGACATTTCATTGCTAAAAAATTTCAAGCTGAGAAGATCAAACCACAAGTGGGCAAGCTTCTTGGTCATGCTCCATACTTCCATATGCATCACGCACTCCTACAATAGCATTTACTATGTTGGGTCCTATTGATTCCAACTTCTTTATTAGGGTATTGATCTTTGCAGGCATAAGTGTCACTGCGTCAATATCAAAATTTTTCAATGACTTAGTTGGGTTTCTAGAAAAGAAGTTTTCACTTCTTTCATATGCCCACTGATGATGGTTAAGAGCCACACCCTTTATTATTTCCTCAGCTTCATCTAGTCGTTTGTTCATCAATGCCCCTCCAGTAGCAAAATCGAGGGACACTTTGGTGTAGTAGTTGATGTTGTTATAAAATATGTGGATGACTAACCATTTCTCAAGTCCATGGTGGGGGTAAAATCTAAGCATATTCTTGAATCTATCCCAAGCTTCATACGGAGACTCTGTGTCAGCTTGTCTAAAGCTCGCAATCAAATTTCGCATGTGTGTAATTTTGCTTGGTGGATAGAATTCGTCAAGGAATAATTGTTCACACTACTCCCATGATGTGATGCTATTTGTAGGCATAGAAGTGAGTCATAACTTGACTCTATCCCTCAAGGAGAAACCAAACAATAATAACCTCACTGTTTCAGATGGGGCTCCGTTCATTTTCATTGTCCCACATATCTTATAAAATACCTCTAAGTGTTGATTTGGATCTTCAAATGATTCTCCTCCAAACTGATTTTGCTGCACTATGTGAATCACTGCAGACTTTATCTTAAAATTATTGGTTTCAATCGAGGGTCTAATGATGCTAGACCAAAGCCCATGAGCGTATGGTGCTATGTAATCCTTAAGAGGTTTGTTTGCTATATCATCTGTTCTCCTTATTGTATTTGCAAGTTTCTTCTTCTGCGATAAGTTCAATCAATTTCAACATCAAGTGGAAATAGATCTCCTGCAAGATTATATCTTTGCATGCAAAAGTAAGATTTATTGAATTCTAATAACAAAATTCAAATGCAGAGAAAAATAGAGTTTTCACATATAGAAGTAAGACACAAAATACAGGAAGTTTAAAGTGTGAATTTAAATTGTAGAGAAAAAAATAAACAAAGCTAGTTATCTACGAAAACAAGATTGTAAAAATATTTACAAAATTGAAAAAGAAAAATAAGTTTAGACTAACTCAAATGATAATCTACTAATATTATAAGCGCAGTTCCAAGCAATGACGCCAAAAACTTATTAAATTATAGTAAGTACATAGCTATATCATCAGTAATATAAAAGATTGTCGAACCCATAGGAACTGATTATAAGCACTAGTAATTTCTCATGAAAAATTAGCTAAACAATTGATAGTTGAGAGTCACGTGCTAAGTAAAGAGAAATGAGATTGAGAAAAGGAGAGAGAGAGAGAGACTTGATTTGGGAGACGTTCTAGGGGTTCGATTTCACTGTAATATTTATCAATGTATCATGGTTCACCAATTGCCCATCATCAATTCTCATACACTTGTAGGAAGCTAAATTCATTACTAGCTCTTCCCTGCAGTGGTCAAGTCAGAATGCTATTTGGATCAATATCCCATGCTATTAAATAGAAATGATTCCTATGAAGTCTGGTAACGGGACACCCCTGTCACTAGGGCCCCTCAGTCATAAATCACAAGAACGTACTTATATTCAATAACCATAGAGATAGAAATAATAATCACGTCCAATTCTCTACTTCCTTGTGGGGAATTGCTTCTCCTTTCAAGGTAATGCCCTAGACATTCGGAAATGGATAACCCCTGTCACTAGGGCCCCTCGGTCATACAATCTGGGGCATTCCCCCTACATGATTAACAATTCTACGCAAATATTCAATCAAACGTGAGAATTAAGCTCAAACACAATACATGCACATAAGATGATACAAGGCATAATAATGTTATATAGATAGAAAATTAGCATATCCATGAGTTCTTACATCGATCCACATTACAATTACTCCCTTAATCCTAGAATAATAGATCTATTTCATGGCACGAAGGGAAGAATCCAAAAACATAAGAATTGAAAGCATCAAAACCCAACAAGAAGAGGAAGGGAAAAGAAGCTTATTCGATTGTATTAAGTGATTTTTAGATCCAATCCTTTACTTTCAAAGTCGATGAGATGATGAAAATAGTCTCGGATTGTCGAACGGAGATCAGGAGAATGTAAATCGGCATCGAGATGGATCTCCAAAAGGGAGAACCTTCCTCCCCTTGGAAAGGGGAAGAAATACCCTTAAATAGTGTTGGGCATGGGCCTAGCATGGCATGTGCCATAGCCGTGTGGCATCCACACCGCCAACCTCTGCTTGTCCACTGGTTAGGTGGCACAGCCGTGTGGATTCACATAGTCGTGTTCTACTTGGTCTCTGGATTATCCACATGATCGTGTGGATTTCACACGACTAAGGTATGTTCCTCCTCTGGAAGGCCACACGACCGTGTGGCTTCACATGGTCATGACCATCTTCCCTGCTTCTTGGCATGGAATCACACAGCCAGACTCTTCTCCACCTCTGATAAGTGGCACAACCTTGTGAACTTCATATGGTCAAGCCCTTTGTCTTCGCTTGTTCTCTGAATCATCTACGAGTACTATTTTCATCCCAAAAGTGGTTCATGTTAACAGAAATAACACAAAAAGTAGATCTCCAACAAAGAAGAGTAATTACGATGAACATATGATAAGAGGTATAGAAATGCACAAATCAAGCGTAAATAAAGTACGTGAATGTGTGTCAAAGCAAAAAAAAATGCATATGGATAGTATCTAATGTAATATGGGAGTAGAGTTCGCTAAATGACAAATCTCTACTAGGGTAACACAAAAAAGGGCATGCAGACCTCATAAATTCTAAACTATCATATAATAGAGTAGGTGAGAACCTAAAGTCCTTGTCACCTACTCTAGTGGAGTATGTCAGGTCATCAATCTTAACTAGATTGTTATAAAATTAGGTACATAAGTCTAAGTTTACTGAATGACTGCAGTAAACTAACCTATCTAACTGATAATAGTCTACAATTTCTATAATAGGGGCACAAGATCGAGTAAAGAATGATCTACTCAGAAAGCTAGATTTTAGTAGAATATATGAACGCTCTAGGAAATCTAGCCTAAGTCGCTCAATAGGAAATTTGGCATCGGCAGAGGGAGTACTGCTGGAATTAGGCTAGGACAGAATAATGTTATGTTATTTCCTAAAATAATTTTTATATATACAAATATTCTAGAAAAAATATGAAAAATTAGGAAGAACAATTAGATAAAATGAGTTAGAAGGTACCTATGAGACATTGTTGGGAATTTGGGAGAAAAAAATAGAGAAAAAGGTGGAAAAACATGGCTGAAAGGCGCCTTCCCGTGAGAAAAATGCGAACAGAGCAAAGACTCTGTTTGTTGATACAATTTGGGTTGAAGGCGTCTTTAAGTCAATAGAAGACACCTTCCATGCGTTATGGAGAGCTTCTTCAACCAATTGAAGAAGACTTCAACCAATTGAAGGTGCCTTCAGTCGGTTGTAAGGGGATTTAAGGGAGTCTTCGATTATATCGAAGGCACATTCGTTGCTGCCCCTTTTTTTGTTTAAATGTTTAATTAAATTTTATTTTAAGATTTAATTTTAATTTAATTTGAGTTTAATTTTTAGATTGAGTTTTAAGTTAGGTTTTAAATTTTAATTTTGAAGTTAAGTTTAAATTTTAAATTTTATGTTACGTTTTAATTTTAAATTTAAATTTAAGTTTTAAGTTAGGTTTTAAATTTTAATATTAAAGTTAAGTTTTAATTTTAAATTTTAAGTTAAGTTTTAATTTTAAATTTTAAGTTAAGTTTTAATTTTAAGTTGAGTTTAAATTTTAGTTTTAATTTAATTTTTTTAATTTTAAGATTAAGTTTTAAGTTAGGTTTTAAATTTTAATTTTAAAGATAAGTTTTAATTTTAAATTTTAAGTTTAAGTTTTAAATTAGGTTGTAAATTTTAGTTTTAAAGTTAAGTTTTAATTTTAAATTTTAAGTTAAGTTTTAATTTTAGTTTTAATTTTAGTTTTTAATTTAAGTTAATTTAAGTTATTTTATTTTAATTTTAAAGTTAAGTTTTAATTTTAAATTTTAAGTTAAGTTTTAATTTTAAATTTTAAATTGAGTTTAAATTTTAGTTTTAATTTAAGTTATTTTATTTTATCTGAATTTAATTTAATTTAATTTAATTTAATTTAATTTAATTTAATTTAATTTAATTTAATTTAATTTTAATTCTTATTCATCTCACCCGATCTATATTTTTAATCAGGAAAATCCTATAATTTTGTGATATGAATTAAGTTGAATTTCAAGATTTGGTTTAACTTGTATTAGATTTAAGTTTATCTTTGGATTTAACAAATATACATTCTTTGGATAAATGTCTAAGTTATGGTGAGTCACCTGGATATCATTAGAGTAACTAACCACGTTTTCAAAATTTTCTAAATAGTCATGCCCACTGAACTTAGTACTAAATTTTGATCTAACTAGTTAAGATTAGTAAGTGGTAGCTTTAGTTAGTTCCACTAATCCAAATGCACCAAATCAAAGTCATATCTTTCTAGATAGGCATAAAGAGAGCTTCCTTAACCTACTATCATCCAAAACTTCTCTAGTACTGTTTGTCAAATTAAACTTTTATCCCTTATAATTAAACTAGTCATAATTATCCAGCCGGGTAAATTATTATTTTGAAGGTGCCAACTATTTTGGATCCTCCCCTGAATTATTGAACTTTGAGTTTAAATTTTAGGTTTGTGTCGATTTGCTTTATATTTATAATAAACTTGGTTATAGTTTGAGTTTAGATTAATTTTATATTTATTTAATTTGGATTTAGTTTTTTATTTATTTGATTTGATTTTATTCTTTAGGTTAGAATTTATCTTAAAATGTCTAATTTTTAAGGTTGAATTTTTTGGTTTATTTTGATTTGGATATTGTATTTTATTTTTAGGTACATAGTATGGATTGAGTCCTACTTACGTGGTTAGGTACGCTTTCAGAACCCAAACTTTAGTTTGATATTTATTTTGGGTGACTAGAGATATAAAGATTTTGTTAGTTGAATTAGACTTGTATCCGAGTTTGGACTTATTGTGCACAGCTCTTTATGATCCAAGTATTATATCAAGGCACTTGGATCTAGTTGTGAATTTTTCTAGAAGTTATTTTAGTTCAACTACTTTGTCTTTTAATATGGAATTATCCTCTTCAAATTTGTAACTTGAGTAGGGATTCCAGCTTGAATCAGTTCAGTCGTTGAGGTTAATTTTAGTTGTTCTTTAAGTATTTTATTTTCTGTACCTAGTTCATTTATTTAATTTTTAAAAATAGTCAATTTTCTATGTAAGCATGAAATTATTTTGAAAAAGTTTTTGCTTAAAATAAATTGTGTACCTCGTTGGAACCTTCGAAAATGAGTACGGACTTGTGGCTAGATTCGGATTCAGATCCATCTTCCAATTCAGTTTTTGATTCTGGTCTGTATGCCATCAACATGAGGTATTTGGTGTGCTTTGGTTGATCGCTATCTGATTCTTCTGCAAATGATTCATCCTAGGTCACCTTGAGGGATTTTGTTAGTTCAGGGAGCCAAAGTTAAGGTTATGGCAAAGGGTCCAAAGTTAAGGTTACTTGTTGTCTAACAAGTGTGATTGAGCTTGCAGGAAAGTCCTAAGTGTTCTAAGGTAAAAGTCCTAGTGGATTCTAGGCAGGTGAAAAATCCTAGGGGGAGATAACCCTAGGTCATAGGGGGAGGTAACCCTAGGTAAAGGAAAGTCCTAACTGCTGTTAGGCACGAAGTTCTAATCCAGGGGATTGGGCGAAGTCTTGGCGGGTCGAGCACTTTGGGCGAAATCCTAGAGTTGGGGACTCTAGGTGAAAATCTTGGTGGTCGCAGACCATGTGAAAGTCTGGACGGGTCGTGGAGCGGACGTTCAGTATGAAAACCTGAAGTCTCGGATGTCGAGCAAAAATCTAGATGGTCTGGAAGACCGGTCTGGCAAAAGGTAACGTCTCCTAAGAGGAATAAGTGAGGACGCATTCCCCGTCAAGGGAATAGTAGGCATCAGTTCAACCTAGGATTTTTGAAAAAATCTGAAAGTCATAACCGAACAGTTTGGAGGTTGTCAAAAGTTATTCTTTTGTTGTTCCATTGTTTGCTATTTGTCTAACTCTGTTTCGCAAGAAGACTAACATTTTTATAGGGTCAGATAGTGTCTTGTTCGATCAATCGAACGCCCGGATCGGTGGACCGAACCTCCAAGCAGATTTCCAGCAAGTTGATCGGGTTCGACCAAGGGATCAATTGACCAAACCTCAGGTTCAGTCAATTGAACGGTGGATAGGCAATGACTCAGTCAGACCGGGTTGATCAAACCAGATAAGCCAGTGAGGAAAGCGAGATCGGTTGATCGAACGGTGGGATCGGTCGACCGAATGAAGGCTCTATCCAAAACGGTAGAATCTAGACGGGAAGTGTAACGACCCGGCCCTCTTGGCCCATTTGGCGACCTCTCATGTCGTCGACCGTCGGCCCTTATGTCGTCGGCCCATTTGGCGACCTCTAATGTCGTCGACCGACGTCGTTACTCACTAGGACTTTCCACCCCTGGTTAGTGGATTTTTGCCTCCCCCAGGATTCGAACTCTAAACCTCCAGGCTTAAGTATTAGAGTTTATGAATCCTGGTAACCAAGTGAGATCAGAGGTCGCCAAATGGGCCGACGACATAAGGGCCGACGGTCGACGACATGAGAGGTCGCCAAAAGGGCCGCCAAAAGGGCCAAGAGGGCCGGGTCGTTACAATAAAAAGACGTCTTTTTATTGTAACGACCCGACCCATTTGGCGGCCCATTTGGCGGCCCATTTGGTGACCCTCGGGTCATCGACCGTCGGCCGTGCCGTTACTCACTAGGACTTTCCACCCCTGGCCAGTGGATTTTTGCCTCCCCCAGGATTCGAACTCTAGACCTCCAGGCTTAAGTAGTAGAGTTTATGAATCCTGGTAACCAAGTGAGATGACTCTGTAACGACCCGCCTCCTACTAACTATGCTGCAAGGCCGGACCGTCACATTATGCTGTGCTAACTTACTCCCTGACCATCTCTAAAGTCTAGGTGCGGAAAACTGCACTAATTAAAAACTTTACTAATTGCTACCACAACTCTGGAACTAATACTCAAATCACTATTTCTATCATCAATCATATGCTAAGGGGTATAATCTGGGATGCACATGTCATATCCTACATCCCTTATGGTCAAGGCACTGAACTACAAGGTTTCGTGGTCGAAACCCAGCTTCCCAATCGATTGGGATCGAACTCAATCGATTGAAAGCTATTGGATCGATCCACTGATCAATCCAACTCGCTACTGTGCACGGGGTAATTTCTGGATCGATCAGCTGATCGATCCAGACTTTTCAATCGATCCAGTGATCGATTCCAAAGCTCTTTGTTCACGAGGCTAATTCCCCGATCGATCGATTGATCGATCCATTAACTCTCTGTTCGCGACAGCACACTACCGGATCGATTGACTGATCGACCCAAAAGCTTACTGTTCGCGATGATAGCTCTGATCGATCCAGGAGCTTACTGTTCACGAAATAAGCTTCCCAATCGATCAGTTGATCGATTGAGGAGCCTCCAATCGATCGGCTGATCGATTGGGGTTTCTGATTTCGTATCAGATGTCTGATTTCAGCACTGTTTCATGCCCAAATCACATATATCAACTCTATGAGCAAAACAAAGCTACTAGACCTATCATTATTCATGGATAGCCAATTAAGATCATGACAATCAGTAATCTAAGCATAACTATCGCAATTCAAGACACTTAATTAACTAAAAGTGCAGAAAAATAACACTACAAGAAATGCTAAGTTCTTAGGTTGCTAGTTTCTCCTCTTCCACACACATCTTCCTCGCATTGTCCTCCAGCCTCCGCTAATCTATCTTTCCTTTACCTTTATCTGCAGTATAAGGAAAAGAAGTATTTGTAAGCTTGGGAGCTTAGTAAGAAACCATCTGCCTCACAAAACATGCACACGATGAAAACATGCTTTTTAAAGAATGTTATTTAAAACATATGCTGAACATGTTAAAGCATGACATACTGAAATTACTAACATGAATACTAAAGCATGTCATCAAAACTAGTCATGGGATATCATTAAGAAAGAGCTAAACTGGAACATAGCTGAGCTGAACTGAACTAAGCTAATACTAAATTTAAATCATGTTCACATAACTGATTGTGAGTTTTTGAAAGCTATTTATCATAAATAGCTGAAAATACTAATCATGCTGCTGATGGGCCCAGCAACTGTACTTGCTATGCGCACATCCCTAACTAGACCCGGGGTTGCAAGACCCGAATTTAGTAGGGTTTATTAGGTTATCTAAACCTAGGGATGACTGTGGGAGCCAAACCCAAGGACAACTGAAGTCCAGTACAGTGCCACTGAAAAGTAAAATACTGATTTGTAGCTAATATACCTTACCTTGCTCTTACTAGGTTATATGAACTTAGAACTAGGTTATATGAACCTAGAGGCGACTGTGAGAGCCCACCCATTGGACCATAGTCCCATATAAGCTGAAGCAAGGCTAAGTATGCTGTAAAATGCTCCTATTGCATTTATCTAAGCTATTAAAAATGCATATGCTGCATTTAACTGAGCTAAACATTTTAACAAACATTTGGTGTGCACTAATTCACACTCTATGTGCTGGAAATCTGCATGCAACTAAACTAAGGCATAAAATCGTAAAAAGAGTTACTTATACTGCAGGTGAGGGGTTTCTTACTTCTTGCGCTAGTTTTTCTTACAATCAAATCACTAGATTTTCCGGAGAAGGGATCTCCTCAACGATCTTCTCGCGTCTATGCGTTCTTCTCGCGGAGAGGAGCGTCCTCGTACCCTTGATGTTGCCGGAAGATACTCCTATGGCCCTAGGGATGGAACCCTAGGTTCTTCCTTGGACTTGGGCACCGAGAGGTGAGGAAGGGAGAGGGGTCGACGGAATTAGGGTGAGGAGAGGAAAAGCTTCCGATGAAAACTAATAACTCCTCACTTAAATTTTTCCTATTTATATTAAGTGGTTTATTCGGCTAACTAAACCTTAAATATAACTGTTTCCCTCTTCTTTCAGCACACTCCTGCTGGGGCCTCCTGGTTACTAGAGTTGTCTATAAGATATAGGGTCTCATAGGTCTCGGGTTCAATTCCCGCTTAGGGTATCTTACGTTTCTATTTATTTTTGCTACTTCTGCTACTCCAAAAATTCCATAAAATTATTCTAAAATTCCAAAAAAATCATAAAATATTTCTAAAATTGATTTGAGAATTTTCGGGCGTTACAGGAAGCTGGGCAGGTGTAGAAGGTTCGGTCGACTGAACACCTAGATCAATCGACCGATCAACGTTGTGTCAAAGATTGATCCCAAGATCAGTGGATATGGATCATATTTGACTCGGCTATAAAAGGAGGCCTCGACCAGCGCTTCGGAACAATTGAAATAGAACGATCTTCTAACATGCGCGCTGCTTTGAAACCACTCAACAATGTCGAACCGTTGCTCCGACAATCGACGAACATCTTCTTAATCCTTTATTGTCGATAACTTAATTTTATATAGCAATTGTACTTCAAATTGTAACTTTCTGAATCTATAGTAATTGTCCAACGAAAGTGATCAACGATTGTGGGCCTTGGAGTAGGAGTTGTCACAGGCTCCGAACCAAATAAATCAAAGTTTTAGCTTTGCTTGCTTTTCTCTTTTGCCTCTATTCCGCTGCGTTTTACTCTCAGATTGTGTTAAATGAACGTGATAGCCATGAGTGCTATTCCCCCCCCCCCCCCCCCCCCCCCAACACGCATCGATCCTACAACTTTCTTCTTTTTGAGATTCGAGCAACCATGCTTGTAGTATCTCTTCTTGTTGTATCTAAATCACGTGACATTTGCCTTGTTGTTGGAAGTGGACTTGATTTTCTACAAATCCTTCTTGGTGAAGTCTTTCTTTCTCCTAGTAAGTATTTTTCTTATTAGGTTCACTAGGTGTTCTTCATCATCTGAGTCTGGGTCAGACACATCTTCTCATTCTTGTTTAGTTTTGGATTTTTCTTTAGATGATCCTGCAACAAGAGCAATATCTTCCTTGGTACGGGTTTAGCATTAGTTTATTCATGCAGCTCTAATTCACAGAATTATTTGTCTAATTTTAATTTAGATAAATTCATCAAAATTTTGTAGGCATCCACGATGGATGCCCATAATGCATTTCGAGGAAATGTGTTTAAAGCATATCTTATTACATCTCGATTCTCCATTTGGTGACCGATTGTGTGGAGTCCATTGAGGATATCCTTGATCCTCACGTGCAACTGACTTACAGTCTCTCCTTCCTACAATTTGATGTTAAATAACCTATTTAAAAATAAATCTCTTTTAGTTACCTTTGTGTCTCTGGTCCCTTCTTGTAGTTCTATGAGCTTGTTCCACAGCTCATTTGCGTTCTTGTGTAGTCTAATACGGTTCAGTTCCTCCTTCATTAGGCCACATTAAATTATGTTGAGGCCTTGAATTTGATTTGGGTCTTCTTCTTTATTTCCATATTCTAATTTTCTAGATCAATTGGAGTTCCAGTGTTATGGTCGACTAACATCTTGTATCCTTTGGTGACGCTGAACTACTGGTCAAAGTCAATCTTCAGGTATACTTCCTTTCGTCTCTTCCAGTAGGGTAAGTCGTCTCTATTGAATAGCTAGGGACGAACTGTGCTAGATCCTTCGATTTGAGTTATGAATGCACTGAAAAAGAAAACTTAAAATAGATACCAAGACTGAGTCTTATGATAAGTGGTGTGGGAAAAAGGTACAGTTATTGCAGTTATAACTAAGTGACGGAAATTAGGAAAATAAAAAAAACAATGATCCCCCTACTCGATCGATGGTTGCACCAATTTAGAAATAACTAGGCTCTAATACCACTTGATAGATTGTGAGCACATGAGAAGGGGAGTGAATCATGTGCTTTTAAAAATAGGGTTATTTTACAAATTTAAAGTAAAATCGCAGAGGAAAGTTTAAACTAAAAATAACACAAGAATAAATTTGGTCAGTTTTACTTAGTTCGAAGCCTTCGGCGATTCCTACTCCAAGACTCAGGTTCCGCAGACCTATCAATGGGTAATCCACTAAATGTCTCTTTCGGAACTACCAAAAGAGGTAATCGAATACAAAGATAGGGACAATATAACGGTCTATACTTCCCTTTTAAAGCAGTAAAAAGAAGATTGCAACACTATTAAAAGTTACTAACAATTTATAGCATGTTTATGTGTTGATGTCGATCTGCCGGAGATGATTGGATGACTTAGAAAAATAGCTCGGTGGAAGAAAAACTTTTTTAAAACAACAGCAAGAAGTCGGAACAATCAGAACTTTAAACAGACGTGTAGAATGTCATAGAAGTGATATCTGGAAGCCTTGGTCGAGATGCTCTTTTATTGAGTATTGAAGGCGCCTTCTATAGCACTGAAGGTGCCTTCAATGCATAAAATCTGATCCTGAACAATTCGTTTCTTATTGTTGATAAAGTCTAATTTTATTAGATAGAAGACGCCTTCCAAGCTTTCGAAAGCGTCTTCCATGAACAGTACTCAAGGCGCCTTCAAAGCTCCCAAAGGCGCCTCGGGTAGTGTTCACCCAAGGCACTTTGTGCTTCTTTTGTCTTGAAAAATGTGTTAGTCAAATACTAAAACATCTAATCCATAAAAAAAAGTTAACACAAAAAATAATAAGCAGTAATAATTAGTTTATATCCTTCCAAGATCAGGAACTAGTCAATGTCTCAGTTTATGAATCTAAAATGGACCTAAATTGGACCGGCCTAAAGTCCAAACATGGACTCATCCTTATTAGAACTCTCTTCTTTAATGACTTACCTTCACTTACCAACTTGCATCTATTGACTAACCTCTCGACCCACTAAGTCTTTTCGCTAGTTGTTAGGTTCATAGACCCAACTGTATTTCGGCCAACTGTCAATCCCAGCGGACCCAGCCAGACTTTTCGCCAAATATCAGGTCAGCCTTTTGACCTATCTAAGCTTCGCACCAACTATCGAGTCCTCGGACCTAGTTGGGTTCATCCTGGTGTTAGGTCCCCTAAACCCGTCAATTTTTGCACATTCAGTAAATATGTTATATCACAAAAATATCTAACTTAACTCACTTATCATTCATCAAAATCTGAGTTAGATTGTTAATACAGTGGAAGTCTTTAAAAACTCTATCGGGTGGTGAGAGAGATTCTGATGCTTTTAGCAATGAATGCAAGCTGCATGAATCAGGCAATATTTGTTGGTCCAGTAAAAGGGGGTGAATTGCCCTTAAAATAAATTGCACCTTCCTCAAACTTTAGGCTTTAGTTAATAGACACTTGTAAATTAAGCTAAAATGAATGTATAAAAAAAATACGAGACTACCTATTTACTTAGTATACAACTGGGGAAGTTGCTAATTCAAAGCAGAAGTAAGCACTAGCAAGAATCTCCTTCAACAAGGTCAGAGGTGGAGAAGCCTCAATAGCAGTTTATAGATCAGAAAGTAGAAAAACATATTTGAAAATCGTATACAAGCATTGTGTTTGAGCTAGAGAACATCCTCTCTTTTTATAGTGCTCAGAACACTTTTTTTACCATTGATTGATGTGGCACTAGAGGAACCTCCGTTGAGCCCGAGGCGCCTCCAACTCATAAAATCTATCCGATCAATGCTGATATGGAGGTGCCTCCATTTCATTGAGGCGCCTCCTGTGAGTAGTCATTGTTGTGGCTGAGTTTTGCGTGGAGGCCCCTCCATTCCTTCTTAGGAGCCTCCCTGCCTTTTCAGCTAAGGTGCCTCTAGTCCATGGAGGCACCTTCATGCCTTTCCGTGGCAGAGGCAGTCCCAACCATCTGAGATGCCTCCATTCCTCTAAGGTGCCTCGAGTCTTCAAGGCAGAACTCTTCATTCCAAGGTTAACCACCGAGGTGACCTTTTTCAATCTTTTGCTCCTGTGGGTGATACTTCATATCGTCCGGAGTTGTGCTCATCCGAACTTAACTCCGATCTTCTTCTCGAGAAGGCTTCCTCCCTGATTTCTCGTCCCTAAGACCGCCGCATGCGTCCTTCTCACTCCACCAGTGTACTCTTCCATAGCTTCTTATCCCTCGGATGCATCAAGTTTGTTGACTCGATTCCCATGTCATCCTTCTCGTCTATTGCGTCTTCCGCTCAACTTTTTGTGTTCCTAAGCTCCTGTACACTTTGACACAAGGCATCAAAAATAAATAGGACTCAACTTGACTTGGTTAATTACATTAAAATCAACCTAGGGTACTTATAATATTGATCTTCATTATTGGCCAGAAGTATCCAGCTAATAATGTCTTTTGAGAGAATGCCCTCCCTCTAATATGGTTTTCAAGATACCTTTGTGGACCTCCCTCATTACATAATTAGCATTCTCTAGATTGAGAAACTTGAGGAGGGGCGTGAGAAGGATTGACGAAACAACATGTCCCCAACTAAAGTGAAGTGGGGAACTCTTCTTTTGAGCAGTCAGGATTGATTAGAATCAGTAGACATAATTCCTTGCTTGAGATAAGTAATGATGTGTATTCTCTAATTGGAAAGCTCATCTTAACTTGAAACTTGATCGACCTAGAAAACTAGTAGAGTTTAAGACACATAGTCATCTATTCTTTAACTCGCCAGTGCGCTTGCTAGTTTGGCTAGTTCATCCGCCTTTTGATTATCTGCTCGAAGAATCTTATGCAAAATGACTTCTTGAAAATCACCCTTTAACTTTTAAAAAATATCAGCATACTGCCACAATCAGTTGTTTCTGATTTCAAAACTTCCTTCTAGCCGTTGAACCACCAATTGAGAGTCTGAATAGATGATCACTTAGGAGGCTCTGACTTGCTTTGCTGCTTGAAGTATTGTGAGTAATGTCTCATATTCGACTTCATTGTTCGATTCTCATAAGTTGAGCCGAACAAAAATTTGGAGCACACCTTTTCTAAGAGATATTAGTAATATCCTGACTTTGCTGTCTTATCGGGTGGAGGAGTCATCTACATCAATTTTCCAAGTCCCATCAGCCTCTCGATCAAAAACTTCTGTTAAAAATATGCTAAGGCCTAAGCTTTAATAGTTGTTTACTATTAATATTGGATATCATATTCACTCAACTTGGTAGTCTATTTGATTAACCTCCTTGAGGCTTCAGGATTAGTTAACACCTGACCCAAACTATTATTAGTGAGGAATATGATCGGGTGAGCGAGGAAGTATGACCTTAGTCGATGGGCTGCGAGGACCAGTCCGAGAACTAATTTTTTCAGATTAGTGTATCTACTTTTTGTGCCCTTTAATAAATGCCCCAATAAATAGGTGGGGTGTTGCATACCATTTTCTTATTAGAGTAGGACTACGATGATTGCTCCTTCGAACATTAATAAATATACTCATAGCATTTCTCCTGTCACCGATTTGTACAATAAAGGTAGTCGAGATAAAATTCCTTTAATTAGGTAAAAGCTTCATTGCACTTTGCGTCCTACTCGAACATAGAAGCTTTTCTCAATATCTTAAAAAAGGGTAAGCTTTGAATGGGAGATAAATCGAGGAAGTGTTGTAATAGACCCGACTAATCATTGTGCCTCCTTGAGATTACAGGGGAGGCATGTTCTAGAGCGCCTGGATCTTCTTGGGGGTTGCCTCAATTCCTCGTTCAATCACAATATATCCAAGAAAATTTTCACTTTTGAACCCAAATAGACACTTATTTAGATTAAGTTTAAGTTCATATTATCTGAGTGAGCGACATGTCTCCTCAATATCTGAGATCAAGGTATTAGATTGGACAGACTTGATTAAAATATCGTCAACATATACCTTAATGTTTCTCTCGATTTGATGCTTAAAGACTCAATCCATGATCGTTGATAGGTTGCCTCTGCATTCTTTAAACCAAATAACATGCCAATATAATAAAAGGTTCCATTAGTGGTTATGAAACTAATATTTTCATGATTTTTAGAAGTTAAGAAAATCTGATGATATCCTTGATAAGCATTCAACATGCATATGAGTTCACAGTCAGAAGTAGAGTCTACCAGTTGATCAATACGGGTAGGAAATAGTAATCTTTTGGACAGACTTTATTGAGGTCACAAAAATCGATACTGACTCTCTATTTACCTCCTGGCTTGAACACCAACACAACATTAGCAAGCTAGGTAGGGAATTGAACTTCTCGTATGTATCCGACTTCCATTAATTTGGTGATTTTCGTTTGAATTACTTGATCTTGTTCTGATGAGAAGTTGTACTTCTTTTGTCAAATAAATCAAACTTCTAGCAATGTGTTTAGCTGATAAGCCATTATAGTGGGTGAAATGCCTGTAATGTCCTTGGAGGACTAGGTGAATACATTATAATTGTATAAGAGGCATGCAATTAGTTTTTGTTTTAGCTTGGAAGGGAGGTCGATCGCTACTCGAGTGATCACGTCTAGTTGGTCGGGATGGACCCATACATTTTTATGATTCTCCTCAAATAGGGGCATTGACATCTTTGGACGACTTGGACAACATTATCTTGAGTTTGATGGATTTTACATGAGTCAGTTCAGATTATATCCACATAATATTTTCTTATCACCAACTAGTTATCTTTTACCTCCCCGACTTGGCTCCCCACTGGGAATTTGACTTTCTGATGAAAAGTGGAGACCAATGCTTGGAAGATACTTAGGGACGACCTCCCTATTATAACATTGAAGGTTGAGGCGATGTTTACGATGATAAAGTATGTTTGTCGAGTTTGCACTAGTGGTTCCTCTCTCAAGGAAAGAGAGAGGTTAATATGACCTATAGGTTCTACTTCATGTACCATGAAACCATACAGAGGAGTATGTATGAGATGAAGCTCCTCACTATTTAACTGCGTCTGATTGAAAGCAGTCTTAAAGATGATGTTAACAGAACTGTCGATGTCAATGAATACTTTATTCACTCGATAATTGGCGATGAAAACTTCAATAACTAAAGAATCATCATGGGAGCCTCGACTCCTGCCAAATCCTCGGGTTTGGAATTTATGAAATTCCTTGCTCTCTTCCCCGACTGATGCTAACAATGCAACTTTCTAATCTTCTACCATGAGCCTTTCTAGCTTGAGTGGAATCCCCATCCCTGGGTCCACCCAAGATTATGTTTAAGGTCTCTCAAGCATTAATCTTGTTATTGCTTGTTTCTTTTTTTAGGTCTTTTGACGAGATCGAGAAGATCCTCAGCATTCTTTTAAAGGAGAAGGAGATTGCCGACTTGTGGGTCGGTCGACATCATGGTGGCAATGACATTTGTAGGGTTCAGGAGACTTCCTCTTGCCCGACCCACTCCGATTGGGGTTCCCCTGATCAACTACTCATTTCAACTCCCTAACAGATTAGTAACAATCTGGAATAGAATGAATACTTAATTGATGGTAGGAACAGTATTGAGTCACCTCGGGGGATCTTCAACTAGCTTCAGGAGCATTAGTCGGGATTACCTCTTAACTTGTACCACCTTTTCTCCACTCTAATTTATGAATTCCTAATTTCGCAAGGGTGGGGGAGGAGTTCTACGCTCTTGATTAGTGGAAATATGAGTCGAAGTCGACGTTTCTTTTCTTTTACCTAATTGAGCTTCTTCGACTTGAACATATTTAAATGCCTGAACTTGTAATCGTTCAAAATTGGTTAGGGGTTTTTTCACTAAAAATTTGAAAAAAAAAATCACTATCAATCAAACCTTGAGAGAAAGCACTAACCTATACCTCTAGGATAACTCAGGAAGCATCCATGGTTACTTGATTAAACCGTTATAAATATTCTTTCAGGAGTTCTTTGAATTTCTATCTAAGAGCGAACAAATCATGTGAGATTTTTTGATATCTTTGACTGGTTGTAAAGTGTTGTATGAAGATGACTCTAAATTTCTCAAATGTCTGAATAGAAGAAGCACAGAGCCGACTAAACCATCTCTACACAGAGTCTGAGAGCGTGGTCAAGAAAACTCAACACTTGACACTATCTGTGTATTGATATAACAAAGGAGTGTTATCAAATTTACAGATGTGATCCTCAACATTTGTAATACCATTATATTCCTCGATCTATAATATCCAAAAGTGCCTTGGCAATTCATCTTGAAGGATCTCCTTCAAGAACGAAGGATCTCAAGGAGCTTTCGATCCTCCATATTCGGAGCCTTTTTCTCTTGGAAAACCTCGATAAGGGGTTTTACTAAAAAATTATATAGAAGACTATCTAGCAAATGACTTACTGATTGATATGGGGGAAACAGTTTGCGGTGTCCCGTAGGCCAAGGCACCTTTTAGTGCCTGACGTCTCTTCAACTGACTAGGACGACAGTTCATTGAAAGATTGATCGTTGGAGGATGCGAGAGGTACCCCTTTAACACCGCTTACACCGTCGTCGCTATCAATTTGTCAAAAATCCTCTGTTGCCATGACGATGATATTAAGTCTTCCAGTATCATCCATCTTCACGTTTCAATTTAGGTCTTAACTCAGAGTTCCCACAAACATTGCCAATTTGATCTTGCCGGCGAAAGTCGATGAGTGAATTATCGAACAGTTGGCTCTGTTACCAATTTAATTGTCAATCACCGAATAACAATGAGGATAATGATGTGGCTGGGAGCTTGGACGATGGTAACAAGAAGAAGAAGTTAGAATGATGGCCAAGGGATTCTTCGGCGCAGCTACTCCGATGCTTAAGTTAGAGGATAAAGAATATGAGCATTAGGGTTTTGATGTACGTAGGAATGCATATGTATCTGGATATCATAAAGGATTTACCTTTTATAAGGAGACCATATATTTTTTCCTTCCATTTCCTTTTACTTATTGTCATTATTTAATTCCTTAAATAATGCGAGATTTCTTCATGATGTTATTTTTTTTCATATAATCTGAGATTTGTACGACGATTATCTTTTCATGAAATAATCTGATATTTGTACAATGATTCATTCTTTTCCTAAAATGGTCCTGCCCTATGTCGCCAAGAGGTCAGGAAGCCAAGGAGTCGAGAGGCCCGAGAGTTGGGAGCCAAAAATCAAGATGTCTAAGAAGCCAAGAGGCTAAGGAGCCAAGATGCCTGAGAGACTGAAGGTTAAGGAGCCAGGAGGCTCGAGACTTTCCTCTATTAGAACCATCTCAATAAATTTTATTAATCTTCTCTTTTTCATGTAACGTCTACTAATCATTCCCTTAATCACTCCACATGTAAAAGATCATTATGCTAGGATAAAATGTTCCTATAATTTACTTATATGTGTCTAATCGAAGTGTCTAATAGAAAGTCAGTTATACTGGTCCATTTGAGATGATTTTTATTATTTTTTTACTCCCATTTAACTTTGACCCTGCGATATATAGTTATTTATGTCAAGTAATATTTTTTTTAATTTTAAAATTATCTAATGCTCCTTCGGCCATTTTTATCTCAAATTATTTCACTCCCTCCTAATCTAAATATTAACATTATTATTATTAAATGCCAATGACAAACAATTATATCTACAAGACAAGAATATATAAAACATACTTAAATAATTTTAAAATCCAGTGTATTTGCATTGACAAATCAAATAAATTAGATGTATAATTAATGGCATCGGCGTGATGGAGGAGGTAATTAATATTATCGTGGAATTTCACTTGGCATTTTCTCTCATTTTTAAAATTAATTAATTAATTATTTTAATCCTAGAATGCCGTGCTGAATGTGAGATGATTATTTAATCGAACGTCAAGATCTGCACATGTAAATGGAGATCCGAATCGTAAAATAAATAAAATATACAGCACATTTGGATAAATAACACGACTAAATTGTTTAAGATGATCTCTTTAATAATTTCTCAGACTTGATATATATATTTTTTATTTTTCAAAAGTCTTGTTTGAACATTCATAAATTATATTTAATTTTGGCAACTATATATTAAAATTTTACTAATATTTCATGTCATGTTTTTAAGTTAGCATCCAGTCCAGTTGGTTCTCGTTGTCCAACGAAAATTTTCCACAGATCCTCTATCAAAATAAATATGAAAGTATATGTAATTACAAATGACCCAGTAGTCCAATATCTTATACAAAAACACCGTAATTGAAAATCAGATTATGCATGTCTGGGAGACTGCCTGAGGGCTCCGTAGTCCGAGGGCAATTCCATGCTATCTTAAATCAGTGTCACTAATGATCTTATTCTAATAAATCTTATTTTGTCTTATTTTTTTTCAATTTAACCCTTTATTTTAATTTTATTAAAGTTGATCGTGCATTAATTTTTACACAAAATCTATCACATCAAAAATTATTTTTAATTTATATTTTTATTTAAGAAAAAAATTACTGCTAAACTTATATAGATGTTATGTCTTTATCAGTTCCTTAAAATTTTGCATTATATTTTTAAAAAACTGTTGCATAATTCCTATCATTTACGCTACGCTTTTTCTTTAAAAATACATATACATTGTTTCGATTTATGCTTTTCAAACGTGTTTGGGTGAGCACGTTAGCAACTTTAACAGAAGAATCGATCCGTTTGCTCTAACGATAAATTAAAATAGGATGTCCTTTTTATGATTTATGAAAAAAGGGTAAAAGGGTATTCTTTTTAATTTTGCCTTTATTCTAATTTTATTTATTTTGTATTTTATAATAATATCGAACTGAAGTTAATGTCATCGAATCTAACAGAAACTTTTGTCTGAATCTTATGCTTATTCATAGTCCTGTCGAAATTAACATACATTTATATGAACAATGTGTAAAATTAAATTTCTTTAATACAAAAGAATTCTAATTTATAATTTTAAAAGTTCAATATTTTGGAAATCTATAATTTTAATTACTCACACATTGCCCAGTCAAGATTGTTAAATTATTATTATTTATTTTTATAAATTACTATTGTATTTAATTTTATATTCTATTCTCAACTTTCACTTAATTTTTTCCTTCAACTCCTTAGAGTATCTATACCAACTTTCTTATAAAAAAATATATAATTTAAAGTAAAAAAATTATTTTATTAAATTTAGATATTTATTTTTCATTATACATATATTTTTTTTTAAAAAAAATTCTCTCTCTTTTTTAAGGTTTGGAGAATAAAATCTATTCAATGAAGGTAAAAAGTTAGAAAATGGATAGGATTTTCTATGTAAAGATATTTTAATTACAAATTTAAAATAAAATTTTTAAATTTGATAACTGATATTGATGCTGATCTTAATCTATATCTCCACACATGATCTACAAAGTCAACCACGCCTAAATACTTATTCAAAAAAAAAACAATAATAGAATTGCATTATTAAATGTAGCCATCAAGATTTTGTCTTGAAAATAAACAAAACAAAAAATGACAAATCAACATGACAAGATACCACGACTTCGTTGAGTGGACGATTCAATTCGACCTTTGAGGGGAAGAATTATTCCAAAACAAGTCCTCCGCGAGGAGTTATCCAATTCCTAGAGGACAAAAACTAAGGGAGAAAGAGTCTTACTTGATAAGTATTTTTATTTTATCTTATTTAAAAAAATAGTAAAAAGAAAAACTCAATATCCAATTGATCAAAACTAAGGAAGGAATGCCGAGTGTGATACACTTCTCTGGAGGTTGGAGGATGGACAAGAATAATCCTTTGCTCTTATGATGATGACAATACATGTTCCCATGTAGAAAATTGTGAAGGGGGGTAGTTGTGGGAAAGTGAAGTGACGTGATGAGGTGGATGTGGATGGATGAGTTTCTCTGCCACCGTGAAGAAAAATCCTGGCGGCCCCCACCTGAGAGTGACCGTGTTTGCAATCCACGAGTAGGTCGAATGTGGAGATCGTTTATCGTGGTCTTCAATGCCAGTACTTTTCAAATTTACCTGATTTGTTATTTTCAAGATTAATCGGTATTAAGAAGATTATAAAAAAAAAAAATATTTTTACAAATATGATAAAGTAGTAAAGTGCAGGAAATAAATAAAGGATGCTTTGAATTTGTTGGATAGACGAATAAAAGAGACAATCTATTTGTTGTTTTTTTTTTATTATTATTTGATTTTATTTATAGCTGGTATCGGTTAGGTAACTTATATTGATTAATTTTATGATAATCAATTTAATGTTATAAAAATTTTTCATTAACTATCAGGGTAAACATTTACAGTGGACGATTCATCAATCTGCATTCTTAGGTCAACCGTCAATTAAAAAAATTCATCGGTTAATTCATCAAAATTGGAACTCAATTTTTAGATGCTTGAGAACTAGAAAGATGGTCTATCGATGTACTATTACTCGGGAGTAAGACCATCTATTTGTTGCAATAAAAAGGTTTTAGCCTTCACATAGGCAAGACCGTCTATTTGATATAATAAAAAGGTGATACTTCTCATCTGGAAGCCCCTCTGAAACTGTCCCCATATGAATTAGAAGGGAGATAAATCATAAGAACTTCCATAACGGTATGGGATTAATGAGACATTGCTGACATACTGAGATCAATCCCATGATAGACTGGAGTAATACTACGTACCAGCCTATGATGTACAAGACCGTTTATTTGTAGTGGTAAAGATGATTTGCTCGCCCTTAGCATCTTTGCCAGTTCTTCTCCAGGCTAATACGAAAAGAAATCAATTATAGATAATTGTTTGTCTTTGATAATTGAATAGTATATGAGGGGAGGATAGACACTAGGCCGTAAGACCGTCAGTGTATAAAAGGACAATAATTTATAATTCAACTGGGAATATATAAATTAGTATTGTATTGTGAGAAGTAGATAAGATATATAAGGAGAGTGAAGCAATATTAACAGAATGAGGTGATAGATAGGTGTACTTTGAATTCAAAAGTTAAGAGTCATTTGAAAGTGCCATGTTTTTCTGTATCCTTGTTGATGCCTAGTAATTAACAACTTACCTTAATGATTAACGGCACTAACTCTTTTTTTTATCCAAAATAAATCAAGATGCTTAGAGCATACGATGGCAATGAGTGGTGATATCAAAATATGATGCCATTTTATATTTAATATTATAGCACCATCATTATTAACCAACTCCATTAACATCAGAGAAGGCCAAGTTAAATATGTGCTATGCAAAAAGGTTTCTCAATAAATAATAAGCCCATTTTTTGTTATATCAATGGCCAGATAATCCTTTACACACATATTTTTTTATGCTAAAAAATTGCATACATATTCTTTTATGCTTAGTTATGCAATTAAGCACTTAATACAAGTTCACTGAGTTAATGGCCAGCTTAAAGTTGGGCCTTCACTATGGGTGATGGCCTCAGCCTATTAATCAAACTAGCCCATTAACCAACAGCAGAACCCACCGACACTGAAAGATTTTGGTCCCTTTATATATATATATTATCAAATATTATATCTAATAAATCATAGATGGATGACGCAATTAATGGCCACGGATATGATTATGGAATATTATTATATTAAAGGAGCTTATATTAAAAGCAGCAAATCTACAGATACTCCGGACTCAGGGACCGTACTTATAGCCCACTCGAGCTTATAAGACAGGCATGCGACAGTGATAGGACACGGACACCTAATTCACGGTCTCTTAAATAAATAAATACCAAATTCGATATAATCGGAACTTCGGAAGCAAACGTTATCCAAAGCAAACGCATGAAACAGAGCCCTACTTGTTCCAGCTTCTATTTGGCCACACTCCTGCTTGTTTACGGTTCCTCGGAGAAAAGGTAGGGATCGGATCGTCGGAGGTGCGGGAAGATGACGGACACGACCGACGACATCGCGGAGGAGATTTCGATGCAGGCCTTCGAGGACGACTGCCGCCTCCTGGGAAGTCTCCTCCAGGACGTCCTCCACCGTGAGGTCGGACCCCGCTTCATGGAGACCATCGAGCGCAAGCGCGTCCTCGCTCAGGTCAGTTAGCTCTTCTCCCGATCTATGGACGCGTGGCTTTGTGCGGGCATTGCTCCAACGGTTTGGGTTGGAAATGCAAGGGTGTTTTGGTTAATGCTCAGATCTTGGCATTTTGCTTAGTTTGCTAGCTTGAGGAAGGGAGGTCGGTCTTGATTGATTGATTGATTAGTTCGCTTCTTTGGTTATGGTAGTCTGCGGTTAATATGCGATCGATAGGTATGGAGGAGGCGGCCAATTTGCTAGATAAGCAGCTTGCGACGGACATATCGAAGATGACCCTCGAAGACGCGGTGTCGCTTGCTCGCGCGTTTAGCCATTACCTCAACTTCATGGGCATTGCAGAAACCCACCACAGGTGTGCTTTCTTCCACCTCCGCCTCTTTGAACCGCACTATATTTTGGTACCGCCCTTCACTAGGTAGAACTTGCTTCTCACGTAGGGTTCGCAAGGCACGCCATGATGAAAACTTATCAAGATCGTGTGACGACACATTCAACAAGTTGATTCAGACTGGCGTTTCCCCGGAAGAGCTGTACGACACTTTCTGCAAGCAGGTTTGTACTGCTCTGACATGGTTGGCGATGCTTTAACCAGTGATTAGCCGTCGTACAAGTGTTCTTCTGCTTTCTTGTTGATACAGGAGGTTGAAATAGTATTAACTGCGCATCCCACCCAAATAAACAGGCGTACCCTGCAATACAAACATGTTAGAATAGCGGTGAGCTTTTGACACCCTCTCTCTCGTGTACTTTTCATGGATTACGTATTCATTGCTTCGAGTATCTATTAGACATGTTAGAGGTTCTTCAAGACACAATTTTGGAAACATTTCTCGTTTCATACTGGAACATGATTGTTGTTAATTGCCTAATGGCATTCTACAAAGAGGGGTCAGTCTCTGTATAAGCGATAGTTTAACGCTATTTTTACACACATTTTATTTATTTCCGTGTACCGTTCTGGTTATGCAAACAGGAGGATGCACCATTTTCCATATTTAAACTATCAATTTTACTGTCTTTTGGTACTTCAACTTATTGAGATTTGTCCTAATTTTAAGCACTTCTGTTGTTCTGCATTGACTAATCATCTTTTTCTTCAATGAATGTGTCCAACTGTTCTGGTAAGGGTATCCAATCCATGTAAGTGAAAGAGGATTGCACAATGCTTCAAATAGCAAAGTAAATTTATAATGACAATCATTTATGCTCCCTGATCAGTTCATTCTGCCGTTCTTCATTAACTAATCATCCCTTGTTTTTTAATGTATGTGCTCAACTGTTCTGGTAAGGGTATCCAATGTTGGAATTTTTATATGGAGATGGATTTGCGGTGTTGATCCAATAGTTGGGCGCAGTTAGTCCTTGCCCCATTTATACTCTCGACACACCCTTTCGGTTATCGAGACACCCTTTCAAGTAATAGACATACCCTTCTTGGTATCATCATTACCGAGTTAATCTCGTTGGTCATCGAGTTACCCCTTCGGATATCGGCACACCCCTTCGGGTAAGCTTATTCCTACAGATAAGAGTATTAAGATCGAGGTGAAGGCTAGACTTTCTTTTCTTAAGACGATATGCCTAGGTGCTCATGGTTTATCGATAATCGTCTCTTAAGATACAACAACTTATGTCTTGAAATAGGAGCACTCTAAATTTCGAGCCTTATCGAACTTTCGAAGTCGTGAAACTCTTAAGAGATGAGAGAGAGAAGAGAACTCAAGAGGAGAATTCACAACTCGAGAATTGAATGTGTTGAGTGAAGGAATGAGGTTTCTTTTGTAGAGATGAAAGGTTACTCGCAAGAGGTGAAAGGTTTCTTCATGAGGTGTGTCTTTTCACTTAAATATATTAATTATCATTAATTGATTTGATTAATCAATAACATTAATTAATTAAATTAATATTATAGTTATGACTAATATGATTAATTATTTAATTAATTAATCAATCAATTAATTAATATTACAATCATGATTAATCTTTTAATCAATCAACTAATTAATCAATGAAATTAATTCTAATTTCACACCTCTCAATGGTTCTATATGGATTGACATTCATGCATACTCGAGTTAGCATATATGTAATCACATCCATGAACTCAACTCGCGTGCGAGTCAAAACTTCTGTTCGATCATATTAAACCAACCTTTCATTATACATTAATTTCTCATTTACTCAAGAAATTGGTTTACGGCGATCTACTCACGAAATAACCGTCTTACCCTTATTTAATTTATTAACAACAACAACAACAACAACCAAGTCTTTTCCCACTAGGTGGGGTCGGCTGTATGAATCCTTTTACGCCATTGAGCTCTATCTCCTATTATATCATCATTTATATTTAAATAAATTTTATCTTGTTTTATTATTGCTAACCAAGTCTTTTTTGGTCTTCCTCTTCCTCGTTTTATATGCATGTTTATCATAGTTTCACATCGCCTAACTGGAACATTTATTGGTCGTCTAAGTACATGTCCGTACCATCTTAAACGTGTCTCTCTGAGTTTTTCCTCAATAGATGTAACTCCTACTTTCTCTCTAATGCTCTCATTTCTTATTTTGTCCATCCTCGTATGTCCACACATCCACCTTAACATCCTCATCTCTGCAACTCTCATCTTCTGCTCATGTGCTCGAGTCATAGCCCAACATTCAGTTCCATATAACATAGCAGGTCTAACTGCGGTTTTATAGAACTTACCTTTAAGTTTAAGAGGTACTTTACGGTCACATAAAACACTCGACGCTCCCCTCCATTTCACTCATCCTGCTTGTATTCTATGTAAGACATCTCTCTCAATCCCTCCATCATTTTGTAAAATGATCCTAAATATTTAAATCTCTTCCAGGAACTCGTCCTCTCCTATCTTAACAATTGTTTCATTACTCTAATATTACTAAACTTAAATTCCATATATTCCGTTTTAATCTACTAAGCTTAAAATCTTTCCCTTAGTGTTTCCTCCAAGATTCTAGCTTAGCATTTACTCCTTCACGTGTCTCATCTACCAAAATAATATCATCTCAGAACAACACGCACTACAGATCGTGTCTCGAATGCATGGTTTAAATCATAATTAATGTAAAGATAGGGACTTAGAGTTGATCCTCGATGTAACCCTATCTTTATTGGAAATACTTCATTACTCCTTGAAGTCTTTACTCTGATCGTTACATCCTCATACATATCCTTAATTAGTTTACGCTAACCCTTCTCTTTTTTAGAATTCTGACTCTATCATAAGTTTTTTCTAAGTCAATGAATACTATGTGTAGGTCTTATTTTTGCTTTTGGTACTTTTCAATTAGTTGTTTGAGAAAATGTATAGCTTCTATTGTCGACCTTCCAAGCATAAACCGAAATTAAAAATTAATTTTCGGTCACCGTGATATCTTTCCTTAATCTTTTTTCTATTATTTTCCCAAAGTTTCATAATATGACTCATTAGTTTAATACCCTTATAGTTTACACAATTTTGTACTTCTACCTTATTCTTATATAAGGGAATTAGAATACTTATTCTCCATTGATCAGATTTTTTTTTCGTCTTCAATATCATGTTAAATAATTTTGTAAGCCATTCAATACCTTGTTTTCCTAAGCACTTCCATACCTCTATCGAATATCATACGGTCCAATGGCTTTCCATTGTGCATCTCATTTAAAGCTTGTTTTACTTCAGTTGAATTTACGATAAAATTAAAATTTCGATGTTCATTTGACCTAATTAAATTACCTAAGTTAAGTTGGTCTCCTAAACCTTCATTAAAAGTTGATGAAAATACCTCTTCCACCGCTCTTTATTTCTCCATCGTTACTAATACCTATTACATTCATCTTTAATACATTTTATTTGGCTAAGATCTCTTGTTTTCTTCTCTCCCTCTTTAGCTATTCTATAGATGTCTTTTCCTTCTTTTGTATCCAATTTTGATATAACCGTTCAAAAGTTTTTTTGCTTCACTCACTACTTTCTTAGCTTCTTTCTTGGCTATTATTATTTTTAAATTTTCCTGTTCATAATAATATATAATAGCTTTCAAATATTTCATTACTTCTAGACTTTCTCATTCCACCACCAAGATTCTTTACTTAATGGTGCATGCCTTTGACTCATCGAGGACACTCTTAGCTACTATTTTCAATTTTGATACCATCTTATCTCACATTGTATTAAAGTCATCGTATATTTCACCTAATATTTCGTACTTCTACCTTCTCTTTAAATATAGTTGTTTCCCATCCTTTAACTCCACCACTTAATTCTAGGATTGTATATATTTTCTTTCTATCGATACTATATTTGAGGATATCCAACACTACTACCCTATGTTGGGTAGTTAAGCTTTCTCCAGGACCTTTTAATCTTTACAAATCTTTATCCTTCTTCCCAACCATAAGAAAGTCAATTTACGATTTATTATTCTCACTTTTGAATGTGACTAAGTGTTCTTCTTTTCTTAAAAACGATTAGCTAATATAAGGTCATATCTATCGCAAAATCTAATATAGTTTTCCTTCCTCATTCCTCGCTCCAAACCCATAACTCCCATGTACTCTCTCATATTCCTCATTTTCACTCCGACATGCCCATTTAGATCACCTCCTATTAAAATCATTGGTGGAATATTTTGTAATATTTCATCTAAGTCCTCCCAAACCTTAAATTTGGTAGCTTCATCTAATCCTACTAGAGGTGCACTGAATGTCATAGCTTTCACACCATTATCTTAAGGGTTATAATTCTATTCCCTTTTCTAACTACTCCTACAACTTCATCCTTTAACAAACTATCTACAATAATACCCACTCCATTTCTTGCTTTACTCTTTCTAGTGTACCATAACTTAAAACCCGAGTTCTCTATCATCTTTGCCTTCTCACCTGTCCATTTTGTCTCTTGTACACATAAAATATTAATTTTTCTCCTAATCATTATATCTACTACCTCCATTGATTTACCAGTGAGAGTCCTATGTTCCATGTTCCAAATCTTAGATTATTAGTTTTCCTATCATATTTGTTCTTATCTAACCTATGGTGTGAGAACTCTTGTCTATTTAACACTACACCCAAGTTCTCATGGAGATGTAGCGGTCCTTACTGAGACGTTACAGTCGGACCTTGTAACGCGAACTCTTGTATATTTATCACTACACCTGAGTTCTGGAGATGTAGCGGTCCTTGCCGAGACGTTACAGTCGGACCCTGCAACGCGTTCCTTCCGGGGAACAACCTAGCATTAGCACAATAGTTTAATGGATTCATTCATGAAATATTTGCCATAGTTTGACGCTGGCTGGCAACCTAACGCAACCCTCCTCCTTTATTCGGGCTTGGGACCGGCCATGACCGGTCATCATGGGCGGAGTTTCCTTGTTTAATTTATTGGTTACCAAAAATCAATTTTCCAATAATCCCCTACATAAATGGAAAATATGGATAAGTTTCAAGTCTCAAAAAAAAAGTTTCATCTGAATACTACTGTATTAGGAGAGGTAGCTTGTGACCTTCTGTAGTGGAATACGATCGGATTTACTTGGCTGTCCAATGAATTATATCTTGAATTGTTCAACCGTTGGTGTAAACCAGACAATCATATCCACACAATAGCCTCTTAGGCTTTTATTGGTTCTCTATCGTGTCCATTTTGGCCATGAATAAAGCTTGAGATTCATAGGTGTTTCATTTAAGCAGTTCGTCTTCACACTTATATAGGTGATCTCCTATTAAGAGTATTTTGTAATACCCTATTATACTCTTTGCGGTATAATGTAGGAATCATTAAAAAAATTTTGTTTATCCTTTACTCATTTTACAGGTCACATCTTTTGTCTTCAGGAATGATTTAGAGTAATTACTCTTAGGCGCCTCTAATCTTGCAGCTTAGTTGTCCCTTTTAAACTATGATCTTGGGATCGCCAGTCAACATGGTTGGGTTATCATAACTTGATTTACATGTTGAGTTTCAAACTCATTCTCCTAGACATGCAATATAGTTGATCTCTTGGTAGACCTTTTTTTAACTAGCGGATCCTCACAATTCTCACCATTGGAGATGTAAAGCTGTGGTCGTCTAATCGGGGAGTACTGACTAAGATTGTGTTTACTCTTCGAGGGACACTTGACTCAAGAAATATACATTCCTTGGTCTTCCAATCTTGTCGAACCAAAGTTGTGGTCGTCTAATTGGAGTGCTAACCAGGATTGTATTACTCTTCGAGAGATACTCGACTCAAGAAGTATACATCCCATCCTTTGGTCTTCCAATCTCGTCGAGCCAAAGTTGCAGTCATCTGATTGGAGTGTTGACTAGGATTGTATTACTTTTCGAGAGACATTCGACTCAAGAATTATACATCCCTTGATCTTCCAAACTTGTCAAGCCATAATTGTAGTCATCTGATTGGAGTGCTGACCATGATTGCATTTATTGTTCGAGAGACATTGATTCAATTTCTTAGTCAATTGCAATACATGTGATGCAATCCTTCTAACTCATCTATTTTGATCTCTACTTATGTCTCATTGAGTTAGACTCAAATCTAGCTTTTGGCCAAGTGAGATTTATCTTCTATTTGAAGTCTTTTATTAGTCCTCTTTTTGGATAGTTTAAACTCACTATCCTCAACTTTGTGATTTTAGTACCCCACAATGCCTTGACCATCATTGTTACATTATACCCATGATTTAATTTTATTGTCCATCCTTTTAAGACATGGTTTTCGCATAGGAAAATTTTATTCTTCCTTGCGAATAACTCTCCCATCGCTTAAGGTTCTCTTTTAGATATACTAGGACATCTTTTATTAGTAACCTTAAAAGGTTCATTTTCTCCGGTAATATAGTGTCTTTTACTGCCATCGCTTAAAGACAATTATGGAGAATTTCTCTGATTTCTCTCTGTTGGTACCTCAATGTTGTTTTGATGTGATCAACAAGTTAAGTTAGGTCCTGCTTGTTTAACCTTGTATCTAAGTGTGCAGGAGCTTAGGAGCACAGGAAGTCGATCAAAAGACGCAACTAGTGAGAAGGACGACACGGGAGAGAGCCGACGGGCTCGGTGTGTCTGATGGACGAGGTGCTGCGGAAGAGTACGCGACGGACGAGAAGGAGGCACACGACGTTTCCGAGGGACAAGAAGTTGGAGCGGAAGATTGCTCGAGAAGGCCGAAAGTTGGGTTCGGGTGAGCCCTATTCCGAATGGCCGAAATCATCCAAGCGAGCGGAGCCAGAGCGGAAGACCCGGATCGAGGTGAGCAGCACCGGAGCAGAGGGCCCGGATCGGAAAAAGTCAACCATGTTGACTTTTAGGGTTTGGGCGTCCGGAACCTAATTTTATCCACTTTCGACGTGGATGTTAACCGTTGCGTCGGGATAGAATTCTATCCCACTCGAGGCGCCTGGAACGATTCCAGGCGCCCCGACCAAGGCTATAAATATAGCCTTGGTCCAAAAGCTAGACAACAACAAGCATTCTTGCATCAACACTTGTACACACCTTAGTTTTCATTTAGCTTCTGATTTTCTATGCTTACATTGCTGTAAAGAGGCTTCTCCGCCTGAAGGAGAATTTAGTGCTATTATTCCTTGGATTAACAACCTCCTCGGTTGTAACCAAGTAAATCTTCTAAGCCTCGTTCTTTTTCTGTTCATTTAATTATTTATGCTAGTGTTTGTTATTTAAATTAGTTGTCCGAGAAAGGTTCGTTCGTTTTATTTTTGTGCAGGGCTATTCATCCCCCCTTCTAGTAGGCCAACGATCCCAACACTCTCCGGTAAGAGTGGGACCATGATCGCCATAATTGTGAATATCGTCTTAAGATTATTGGAATTTTTATATGGAGATAGTCATCTCGACATGAACCGATAGAGTTCGGTATGGTGACGTGGACCTTGTCCCAATGAACTTCTCAACACACCCTTTCGGTTATTGAGACGCCTATTCAGGTAATAGATGTACCCTTCATCATTACCGACTTAATCTCGTCGGTCGTTTAGTTATCCCCTTGGATATCGACACACCTCCTTCGGGTAAGTAATCCTACGGATAAGAGCATTAAGGTCAAGGTGAATACTAGACCTTCTTTCCTTAAGACAATATTGCCTAGCCCAATACTTACGGTTTATCAGCAATTGTATCCCAAGATACAACGACTTATGTCTCGAAATAGGACACTCCAAATCTCGAGCCATATCGAACTTTTGAAGCCTTGAAACTCTTAAGAGATGAGAGAGAAGAGAAATGAGGAGAATTCATAACTTGAGAATTGAGTGTGTTCAGTGGAAGGAATGAGGTTTATTTTATAAAGATGAAGGGTTACTCCCAAAAGGTGAAATGTTTCTTCCAAGAGGTGAAAAGGTAAAAAGACATTATCATTACTTAAATATATCAATTATCATTACTTGATTTTAATTAAATTAATATTATAATTATGATTAATCTCATTAATTATTTAATTAATCTATTATAAATACTAATTAATCAGTTAATTAATATTACAACCATGATTAATCTTTTAATCAATCAACTAATCAATCAATGAAATTAATTCTAATTTCACACCTCTCAATGGTTCCACGTGGATTGACATTCACGCATATTCGAATTAGCGTTTATATAATCGCATCCATGAACCCAACTTGTGTGCGAGTCATAACTTCCATCCGATAATATCAGACCAACCCTTCATTATATATTAATTTCTCATTCATTCGAGAAATTCACTCGTAAATTGGTTTACGATGTCTACTCGTGAAATATTCGTCTTATCCCTATTTAATTTATTGGTTACCAAAACTAATTTTCCAACATCCAATACTTGTAGGTGAAAGAGGATTGCACAATGCCTGTCGAAATTGGCTAGTGAATTTATAATGAAAATCACTGATTAGTTCATTCTGATACTAGCATCATGAGCATTATATGTAATCTGGAGCATGGGCACGTAGAGAGTGCTATATCCATTCTTCCAATGGTCAGGAGTAGATTCGGTCTTGGCTTATCCCCTAAACAGTGTTTGTTTGAGCACTCTTATCCATTCTTCCAATGGTCAGGAGTAGATTCGGTCTTGGCTTATCCCCTAAACAGTGTTTGTTTGAGCACTCTTTTCTGGATGTTGCTTGTGTTTTTCTACTGTATTATTAACCTACATTTTCTCCCTTTCCTTTCCTCCTACATTCAGACACTAGTTTGCTATCATTTGGTTTAAAAATTGCAACAAATTTGGGTTTTTATCAAACCATGGTCCCAACTATTCAGAGTTGGCGTTGGCTACATGGATTTTGTAGTGAGCAATTTTATATACTTATCTTTGGCTCTGCTTGAATTGCTTTTATCTGTACTATGATCTTTTTGTTATATGCTTAATATTTGCGAGACTTTCAGATTGTTTTCTCCTATACACAATAAGCCTTAGATAGTATACTCCAGAACTCATCTATCTTTTTTGTTTTCTTAAGCATGCAAAAAATTGATCCATCAATATCACATGTTTGGACCATCATCCTTATTCTAAATAATTTTGTATTCCATCATTTTGTTTTTATTGTGGAAAGTGGAGACCAAATTTGATGGAATTGATAAGTTTTCTTCAAGAACAGCTCGAAGTAACACTAGCAAATGCTTGCTTTATCCCTTTTACCTCCATATTAACCAAATTTGATTACTCATAGCAAGATCAGGACACTTTATGCAATAGCACATGGCTTGACAAGCAATTTTGTTCTAAGAATAGAGGCCACTACAAGCTATGGGTGTGCTATTTCAGAAGTCATTGTGTCTGACACCATAATAATTGTCTAAGCCTACCCTCATGAAACATGAAACTGGATATGATGGTGAAGCCTACTTACAAAATGGACAAACCTCTTGTTTCTGTCCTCCTGTGTTTTTCAATGATTTTGCTATCTGATGTTATTTCTGAGCGAGTATGTGCTACTAGCTAGTTTGCAAGAAATCCACTAATCATGTCATGATAGCTAAAGCAGCATGTACATTGAATAATTAAGAGCACAATAATCACGTGCAAATATTGTGAATATACCTGATAGGATGTGTTTGTTGGATCATGATGAGCCAGGATGTTTTTGCAGGAAGAAAATAGATGAATTTTGAGCCACAAATGCCTGGGGTTCTAGATTGTGGTTTTGGGGGTACCATCAGAGGCAGCAAGTTCTATTTACACTCATACCTAGAAACCTTCTTCACTATATTCAATAAAGGCAGACCACAGCATGCTCTTAACTGGAATCAGTTCACAGTTCATTTTATATGGATATTATAACACTTGCTATGGTTGCAGAGTTACTTTACCATACCAATTCATCTTTCAGTTCGATGGTCTAATATGTTATGCCTTTTGTTTTAATACCTTGACCAATGCTGCAGCACCTTCTGGAGTATAATGACAGACCTGATCTAAGCCATGAAGATAAAGAAATGCTGATAGAAGATCTGGTAACCTCTCACCTAGAGTCTTGTAAGTTAACTGAGTCAAAATTGTCATATAAGTCTTTTGTTTCCTTAGGTACGGGAGGTCACTGCATTATGGCAGACAGATGAATTAAGACGTTATAAACCTACTCCTGTTGATGAAGCGAGAGCTGGTATAATTCTTTTTGGAAGATAAAGAAAAAACTTGTATAATTTTGTATCCTGAAAGCATTCTGGTAAAGTCTACATGTGATTATAGGTTTGCACATAGTTGAGCAGTCACTTTGGAAAGCTGTACCACATTATCTCCGTCGTGTCAGCAATGTTTTGAAAAAGGTTCCTTTGTTTCTGTTTCTCGACTTTGATGAGATCTTAAGAACTGTGATTTCTTCTTATCACAATTTTTTTGTCACTTGGCAGCACACTGGTAAGCCACTTCCACTAACTTGCACACCTATAAAATTTGGTTCTTGGATGGGTGGTGATCGAGATGGAAATCCGAATGTTACAGCAAAAGTAAGTTGTTTATATGTATATTCAATGCGTAAGTAAATAGTTAACACCTGAATGTGTTATTTCTAACTTTTTTTTCTCATCAAGAGTGATGTTACCAATTCAGTAATTTTTATTCAATTTCCCCCCTTGTTGCCCAAGCATCATGTCAATTATAAATATCAAGTTTATGATTTGGATCCCATCACTTTCCTTGAATTATGAAAGGATTGCTCCCATGGGTTCAAGATCAAATGCAGTTCTTTACTCATTGTTAACAAATGGATATACTCAAATTCTTGATTATGTGCTGCGCTAAGCTATACTTTTCTAATTTCTAACAATTGATTCATATGGTGCTTTATTATATGAAAAAGCTACCAGAACACCTTTGTGGCAAGAAACTATACTGCTTGCCTAAAAAAATCACTGGATTATTGGAGTCAATTTTTTTTACCTAAAACCAAGAGTTGAAGTTATGTTTGTTGACCGTGATTAAATGTATTTCAATCTTTAGTAATATTGAGAAGTATCGGTCTCCAGCATTTGGAATCAACTTGACAAAAAATACAATATTACATGTACTTGTTATACATCACTTTGATTTGGTATTGGAAATGTTAAAATAATGAGTTGGTTCTTAAGAACCGGATCACATAACCTAAATGTGCAAGCACAAATTAAAATGTAAATCCATTTGGGTTTACAAATTAATACAATTATCTACTTGAGTCCAATGGGAGACTAAACAGACTATCCATGATGGCATTTCTGGCATTTCATTGGAGGACTAAACAGACTATCCATAATGATTTTTTATTGTTTTTTGTAATGTTTCTTTTTCTGTCTAGTTAATTGTAATAACATGACAGATTTTTTTATGTATCTACCAAATAATTCCAAGTTATATGAGTTCTCATGTGCTGGAGGATATGTCTTGAACTCATCAAAATTATGGTGATTAACTGAATGCTTGACCTAACCTACATACATCAAATGCTTAATTGTTTAAATATATTGTCTAATCCCTAATAATTCAAGCTTTTAGAACAAATGTTTAACCAAACAAATTTGATATAGGGGTCATGCGCTTAAATCCTGCTTTCCTCGATAACATAAAAAAAGGACAGTATGGTGCATGAAACTCCCGCCAATGCGGGATCCCGGAAAAGGTCAGATCATATTGGACCTATTGTACACAACCTTATCTGCATTACTAGAGGCTATTTTCGCGATTCAAACATGTGATTACAAGGTCATATGACAACAACTTTACCATTGTGCTAAGACTTCCCATCAATATTGGAACTATGTTGGTTAGGGTTGTCTGATTGAGGTCTCTTTTACAAGATAGAGAGGTAAGTTAAGGGACACAAACAACTTTAATTCATTCAATCTCAAGTAGCTTTTCTCTCTTTGAGTTTTCTCTTCTCTCAAAAAAATTGGAGTTTTAAACTTGTGTAATTAACTTATCCTGGCTAACCCAACAACAATGGTAGACTTTTATGACAAATCTAATTTAATTAACATAAGGTAGATTAAGACGATTAAAGGGAGTCTTTGTCGAGCCCTACAAGGTAGGAAACTCTCCTGTATGGTTCTAAGGGGAGGAATTGCCTTTTTCGATTGGGCGAACACGTCATTCTATAAGATGACTTGTAATTTGTGCAGTGCAATCAGGCCCTTGTTTTTTTTTAAAAAAAACAAAAGATAAATAATATAACACTATTTTCCTCACTTAATGCTTTAAATTTTCATTTAGGCTTAAAACTCTTATAGGCTAGAACCATGCCTAATTGCCTAATTGTTAGAGGTCTATAAGTGGCTCTGCCTCACATGCAAATACCCTATTCAAACACCTCACTGTGGTTAGGATCAGGGTTTGAAGTGCCGAGCCGTGCTACCCGTGTAAGGATCTAGTACGCTAAACACGTAGAAAGCGCAGCGGAAAAACAAACTAGATCCTATCTAGAAGATCCATGCGAAGGAGAAAACCCACATATACAAAGTTTAATGAAAGAGGTTATACCTTTGTTGCATGCCCTTCACAATCTCGGCAGCAACTTTTCTTTGGATGCAGATCTCAGTGTGATCAAGTGTCTGCGCCTCTACGGTGTCCACATGAACATGTTCCATCCGTCTCACGAACTCACAATTATAGAGAAGAAAACAACCTTTGGTTGTGCTAGCAACCCAATAAGGTAGTTTCGGCAATGGAAAGGGGAAGAGAAGAAGATAAAAATGAACACACACACTTCACAATGGTCGAAAATCACCCTTTTGTACTATCATGGAATACCAAAAGTCATGTGATCTTTTATCTTCCTTCATGAATTGACTCTTAGTCATCTTTCATGAAGAGACTTTTCATCTTCCATGAAGAGCCTTTTAGTCTTCTTTTACATGATCAAATCATGTAAACGACCTTTCCTCTTCCTTGATGAATACCAATGTTTTTGTCCCTTTGTATTCCTCTTAATGGGTTGGGTTGCTATATTGAATTAACCATTAATCTAATATGTCTAATTCGGATTGCACTCAATCCAATAAGTGGATTCATTTGAGTCTAACTCAATGAGTAACCCAAGAAGTCTAATCATCTCATGATTGGATTTTAGGGCTAATATTAATAATCTCCCACTAGCACTAGTGTCAATCACTACAAAGATAACACTAACACTTTGGATTGACTCATTATTCTTAAAGCCATAATAATTTAGTCAAACTAAATTAAACCTATCTTTAAATTAACATATTCTTTGTGTGTGACCCAATAGACTCTCGTAACGTTGGCAATGTAGCCAAATCAATATTTTAGATACATAAACAATGAGTGACATCTAGCAAGGTATCATTGTTACCCAAGTGACAAGAATGTCGAGATTCGACTTCATCTTTTTGTGGCTATTATCTTCTATGATTCAATCCTTCTATCCTTGATATCTAGATTGATCAATGAGGTATAGACCGTGTTGAGAATGTTTATGACACTCATATAACGATTCATGAAATATTTTTATGGCGGGTTATTCAGTACATATTATCTAATATATACCCATATGTTATCGTGATATCTTACATCCATGACTTGTGAGATTAAGTCATCAATTGACCTACATGCTAGTCTCAATGCATTAATATTGTCCTTGCATATTAATGCGTGACTAAGAATAGTTAAGAATAGTATCTATGTGTATCTACAGGCTCCCATTATCAATTCAACCAATTGATATAATGTAGACTAAAACCTACTACGCTAGGACATTATTATACTTATTCATTCGGCACTGAACTGAAATAAATATAATAACCAACTTTGTCTTTTTTTATTAATAAAATAAAATATGATGCAATAATGCCCTATCAATCATCTCACAATTGGTATTAAGGCTAATACTAACAATCTCCTTATGTTACTAGTGCCAATCACTGAGATATCTAATATCCATTGACCTAGTGTGACCATCATACTTTCTCTGTGCAAAAGCATTGGTTAAAGGATCCGCAATGTTAGCATCGGCCAATATTCTGCATAATCTCACATCTCCTTTATCGATGATCTCTCGAATGAGATGGAATTGCCGGAATATCTAATACCTAGCATCACTATTTAAGTAAAATACATACCTTTACTGCGATCTGGAATCATTCTTATTAGTTTGGAAGCTAGCATCGATGTAACCCTTTACAATAAGCTCTTCATTGCCTCTAAAGATCAAGAAATAAGCTTGAGTTCTTCTCAAGTACTTAAGAATATTCTTGATTGTTGTCCAGTTGCCTTCACCTGAAATTGACTGGTATTTGCTTGTCATGCTTAATGCATACGAGACATCTGAGCGAGTACAAAGCATGTCGTACATGATAGACTCTATAGCAGATGCATAAGGAATCTGATTCATATGATCCCTTTCTTCCTTAGAAGAGGGGCATTGAGTCTTCGATAGACTCACACCCTGTGACATCGGTAGGAATTTTTTTTTTTTGGAATTCTACATGGCAAAACGATTAAGCACCTTGTCAATATATATATACTCTGACATAGACCAAACAATCTCTTAGATCTATCTCTATAGATCTTGATGCCTAAAATGTAAGTTGCTTCACCTAAGTCCTTTTTTGAGAAATAATTCTTAAGCCACGTCTTCACTGATTGAAGAGTAGGGATATCATTTCCAATGAGTAGTATGTCATTTACATACAATATGAGAAAGATTATAACCCTCTTGTAGAGACAAGGTTCATCTTCATTCTTGATGAAACTAAACGCTTTGCTTGCATCATCAAATCAAAGATTCTAGCTTCTAGAAGCTTGCTTTAATCCATAAATGGATCATTGCAACTTACATACCTTTCCAGCATGCTCTGGATTGACAAAAGCCTTAGGTTGTGTCCTATACATATCCTCGAATAGATTTCCATTGAGAAATACAGTTTTAACATCCATTCGTCAGATTTCATTATCATAGTAAGCTGCAATAGCAAGTAAAATTCGAATAGACTTAAGCATTGCAACTAGTGAAAATGTTTCATTATAGTTTGTACTATGAATTTGCTTAAATCCTTTAGCTATCAATTGCCCTTTATAGATATGCACCATCCATGTCAGATTTTTTTTTAAAGACCCTCTTGCACCCAATGAGTTTAATCTCTTCAGGTGGATCAACCAAAGTTCATACTTGGTTAATGTACATGGATTTCATTTCGGATCTCATGACCTCTAGTCATTTCTCAGAATTTGGGCCTTGTACAGTTTGTTGATAAGATGTAGGCTTGTTGAGACCAACAAGCTCTACATCATCGTGGTCAGATAAGAGAAAAGAATATCTCTCATGTTGACGACGGGTCTTATCAGATCTGCGTAGAGCTTGTGCTACTTGAATAGGTTGTTGCTCCACAACTTCTTGCAGTGTAACAAAATCATGATCCACAATATCTTGTGGTACTTGTTCAATTTCTATCAAGGCTTCGGTGCTAGATTGTGTATCTTGAATTTCTTCAAAATCAACTTTACTCCCACTAATTTTTCTAGAAATAAACTCCCTCTCTAGAAAGACATCATCTCTAGCAACGAACACGTTGCCTTGTGTGAGATTATAAAAGTAATATCCCTTTATTTCTTTGGGATATCCTACAAAATAGTATTTGTCTGATTTGGGTCTAGCTTATCTGTCGTCGAATGTAAGCCTCACATCCCCAAATCTTCATGAAAGACATCATGAGACTCTTCCTAGTCTATATTATACATGGTATCTTTATGACGGCCTTAGATGAAACACGATTAAGTGTGAAAGCGGTCGTCTCTAGAGCATGTCCCTAGAAGGAAGCAGGAAGATCTGTTTGACTCATCATCGATCGTATCATCATAGAAAAAAATTTCGTTCCGTGCTGGGCGGAACAGGCGGAACAGGCGAAACTTACCGTTCCGCCCGCGCACCGGACGAGCAACGATTTCGTCGCGTCGTGCTTCACGCGCTAGGAGGAGTCGCGCGCGCACCAGAAATCGTCGCACCAAGAGGAACACTGTCACCAGAAGTTTCCGGCGTCGTCGGAAGGTTCGCATCGCTTGAAGCGTGTCGCAGGCAACGGAGGCGTCGCGACGCGACGTCTCTGGCGACGCCGAAAACGTCACTGACGCTTCTGGAGCCGTCGGAATCGTCGCCGGACTCGTCCGGTGCCGCCAGCGTCGTCGGACGCCTCCGGCGTCGTCGGAGGCGTCGAGGGCGCAGGCGCTGGGTCGCGGGCGCAGGTCGCAGGCAGGGGACACTGTGCAAAATTACAATTTAAATAAATTAAACAATTCCCATTTAATTGTGATATTTTAAAGAGACTTTCATAAACCCTAATTAAATTATCCAAATAAAATATAAAAAATATATTTAAAATTTTTTAAAAAATAATCAATTTTCTTAAATAATATTCTGAAATTATTTTTACTATTTTAAATTTTTTAAAAATTCTAAAAATTCTTTAAAATTCTAAAAAAAATTAAATTTTTTATAAAAATTCTATTAAATCAAATTTATATTCTTATATATATATTTTAATTATTTTATATTTTTTACTGATTTAATGTTTAAATAAAATTATCGAAACCGTATCGGCATGGCATGATACGATATCGAAACCGTATCGTTCCGGTCTTGGACCGAAACCTCGGCACGGGTCGAAATTTTAAACCTTGCGTATCATATCTTATAAAGTACGATTTCTCCTTTCTGATACACCATTCCTTTGTGGTGTTCCAGGTGGAGTAAGTTGAGATATGATCCCACACTCAATGAGATGGTCATGAAACTCTTGACTAAGGTATTCCTCATCTCGATCTGATCAAAACATCTTAATACGCTTACTAAGTTGATTTTGTACTTCATTCTTGAATTCTTTGAACTTTTCAAAGGATTCTGACTTGTATCTCATTAGATACACATAGCGGTACGTACTGAAATTATCAGTAAAAGTAATGAAGTAATAATAGCCTCCTCTAACTGCTATTTTGAAAGGGCCGCATATATCAATATGTATGAGTCATAGCAAGCCATTAGCTCTTTCACTGTATCCACTAAATGGAGTTTTTGTCATCTTGCCTTGAATACAAAATTCGCATACCTCATATGATTCAAAATCAAATAAGTCCAGAAGTCCATCCTTAAGGAGTTGGGATATGTGACTCTCATTTATGTGACCTAAGCGAAAATGTATATGTTTGGTTCGGATCATTAAACTTGAACTGTTTGGTATTTATGTTATAGATTGGGTTGTCAAAGTCTAGAACATAGAGTCTATTTACAAAATGTGCACTACAATAGAACATTTTATTGAAATAAACAGAACAACATTTTGTTGGTTGCTACTCGGAAAACCTATAGGTTCCACTGTACAAAAATTTTGTACAAAGGTCTGAACCTTTTCCTAGCTACCATGTGTTCTTTTAAATTAAATTTTGGATCGCCTGCGGAACTTAACACGTTTGATCCAAAACTTAATCTATTTGTTCTTTTAGGTTTTGACTTGGATCTCCTGCGGAACTTAACACGTTCGACCCAAGTCTCCTTAAGTTATTAATTCCATTAAATATTAATTTCCATAAAAGGTTCCAGTACTGACGTGGCGAGGCACATGGCCTTCTTGGATATGGGAGCAACCACCACCGACTAGACAAAACCTTTAATAGAAAGCTAATATTTAATTTCCTAAAATAACTTTAGGTTAACCAAAGAGAACAATCAAATCACAAGGAAAAGAAAGAAACAAAAGAACACAACTTCGAAAAACATATTCAAATTTCTAGAACGTATTGTATTTGGTATTATTTCCATAAATAACTAGCATGATGCGGAAATAAAATTTACTAGTTATACCTTGTAGAAAACCTCTTGATCTTCCACCGTATTCCTCTTCTAACCTCGGACGTTGTGTGGGCAACGATCTTCCGAGACGAGAAACCACCAATCACCTTCTTCTCCTCCTAGCTAGGTTCGCCAACAAAGAGGAAGCTTCACCAAGGAAGAAAACAAAATACTAACCAAGCTCCAAGAGATGCTAGCTTTCTCTCCTTCTTCTTCTTCTCCCGAGTAGTATCCCGCCACCACAAGAGCTCGATAGAAGGGTGGGTTCGCCACCACAAGAGGAAGAGAGGAGAGGTTGGCCACACCAAGGAACAAAGAGGGAGAGGAATAATAGATGTTGTGTCTGAAGGCACCTCACCCTTCTTTTATATTCCTCTTAGCAAATTAGGAAATTTAATTACAATAAAATTTCCTTAATTTCCTTGACATGATTTAATTGAGAAAAATTAAATAAAATTTCCCAATTTAATCTCTAATGGCCGACCACTTCTAGAGGAAATAAATTAGAGCAGTTTTAATCAACAAATTAAAAAATTTTAAAATAAAATTTCTTTAAAATCTCTTCATGGTTGATAAAGGAAATTTCTATAATTTTAATTTTATCAACATGGATAATTTTAAAGAGAAAATAAAATAACTCATCAATCTACGAATAAGGAAAGAGATCTAATCTTTCTTTAATCTTTAGATCTTTTACAAGAGAGATATTTTAATTTTAATTCTCTTTAAAAATTATTTCTTCCACATAATAAAAACTAAAATTAAAATCCTTTTTTAATTTGGCCGGCCCCACTAGCTGGGTTCAAGCTAGGGCCACCCAATATACCTCCTTAGGGCGTTCCCAAGCTAGTATAGTGGGTAAAGTGGGTATAAAACTTCTACAATAAGAGGCTACGATAGGGATTGGTTTGGTCTCCAGATAAAATTACATCCGTGTTCAACACAACTTAATTTTATCAATGATAATTCATTCCACTGAGAATTATCATTGAACTACGCACCAATCCCAAATTACATTTTGGGCTTCTTATTATGAGTGTGTTAGTCTCCTGTTTAAGATATCAAATGTCCACTAATTAAGTGAGTTACCGACAACTCATTTAATTAATATCTAAGTCCAAGAGTAGTACCACTCGACCTTATTATCATGTCGGACTAAGTCCACCTGCAGGGTTTAACATGACAATCTTTATGAGCTCCTCTTGAGGACATTATCAACCTAGTATCTCTAGGACACAGTTTCCTTCTATAATCAACAACACACACTATAAGTGATACCATTTCCCAACTTATCGGGTTTATTGATTCAACGAACTAAATCTCACCCATTGATAAATTAAAGAAATAAATATCAAATATATGTGCTTGTTATTACATTAGGATTAAGAGCACACACTTCCATAATAACCGAGGTCTTTGTTTCTTTATAAAGTCAGTATAAAAGAAACGACCTCAAATGGTCCTACTCAATACACTCTGAGTGTACTAGTGTAATTATATAGTCAAGATAAACTAATACCTAATTACACTACGACCTTCCAATGGTTTGTTCCTTTCCATCATGGTCGTGAGCTACTGTTTATAATTTATAAGCTACTGATAACATGATCTTCTGTGTGTGACACCACACACCATGTCATCTACAATATAAATTAATTGAACAACTACATTTATCATAAATGTAGACATTCGACCAATGTGATTCTTATTTCTAGATAAATGTTTATACCAAAAGCTAGGCTTTTAGTATACACTCCAACACATTTGTCCTTTATTACAAATGAAAAACCTTTCTTGTCTAAACAAGAAACAGAGATGATGTTCTTAGTCAAGGCAGACACATAACAACACTCTTTAAGTTTTAAAATAAACTTAGTGGGTAAAAATAAGGAATATGTTCCTACAGCTATAGCAGCAACTTTTGCTACATTGCTTACTTGTAGGTCCACTTCGCCCTTTGTTAATGTTCTCCTATTTCTCAGCCCCTGCACATTAGTATAAATGTGAGATGCACATCTGGTATCTAATACCCATATAGAAGAAGTAAATAGATTGACTTCTATAACATATATATCTCAGGAAGAAGTCTCACTTCTCTTCCTTTTCAGTTTCTCTAGGTACAATTTACAGTTCCTCTTCTAGTGTCCGACCTCACTATAGTGGAAGCAAGTTCCTTCCTTAACAACCCCACCTTTGCGTTTCAATGCATGAATCTTGCCCTTGCCTTCGGTTTGGGTCTTATTTCACTTGCCTTTGCCCTTTGGCACCATCAAAATGGTACTTGGCTTTGCCTTCTTAAGGTTGAGTTCAGCAATTCTCAACACGCTCAATATCTCAGATAATGATTTGTCAATTTCATTCATGTTATAATTCATGACAAATTGACTGTAGCTCTCGGGCAATGACTGCAGAATAAGGTTAGTGGTCAATTCTTGGCCTAGTGGAAATTCCAATCTTTGTAGGTTTTCTACATACGTAATCATTTTAAGTACATATGGTCCTACCGGACTGCCTTCTTGCATCTTGCATGTTGCATTGAAATAGAGCCTTAGATATCTCAAATCTCTCTTGCTTTGCTTGTCCTTGATATAGTTGTCTAAGATGTTCAACCATATCATAAGCATCCATGTTCTCATGTTGCTTCTGAAGCTCAGAGTTAATGGTGGCAAACATAAGACATGATATATCTAATACATCATCTTGATGCTTCTTGTAAGCATCCTTATCAGCTCTAGTGGCAGTAGTGGAGGGTGGTTCAGGAATGAACTGCTCTAGGACGTATAGTTTTCTCTTCTGCTTGAGAACTATTCTCAAGTTTTGGTATCAGTCTAGGAAATTAACTCTATTGAGCTTGTCCTTATCAAGGACAGATCACAGAGATAGTGTATTCGATGTACAAGATGACATGGTGATTTACAATAATAAAAATACAGAAATAAGTATCATATTTATATCATTTAATTAGGACTTTAATTAAATGATTCTCCTACTGAATTTGAAAGCTTGGTAGGAGCAAGTCACTACTAGCTCTATACCCATAAGCAAAGACATTCAAGTGAAACAAGGTCCATATTATACCTCATCTTGCGTTAGCTTTGCTAATCGCCCAAGACTTGTATAACTTAGATATGCAATGTTTACTAATTGGACAAGCTCCATATTATACCTTATCTTGAGTTAGCTTTGGCTAATTGCCCAAGACTTGTATAACTTAGGTAGATAACGTTTACCAATTACATCTTATGTAACTCTTGCATCATTGGGTGAACAAGACTGTTTGTTCATTTGCCCATCTTATGAAATCCATATTATAACTCATCTTGAGTTAGCTTTGGCTAATCGCTCAAGACTAGTATAATTTGAATTATATCGCATGGGATATACTTCTAAGTTCTGAATCCAATTGAGGTAACTTAGTTAAGTCACATTCAAACTTCAATAGTCGGACATCACAATTGTCCTGTCGCACTCTATCAAGATAAAACGGGTCACTGTGCTTTGGCAAAACCTGACTACAGATGATCGAGGTAGTAGTGAGTTCCAAACTTTGGTAGGTATATGAAAGGGACCTAATTGCGATAGCTACACATACATCACATACATTCATGGCATATCCTGACATACATCAACATATACGCCAATTAAAGGTGGCATGGTTATGACCCCATCAACTACGATCTTCTTAAGCCAATGAGAAGATCGAAAGATAAACCTACGTTAAAGCATCTTTTTTAAGTGCTTCCTTGGTCATCGTGTGTTGTTGTCCTTATCCTCTTTTCACCATCGTCCAATAGATTGGTTCTTTCTCTAATTTGTACATTACAAAATTTAAAGAAACCTCGAGTCACATTTGAGGTAGTCTAAATTTACAATAAGAATGAAAAAGGAGAGACACGATACACAGGCCGTATTATGAATTACAACACACATATCCAATCACATCGGGGTTAAGGGCCATAACCATGCACCATGTCATATAACATTCACAATATCTTTATGACATAAAAATCTCCTATGATTTCAACAAAGACTTATGAGTCGTAATGCCACGGCAGTCCTAGAAGGAGAAAAACCACATATACTCAAGATAAGCCAAAGCTAACTCAAGATCTCCTGTGATCTTTCATCTTCCTGTGATCTCCTGTGATCTTTCATCTTCCTTCATGAATTGACTCTTAGTCATCTTCATGAAGAGGCTTTTCATTTTCAAGAGCCTTTTAGTCTTCTTCTTTTACATGATCAAATCATGTAAAAGACCTTTCCTCTTCCTTGGTGAATACCAAGGGTTTTTGTCTCTTTGTATTCCTCTTAATGAGTTGGGTTATTATATTGAATTAACTATTAATCCAATAGCTCAATGAGTCTAACCCATTAATCCAATGTGTCTAATTCGGATTACACGTAATCCAATGAGTGGATTCATTTGAGTCTAACTCAATGAGTAATCCAAAAAGCCTAATCATCTCATAATTGACTCTTAGGGCTAATACTAACAGGACCGCTGGAATTTACTGTTCCGATGAGGAAGCGAAATCCGCACAGCAGGCGGACAAATTTCGCCTTCGTCATCCTCCCACGATCGACGCCTCCGGTTAGCCAGAAGCATTGTAGGACGCTTCCGGCGGCGGCGGCGGCGGCGGAGACGTTGCTTGACGCTTTTGGCACTGCAGTTTCCCGTGACGTTTTCGGCGCCTGCTAGAAGGTGTCGGAAGCGTCGCGCGACTCCTCCGCCGCCAGTGGAAGTGTTGCGTGAGCGCTGCTCGCGGGACTCACGACTCGCAGGACGGGATCATTGTTGCAAAAGTAAAAAGATTTAATTAATTAAACAATTCCCAACTAGAGTGTGATATTTTGAATATATTTCTATAAACCCTAATTAAATTATCTATATAAAATATATAAAAATATTTAAAATTTTTAAAAAAAATTAAAATTAAAAAATTATTAATTGATATTATAAAAAATTCTTTTTTACTGTTTTAAATTTATTTAAAAATTCTAAAAAATTTAAAAATTCTAATAAATCATATTTGTATTATGATAATTTATTATTATCATTTTATATAATTTTTTTTGCTATTTAATTGATATTTTGATTTTTTTTACTATTTTATATATATATAAAATTTAAACTAATAATTAATTAAATGAATAAATAATTAATTTATATAATTAGGATGTATCAATACATTTTTAAAGAAAATTATATTTAATTATTTTTTCTAACCATGTTAAGTTGTTCAAACAACATATAAAATAAATATACAACTTATTTTTAAATTATACACAATAAACAAATTTATCTAATAATTACTATATATAAATAAAAAATACCAAAACTGTATTGACACGACACGATACGATACTAAAATTGTATCGTTCCGGTTTGAGACCGAAACCTCAGCACGGGTTGAACTTTTAAACCTTGGCTAGGATTAGCTCTATTTTGACACATTATCACAACAAATATAGATAACCATTAACTTGTTAGGTTTTACCATATGTGCAAAATGGTTAAGCACTAGTTAATGGCGTGCAGTGTTTGAATAAATAAACTGTTCTTTCAACATTTAAGATAAAGACATGCTGGTAGTCACACCTTGTTTGTGCTGTCAATCAGAGGTATCTGTTCTGTTTAATGCAGGTTACCAGGGATGTTTCATTGCTGTCACAGTGGATGGCAATTGATCTTTACATTCGAGAGGTTGATAATCTAAAATTTGAGTTATCTATTAACAGATGCAGTGATACATTGGCTAAGTTGGCACAGGAAATCTTACTCCAAGGTTTGTTAGTCTAATATATGTTTGCATTGCTAGTGTGCTTCTATCATTGAGAGATGGCGAGGTGGTAAATTAACTTGGTTATGCATGGACAATATTATCACAATATAAAGTTTTCTACCCAGTGCAAGATCTTCCTAAATGGATCTGTTCAATTATGAAAATGTTTTTCCCGATAACATTTGCATGGTTTTCACCTTCCTATCGCGTTTGACAATCTGGAAAAAAGACCACTTATCCATTTATATGCTAGTATGTCAAGGTCATTGAAGTGATAGTCACCAAAGTTTGTCTATCTGCTTCCTATTTTTCCTTGCTAGGAACTAGGAGTTTTAAGCAGTGAATCTGTTACTTATATTCTGGGCAAAAGAAACTGTTGAAGTTTCAAGTATTATATGATGATGATCATCAAGAACATCAGTTAACACTTATTACCAGTTTAATTAGAGTTTGTGATCTCCCTCTACCAATTATAAATTCTAGTCTGATTGATTCAACTTGTCTAAATTTATTAGTTGCCTTTGAACATATTCATATCATCTCAAATTATTTTCTGTTATCTATCAACATTAGATATAGTTCCTCTGCATAGTAGTATTTGTTATTTTATCTTTTATAGTAACCCATGGCCTGCACGGAGTACAATAATAACATAGTGAAACTTATCTAGGTGTTGGTTTATAGATCGTATCAGGTTGGTGAAGTTGTTCAAGGAGATAATTGAATTTGCTTATTCATAGGGAAGAATATGATTATTTTTTTCTCCAAAACTGGAATTACTATTACTCTTGTACATGCATGGTGAGCTTGCTAATCCATCCACAATGAATAGGCACTAGGAAGGTCACCTCCTGAACACTAGGCCATGTGGGACAATGAGATGGTGTGCCAGCCTTTACACTGACGGGCATGAAGCACTCTCATGTTCCATCAGGCTCAAAGGTATGAATTAATGCCCTAAATACACCCAAACACAGCCCTGGAATCAAAGGTATAGGTTAGGGCTCTGAGCACGAGTAGGATGTCCTTACTTGGTCATCATGACATAGATATGGCTTGAGGTTCTATATAATGTTAAAGTTCTCCCAAAATGACTACTGGGCAGAGGAGTGCCCCTTGCTAGAAGCACTTTATGGATGCCTGTACTTGGTAGTGTAGGAATATGAAGCGGTGTACTTTTCTCTATACTTATGGTCAACGAACATCCTTGATAGAATTAATACCCTTCAATATTTTTTCACTTAAGTTTGTGGACGCCTCTATTATAGTACTGAATGGTTTTGAATGGATTTTTCCTAGCAATTATCCTTGTTTGTCAGGTAGTTTCCTTGAATATGGTTCTTCTGAAATCGAGTTTCTAATGTGCATACATTGGAGAAAAAAATCAAGTTGTCACCTTAGCAACCCCTCCAGGGCGGCCCTACACTCTCTAGAAGCGGGTAAATCACGGGGGGCATTTGTCTTAGTGCAGTGACTCTTTGCATGGGGAGGTCAGACATCCAACGAATCATTTTGCACCCGCTGGGAATTGACCCGAAGACCTATTAGAGCAACTATCTATGTAGGTACCAACTATGCCAACTCATGGGGCTAAACTAGAGTGTACTGTATATTACATTGAAACAAGATGTAAGAAGGATAACTTAGAGTTAAAACTATATTATAAGCGGAACCTGTCGTCTATTACTTAAAGTCACATTAAAACTACCAAGTAAATTTTTTTGTTTTTTTTGAACTGAATTTCATACTTCTTGATGAGCCTTCGTAAGTAGTATATTTATCTTTGGTTTCTATTATTGGAATAATCAAATTGATACCAGTGTACTATTTGATTATATGATATAATCTTCTTTTAGAGAAAATATATATATTGTAATTTTTTCAAAATAAAAGGGTTTTCCATAAAGGTTTTCAAAACATAGAAAAGGAAGAGAAAGAAGAGAGTTTTTGGATGTCATGGTAAGTTCAAGTGTGAATTTTAATCTCACATCTAATGCCTGGAGGGAATTTTAGGACATTTGATATGGATGTACCAAAAAAGTACTATGAGAAAAAGGTGGAGTTCATGGAGGCACCATGTGCATTAAATATAGTAAGTTCATGTGAGTGGTGTTGTGCAGTGCACTGCATTGTATGGTCGTGCAATGGGCGTTGATGTGCCGCATGAACGGTACATATGGGCACACATGACAAATAAGATTTACGTGGTGCTCCTGAGACATAATGTATTTGTTAGCTCACTTTGCACTGCCCATGTGCACATTATTATGAGTTGTCTTGAGACGCATATTTAATTGATGGCCACATAGGAGCTTCTCTTGACTTAGGTCGCTATGTAGGATAGTCTGTCAATGGATCGCAAGTGATAATGATCCAATTTCGACTTGTAAGAGTGCAACCTAATGATCCGATGGATTTAGATAAACTAGTGTCTTGAACTTGTGCAATTTGGATAGTCCAAGCGATCCAAGGGTCCTTATCGAGATTGGATGGATTAGTTCAAGAGACAATCTAATAAGGTGTAGAGTTGGACAATCTTTGCTGGAGATATGAGGATATTCTGAATTGAAAATTACAACAATTCAACTCTAGATTTATTTGCTAGTTGGTCTGAATTGATAATCGCCGAGTGCTTCCTGAGCCCGAGTGGGAAGTTGAGTGACAAGTGTTCTCAGTGCCTACTTCCTGAGTCCAAGTGAGAAGTCAAGTCCGAGTTAGGATGCCATTCGACTGCCGAGGCTGAGTGAGCCGAGCATCGAGTCGGGATGTTAAACCGCCAGAGCAGGTTGCTGAGTCAGGCCACTGAGTGTCCGACTACTAAATGTCGCTTGAGCCCGAATGGGTTGTTGTATCCGGTCGGGAAAGTGATGCATAGTACATGGGAAGTAATCCGAGTCTGAGTGGATTTTTGAGTACTTGAAAATAGAGAAGCCGAGGCATGCGTTCAACGCAGTTTCTGTTAGGTCCGGTTGATCTAGAGTTTTGGGGGGGGGTTGGTGAATGGCTTACTTTGATTTTTTGATTAATTTGATTTTGCGTAGCGGAAACTTGAAGGCAATGCTAACTACTTGTATTTACTTGGTATCCACCTCCTTGAGGTGACTAATCCAAGGTTCCACACCACGGTCACACTTTGCACTATGAAACTTCTCGAATCAACACCGAAGGTGGAGAAATCTTACACAATCATCTACAAATCTCCCTCTCAACAGAATACCTCGCAAGGAAGAAGAAGTCAAGAGATTAGGGTTTTAGGTATACCTTCTTCTTCTTTGAGTGGTTTGAGATTGTAGTATCAGTGAGAGCTTGAGCACTTGAAGTTGAACTTGAGGTTGAGCTTGAGCACTGGAGAGCAATGGAGAACACTTGATCACAATAGAACAGTTCACTTCAAACAGGCTCTTCGGATCTTAAACCGTAGAGAAAGAGTCATTTTTCTTGTCGTTTTGTGAGTCTTAATCGATTAAGAAGTGATCTTAGTTGATTATCCGACGTTAATCGATTAAAGTAGTCAATTTGGTGCGTGTTTCGTTTAGGTGACTTCCAAATCGCCTATCCTAATCGAATAAGATTAGGGTAATCGATTAGCTTAAGCGATTAAGAATTATTCTATTTTCGAATAGAATGTCTCTTAATCGATTGAGCCAATCACTTAAGCTTCGAACAGAAGCATTCTGTATGAAGCAAAACGACACCGTAAGCGATTGATTCAATCGCTTATAGTTTCCTAATCGATTACTGTAATCGATTAGGAAACCTTCTGTTTTAAACAAAAGGTTTGTTAAGCGATTGACTCAATCTCTTAACACCCTCTTAATTGATTAAGCGTTTTTCTTAATAAATTAACTCACTTTGCTTTAGCTGATTATCAATTGTCACGCCAAGAATCTTATTCTTGACCTCCCTGGACTTCTTTTGCCTTACATCCGGTCTTTCAACCTGCAAGAGCTCCTGTGCCAAAGATTTGGTCCTCTGACCTCCTCGGACTTTTCTTGCCTTGCATCCGGTCTTTCGACTTGCCAGGAATCTGGTCCTCAACCTTCTTGGTCCTGCAAATCAAACTCATATTAGATCCAATGTATTAGCTTAAACTTAAATAATTGTTAATTATCGAAATTTCTTCCTTAGGGCTTGATTGTACCAATAATCTCCCGCTTTTTGATGTTTGATAATGTATTTAAGTATAGACTAATTTATAGCATAATATAAGCATAAACAATATCATGTAGGATAATAAACTTTTGCGATAGCATGAAACTATGTAAATTGTATTTGCAAACTAGCATACGATGTTATGCAATATCATGAAATTTAAATGCAATGTTTTCTCCCCCTTAGCAAATATCAAAAAGAATGATACACAAGAGTAGAAACTAAAGAAGGAAGCCAAACTCCCCTAAGCTACGCATATAATCCATATCACAAAAGCATATGTGCTCCTTTTAAATATATACAAGTAACATAAACATAGCAGGGACACTCCCCCTAGGCATATGCAATATGAGAAAAACATAATCATATAAACAGATAGATAGAATAGGAGTACCCCTTTCCAAAAATCCATATATAAGTCAAAAGGTTCATACAAATAGTCATGACCCAAAAGAAAATATCTAAGTCCACTGTAGACATCCTCTAGTCCCTGGGGAAGGGTATATAAAACTCCATCGTGTCATCAACACCAGTAGCATCACCGCTAGCTGAAGGAGGAACAACTGCTCCAGAGGTGCCAGCATCAGTAGCGTTACCACTAGCAGGAGGAGGTGGAAATGAGGGCCCGACAATCTGGGAATGGACTAGCTCATGGAGTGAGGCGATATCGGATTGAATGTTGACCAGACTCGTCTACGTAGCAGCCTGCCCCCACGCAAGAGTCGTGAGCTGCCCACGGATCTGCACCATCTCCAGATCGCGCTCTAACCGTAACTCAAATCGAGTGTCCATGGTCTCCTTAAATCGAAGAAGTTGAGTCCGGACGTCATCCTCAGACTTAGATGTGTCAGATCCAGCCTCTGCCTCAGCATTTGCTCCTGCAGCCTCGGCCGCCTGCCGCCTTGACCTCTGTGCGTCCCAACGAAGATGATCACCCTTGGTCACAATGTGAGCCAAGGAGGAGCGCCAGAGATCCTCGAATACTTCCGCAACATTGGAAGCTAACGATCATGTGTCACATCGATCCCCACATACTCCAACCATTTAGTGATGACATGGCCAAGCAGAATGTGTATCGTCCCATGAGTTGGCCGAGTGAAATGAATGATGCATTGGAACATGTTTAATGCAATATTGACATCAAGGGATTGGTTGAGAGCATATATGTCACGCCCCCAGGTAGTCCCTGTCCGAAGAAATTTCGGCAGCATCTCCCCTGTACGGCGGACAATATGAAGCTCAGTATACATATATCTCTATACCTCGGCCACACACGGCCGGAATAATACAATACAATTTAGAAACAACCCACGCAGTTTATATCAACATTCCACACAGATATAATATATGATCAATCCACGCAGTTTAATAAGGAAAGACGATATAGAACCTCGAAAATATATGTAAACAGCCTACTCCACTACAACGAAGAAAACAAATCCACGAAGTAATGAAAATACAACCGCAGCGGAAAACAAAAGTAGCAAACCCGAATGTTCAATGTAAAGTCCACAAATACAAACCCACAATACAAGTATATAAGATGCAAAAGCAAAATATAATCCGACCAAGAAAATCCTCGCGATAATGGGGCTAGCGACTGGAATCTCTCCTGCTGAAAAATAATAATAACGGGTGAGTTCAAAGAACTCAGCAGGTAATCCAAGATGTACAGAACATATAACTACCAATAATATCCTAAGGTATAGTCTCTAAACCATAGGACCTACAGTACAGACAACTGTAATAACCAATAAAAAGCATAAAGTACAGTCTATAGCAAGAATAATAAGAAAATGCATAGAAATAAATCAGACTCACCGCGAGGTCGAACGACGTGGACATACAGATAAAGATAGTCGAACAAATACGCATGTATCCGATGCATGTCAATCATACGCAGTCACCCAAGTGCATCATCCAATACGCAACAATCACAATAAATGCAACTGCGTATGATGCGATATGATGGTCACCCCGACGCTAGTCAGTCTCACACGCTGGCGAGGCCGAGTAGGTATGTGACACTGCACTCTGTCGTCACTACCCCGGATGAGTGACCGGTGGGCGGGATGTTGTCGAGTACACCTATCCTCCTACCTCAAACATAGTGAGGGCGTAGCTCTCAACTCCGTGACGCAATGACGGGAGGGATCCTCGTCCGCTACCAGCTGCGGTCACACTACTGAGGGACCAATGGAGCACTACCGCCATACACACTGGTGCCGTGCCACTACCTACGCAGCGGTCACGCCAGTGAGGCGAGCTCAACAATAATGGAGTCGTTAATCGCCCAGCATGCAATCATGTGATATGCCATACCTAAACATAGCCTCCTCCATATATGTGTGTGCCCAAAAGGTAAACGCATACATATAACCATGATATAAACAGCATAAACCCAAAGACATCACATATAACAATGATGTAAGTATCATGAATCCAAGAGCATGTATCACACATGTAAAGCAACTAATCCAGTAGAGTAGAGCACTATAGATATGCATCTCTATGAACATATATATACATGGCAAGAGGTAAATATCCAATCCTGAAGTAAAGCAACTAACAGATGAAGCATGTGATAGGTATCAACTAGCTAAGACCGGGGAAGAAATAAATCTACCACCTATCACTAGTAACTATATATAAACTATACATATCATAAGACAGTATCAAAAGATAAGTCAAAGGGTACCCGCCTCAAATAGAAGGTACAATCCAATATCGAGATGCTCGTCTCGAATCAGAGTCCTGTGTCAAACAACATATATATTTTATTTAGCTAAATTCAAATGAAATAGCTAAATAAAATTCCTAAAAACTAAATTAGGGCAAAACCCTAATCACCACAATCACAACTTACCAATTTAAATCTAATGGTCGATTAGGGTTAGTTACCTAATCCCTAATCACCAATTAGATTATAAATCCAACAGTTGACTAGGGTTAATTACCCTAACCCTAATCCATTCCATTAGATTAACTCTAAGCAAATAAATCTAATCACGATGTTCCAATCAACACAAAATCTACAACTAACATGGATAAAAATCCCTACACATACAACTAAATCATATCTAATACAACAAGTATCAACTATCCCTACACGTACCTTAATTCAACCACTGCTCTTGATCCGCAGCCAAAGAGGAGCTGCTGGTTGGGGTGCTGCCAGAACCAAACAATTCACAGAACAGATCCTCAGGATACAAACCTCCCTAGAATTAATCGGATCAAGAAGGAATCAAACAAGGAGATCACAGATCAACAAGAAATGGAGATCTCTAATCAAGAAATACCCAAATTCCAACAAGAACCTAATTCCTGAAGCCAAACCTTACCTTCAATCGGTTGTCTCCAGAAGAAGTCGCCCAATTTGATCCAACCAGAGGAGACACAGATTGTTCTGTGAATGGCTCAAGAAGAAAGAGCGAAGGCAGATTGTTCTGTGAATGGCTCAAGAAGAAAGAGCGAAGGGTCAATAGACCGAAGACAATGCTGACAGAAGAACCCTAATCTAGCTAGACCTAAGTCAACAATGATTCGACGAAACCTTACCTCTCTAGATCTCCTGATGGCGTCACTGTCCAAATCCAGTGATGAAGCTAGGCCACGGTTCGGAGAGAGTTAAGAGAAGAAGAAGAATCGAAGCTAGCTCCTCACCTCTGTGCTCCGAGCCCTAATCTGCGCCGGCGATCGTTGTGGCAGTGAGACGAGGCTGTGAGACACGATGCGATGACGATCAGGAGAGGAAAAACTCTAGCCGGATCTGAGCTTAAGACGTCGGTGCCGGCGAAGGAAGATCGCCGGAGCTGGAGACCCTAATCTCTTCGGCGCCGCCCGTCCACGAGAGAGAGAGCAGAGGAAGAGGAGAGTGCGCACGGGGTCGGGGAGGAAAAAGGGTGGATCGGCGTTTATGGGGGAAAAGAAATAAGGAAAAAGGAATTATATAAATAAACATTTCCTCATTTAAACGGGTATCCCAAACAGCTTAATCCGAACCTGTTAATTCGTCCCCTCAAACTACGTCGTGCAAGCTCCGAAAAATTCCCAGAAAACTTCTAAAAATTCCGGAAAAATTTTACAAGGCTATTTCTCAAATAACCCTATTTATTTAAATTTTCCGAGATCTCACATCCTCCCCTACTAATAAAAATTTGGTCCCCAAATTTCGCTATAACCGACAGCAAACATTGAAATATAACCATGCAGTATAAATGCTGAAGAAACTCTAACCCACATACCTCAAGTAAAAAGATGGGGGTATCGAGCTCGGATCGTATCCTCCATGTGAGCCAAGGAGGAGCGCCAGAGATCCTCGAATACTTCCGCAACATTGGAAGCTAACGATCATGTGTCACATCGATCCCCACATACTCCAACCATTTAGTGATGACATGGCCAAGCAGAATGTGTATCGTCCCATGAGTTGGCCGAGTGAAATGAATGATGCATTGGAACATGTTTAATGCAATATTAACATCAAGGGATTGGTTGAGAGCATATAACATGAACATATGCATGGGTCTGATGGATGCAAGGGCCCATGTGACAATGGGTAAAATGCAGTTGACTATGACCTTAAACAAGACATAGTTAGTTGGAGAGAGCTCTATAGCAGAATATGTGGTGATGGAGGCTAGGGGTCCATCAAGACGTGGTTGGCCATAAAGATGCTGATACATGCTATCAAGAGAAATGTGATCAAATAGTGGAGGCAGAAGCTCTGACAATATAGGGTAGAAAACAAACGTATCGGTGGACGACCGACACTCTAAGAACGACCGTAAAATAGAAGGAGAAAAATCCAAAGTGCGTTTAGCAACGTGAGTTCGATAGTAGTATTCGTCACTATGAGGATAGAGGTTGTTATAAAATTAGGATACAAAATCCTCATGGATCCCATGCTCAAGATGTACTAATTTTTCCAATTGATAGTGGCGTAGAACGCGCATTACATTGGGTCATGAAAGAACTTTTGATCTATGGAGCGAGGAGAAATAAGTTTGAACTTATGAGTGTTAAATTTGTGTTGTAAAGATGCATTTAGAAACCTTGAATCTATAGGTGGGTGAGGAGATTGAGAAGAACCCTCACCCCCAACAGATTTTCGTCTATTATGAGGATGAAATGCAAACAATGTTGAATGATGCACCAACAATGAAAATTAAACACAAAGCATGAATGCAAATGAGGTGATGCATGAAGACATCGGAAGCAACTGATTAGCAATGAACATAGAGCAACAAAAACACTAAAGATCGAGTTCTAGGGTTTAGGAGTTACTTTGTTTTCGGAAGCATGGCTGAGAAGGAGGAGGTGCTGATGTGTGCTGTTGAAGGAGAGAGCTTCCGATGGCGGGGAAGGAGAAAAGGTACGAAATTCTGTTGAAGGAGAGAGCTTCTAATCGATTAGGTTCAGTTGAGCTAGGAGGGGGAGGGGGGGTGAATGACTGACTTACTTCGATTTCTTGATTAACTTGATTTTGCACGGCGAAAACTGGAAGGCAATGCTAACTCCTTGTATTTACTTGGTATTCATCTCCTTGAGATGACTAATCTAAGGTTCCACACCACGGTCACAATTTGCACTATGAAACTTCTCCTTCTCGATCAACACCGAAGGTGGAGAAATCTTACACAATCATCTACAAATCTCCCTCTCAACAGAATACCTCACAAGGAAGAAGTAAAGAGATTAGGGTTTTAGGTACACCTTCTTCTTCTTTGAGTGGCTGGAGATTGTAGTACTAGTGAGAGCTTGAGCACTTGAAGTTGAACTTGAGGTTGAGCTTGAGCACTGGAGAGCAATGGAGAACACTTGATCGCAATGGAACAATTCACTTTAAACAGGCTCTTTGGATCTTCTTAAACCGTAGAGAAAGAATCGTTTTTCTTGTCGTTTTGTGAGTCTTAATCAATTAAGAAGTGATCTTAGTCGATTACTAGGCGTTAATCAATTAAAGTAGTCGATTTGGTGCATGTTTCATTTACGCGACTCTTCCAAATTGCCTATCCTAATCGATTAAGATTAGGATAATTGACTAGCTTAAGCGATTAGGAATTATTCTGATTTCGAACAGAATGTCTCTTAATCGACTAAGCCAATGACTTAAGTTTTGAACAGAAGCATTCTGTTCAAAGTAAAACGACACCGTAAGCGATTAATTCAATCGCTTACGGTTTCCTAATCGATTACTGTAATCGATTAGAAATTTTTTTGTTTTAAATAGAAGGTTTGCTAATCGATTGGCTCAATCGCTTAACACTCTCTTAATCCATTAAGTGTTTTTCTTAATCAATTAGCACACTTTACTTTAGATAATTATCAATTGCCTTGCCAAGAATCTTGTTCTCGACCTTCCTGGACTTATTTCCTTACATCCGGTCTTCCGACCTACAAGGGCTTCTCTTGTGCCAAAGATTTGGTCCCCTAACTTCCTTGGACTTCTCTTGCCTTGCATCTGGTCTTTCGACCTGCAAGGGCTTCTCTTGCTAGGAATCTAGTTCTCAATCTTTTTGGTCTTGCAAACTCAAAGTCATACTAGATCCAATGTATTAGCCAAAACTTAAATAATTATCGATCATTGAAATTTCTACCTTAGGGCATGATTGCACCAACAGTTTCCTTAATACAAATTCGTCCACCTCCAGTAGTATTTCAAGGTTATGTGAGATGTCTGTTTACTAGGATACAATGGAGAAATCATGATTGCAACCTAGCACAAGTTATTCGTGGCAAGCTTAGAAAGTGTAGGATTGTAAAGTTGCTAGGGGGGAGATAGCGTCGTCGAAAATTGTGATTGAAAACGAATTATGCAGTGGAATAAAGAAAATAGAAAACAACGCTAACACAGATGGTTTTATTTGGTTTGGAGCCTGTGATAACTCCTACTCCAAAGCTCGCGATCGTCGATCACTTTCGTTAGGCAATCACTATCAGGTCGTAAAAGAATTACAATGATTGTGTACAAGAACTGAAAATAAAATTTGTTACCGACAAACAGAAAGGAAAATGAAGTCTCTTGTTCCTCAAACTTCGAAGCAACCTTTCGATGTCGTCAGAGCCTTTTGGGAGCAACACTTGAATATGAAAATTGTAGTCAATGATATTTTGAAGCTGCTAGTCGAAGGTCCTTATATAGGTCCATTCTGGGCGCCTAGAACCCCTCCGAGTGCCTGGACCATGCTGATGTGGCTCGGTCAGTTGACGCACTCTAACTCAACTCCTGGATAAGTTATCTGGTTCGGGCGCCCTGACCGTCCGAGTGCTTGCGACACCTGCCCGGGCTAGCTGGTCGGGGCGCTCGGACTCCCTTTTTTCAACAACTTATTCCCTATAAAAAGGGTTAGTCCAGGCAATAGAAAATATGTTTATCCTGCAAAACAGAGTTAGCACAACATTAATAAAATAGGAGTAGTAATTAGATCCTGTCTTTCTGAGAACAGGATCCAGTCAAGGTCTCAACTTAGATTTTATAAATAGACCTAAGTGGGATCGCCGTTGGGAATGCGTGCTCACTGAATCTCTCCTCCAGTTGCTTACCTCCACTTACCAATTGCAGTCGCTTGACTTGCCTTTGACCCACCAGGTCTTCCCGCCAGTTGTCAGGTCCCGCGGATCCAACTGGACTTGGGCCAGTTGTCAGGTCCCGCGGACTCAACCGGACTTCTCGCGAGATATCAGGTCCCACTGACCTATCTGAATTTCGCACCAGCTATCAGGTCCCGCAGACCTAACTGGATTTTAGCTTGGTGTCAGGTCCTTCAGAGCTGCATACTTAGTAGAAAGGTTAGACAAATAACACATCTAACTTTAAGCTATTTGTCATACATCAAAACTTGATTATTAGTGCAACCTGCACCAACAGAAAGCACCCAATTCCTATCATAGGAAGAGTACTGATTGAAATGAATTGGTAGAGAGAAGATAAGGAGGAACAAAGGTGGAAGGCTTCAGAACGAAGGTGGAAGACTTCTACTTGCTTATCGTTGTGTGTCTCAATTGCATGAAGTCACAACCTCCTTATAAAGGAGCTTAAACCTTCGGTAGCAATAACTGGTTGAATAAAGGCCATTATTCGCCAGTTCGAAACGTTAGCCACTTGACCGAGATTCTCCATTAATTCCATTAATCATAGATCAATGCATCCATTACACATGTAAGCAGTTGGCAAAAAAGGATTCACGTGACAAAACTATAGTTGTCAAAAGCGCGTGAAGCGCTCGCTTAAGCATGAGCACAACGAGGCGCAAGCCTTGCACTTCATAGACTTAGAAGCACATGAGGTCTTCGAAGCGCGCACTTCACTACGCTTCATGCAAAAGTGCAAGCTTTCGCTTTTACGCAAAGTGCAAAAACTTTCCTTTTTATCATTTAAAGCCTTAAACCCTCTTTAAATATATCAAGTTGATTGGTTTGCCTCTCTCTCACCGTTAGAATAATTTGCTCGATCATCGAATTCATACAGCCGACCCCACCTAGTGGGAAAAGATTTGGTTGTTGTTGTTGTTGTAATTTTACTGTAATGTATTTTTTCGGTGTCTCAAAGGCATCGTGAGACTCGTTAGGCGCCACCAGAGGCGTCGTGATGTCCGCGATCTCGTGGTTACTGGGATGATTTTTTTTGTCGATCTTATTATTTGAGTAATTAATAAAATCCTAACTTAAATGGGATAATTCGAATAGTCTTTTATAAATCCTAATTAAATTATCTCAATAAAATATATATAATTTTATATTTAAAATTAAAAAATTCTAATAAATATTAATTTCATATCTAAAATTAAATTTTTTTAATAAATATTATTAATCCATATAAATCATATTTATATTCATAATTTTATATTTAAAATTTACAAATTTTAATAAATTGTATTGTTTTATATTTTTTTATTTATTGATTGTTTATTATTGATTTCAGTGGTCTTAAATCTTTATCATGTCGAATACAATAATTTTATCAACTCGAAAGGATATTGCTTGGAGTAATACATGATCCTAAGAATCCAAACATAGTCAGTTCTATTTTTTGGGGGTAAAATAACAAATGATAGAATTTATCGATACAAACTACATTTAGTTGGCGGTAATAAAAATGTGAAAGCTTGTCTGATATGATGAAAATAAAAATAAGTTAAGAGATATTACGGTTGAGAAATTTGCTAGATGGATGTATAATGCCGAAATTTCTTTCAATGTTATTTAATATGATTCTTTTGAGTCTTGTATTAAAGCTATTGGGCAATTTGGATTGGGGATGAAACCTCCATCATATCTTGAAGTCAGGGTTAAGTATTTGAAGGAGATGACCAATATAAACTTGCCTCTCAAATGTTACAAAGATCATGCTAAGTTTGGGTGCACAATCATAGCAGATAGGTGGACGGATAAAAAGGTAGGATTCTTATAAAGTTTTTGGTAAATGGTTTTAAAGGAAACGTATTTGTTGAATCAGTTGATGCCGACAAGATGTCTGAGTTATTTTCTAAATTTGCATATCACATTAGAGAAAAGAATGTGGTTCAGGTTGTAATAGATAATGCAAATTGCAATGTCAGTGCAGATAATATTTTAAATTTATGTTACTTTCAATTAAGAATTGGATCATATTTTCAATTTTTTTTTTTTTGACAAAATTCACTTTGTTTTTTCAGATTGTTTTTTTTTTTTTTTTAAATGATTTCCACAGTTGTATTGGACTCCCGATGCAGCTCATTGTTTAGATTTGTTGCACGAGGATATATTCAAAATTCTTCTATCAGAAAATTGCATGAACGAGCATTGATGGTGAATGATTATATTTACTGATCCTGTCTGAAAGTCGATGAGATGGATACTGGGCATGTGACGCTCACAATTACCTCCTGTGGACTTCGGCGGACCTGTCAGTGTCGAGTCAGAGAAGGGGTCTCCGGTGATGGTCCTCCGATGCTCAAGTCAGTCTCCGACGAAGAAGAAGAAGCGAAGTAGCAAGAATTGTAGCGCAACAGTAAAAAAATCGCATACCTCCGCCGATGCTTGGACCCCCCTTTATATAGAGTTTCGGTTGTGCGCGTGCACGCTTCCCAAGATGGGCACGCATCCCAAAGCTTTCCTTCAAAAGATGTGTTAAAGTGTCCCGGCATAGTACCTTAATAAGCCAAGTATATCTCTGAAGTGAGTGGAAGCTTCCGTCGTATGATCGTCTGACCATGCTGCCTGTCAGCGACACTAGCTCCCAAAAGGATATCAAAAGATAGCCTACTGTGTTTGTTGCTTGGCCGAGCAGAATAGTCGCTCGGTCGAAATTCTACTGTCCATGTGCTGTCTGTTGTCGGGCCGAGCGGGATAGCCGCTCGGCCGACAGTCCACTGTCCGAGTGTTGTCTGTTGTCGGGTCGGGCGGGAAAGTCGCTCGGCCGTAAGTCCATTGCCACATTCTCTGTTGCTCGGCCGAGCGGGATAGCCGCTCGGTCGGAAGTTCACTATCCACGTGCTTGGCTGATGTCGATTCTGTTGTCAGGCCGAGCGGGGTAGCCGCTTGGCCGAAGTTGAACTCTGTCGATGCCAGGCCTCGCTGTCTGGTCGAGCGGGATAGCCACTCGACTCGGCTTCTGCGCGTCGATCTTCCTTGAGCGTCGGTTGTTTTGAATGTTTCCCGTGTTGAAGTCGACGATGGGTCGGGGCCTTCTCCCCTGTCGAGGCATGTTTCGCCCGACCTACCGATGCCTCCTACGCATTGACCTCCTTGATTTTGGCCGAAGTTGATCTCCACCGGGGCAGCAGGGTAGGGCCCCTCATCATCACTGCATCATTTACAACAGACTAATTTGAGCATGATGAGAGTTTACTAGACAAAGAGACATGGTAAGAACTGCAAAGACACGTTTTGCAACTGTTTTTAAAGTGGTTTTACATACAAGCAAATTTCATAAAGATGTTTATATCATAAAAGTGAGCAAATAGTTGATTTTCTAAAGATGTTGTAGGAAAGCGTGTAGCAGAAGTGATATTGATGTATTCTTTTTGGAAAAATATAATTTTTGCATTAAAAGTGGTGACGTATTGGTGGAAGTATTGTGGTTGGTGGTGAAAATATATTTGAGTCAATGGACAAAGCCAAACAAGATATCGTTGCGTCATTTGATAATAATGAAGAGAAATATTGTAGCGTTTTTGAATTCATTGATAAAAGATAGAATGCTCAACTCCATCGACTTTTGTGTGAAGCCGGATATTTCTTGAATTCAGAGTGTTTTTACTCAAACCTTGACATAGAAAATGATACAGAAGTAATGGAGGGTTTATACAAGTGTATATCTAGATTGGTGAGAGGTGAGGATTTACAGGGTAAGATCACGGATCAATTGAAAAAATACAAGAAAGCAGGACTGCTTGATTTGCCAATGGCTATCAGACAAAGAACATCAAAATCATCAGGTAAATTTATAAATAATATATTATGCAATATTAATATTGGATGGTAATAAAGTTAATCTTATATGTTTTTGTGTTTTAAGCTGATTGGTGGTCTTCTTATGGTGCATCAACACCTGAACTAAAAGCATTTGCAATGAAGATTTGAGACTTCACATGCTCTTCTTCATACTGTGAACGTAATTGGAGTGCTTTTGAATATGTAAGTTGGAATTTTTTAATACATATTAAAATTTATATTATGGACTTAACTTTTTTTTTTACTTTTAATTTTTTTGTAGTTATATTCCAAGAAAGAAGTAGGTTGTCTCAACAACAATTGAATGATTTGGTATATATCAAGTGCAACAGAGCTTTGTATGAATGGTTGTTGGGAAAATTGGATGACAATAATAATGATTTTTTCTATGAAGGTGAAGGTTTGCGTTAGAGTGATGTAGCATGAGCATCTGGGTTGGTGAAAGTGTGGATGACTTTCGTTCTCGAAATGCATCTTCTTCAAAAGGGGCATCATCATCTGCTTCAGCAAAAAGAAAGCAATCTTCAGCTCAAACTAATCTTGCAGATGAAGAAGAAGATATCGATGGATACAAATCAAGCAATGGAGTTGATGACGTAGATTTAGACCATGAACATGAAGAACATGATTATTTTGATATTTGGTATTTTATCTATCACATTTTCAAAGATGTTGATTTATTTTTAGTTTTTTTGAATAATCTACAACTTCATCAAATAATATTTTGTTTATGGTAGTTATTTGGATTTTTGAAAACATTTTTATAGACTTTTAATAGATATAATAGTTCTTTTGTTTATTACATTTTTTTCGTAAAGTGTGTGTTTTGCTTTGCGTTTTAGTCCCCAAGACCCTTGGGCGCTTTTTAACGCCTCGCTCTTTTGACAACTATGGACAAAACACAAGTTGATTTGCTTGGTTAAAGTTTGCCTCGACCGGTCTGACATTCGACACGTACAGATCGTGCTCGCACAAGAGTCACCTTTGGTTAAGTGCAATATGAGGCCAGATCCCTTGGTCCACAAAAGTGGACTAGGGGATGGACCACTTGCAATTGCGGCCGGATCGTGGCCATTATTCGGTTATAATTGGTTGTGATCCTTCTTTGAGTTCACCGTCCCCCCAGATTATAATTTGGGTGGGGGCGGATGATCGGAGGTTGTCCGAAGGCTGCCCAGCCTGGCCACTTGGCCAACGCCGGTGGCCTCCGGCCATCCGCCCTAACTTAAACTATAACCTTGGGGACAATGAACGCAGGGAGGGATCACAACCAATTACGGCCGGATCGTGGCCACGATCCGACCGCAATTGCAAGTGGTCCATCCCTTAGTCCACTTTTTTGTGGACCAGAGGATCTGGTCTCGTGCAATATGGGTCATGGCCCCTCCTGCTAGGCTGCGCGTGAGAAAGTCTCTTCCCATGTATTTATTCATAACATCAATACTTGTGATACATTATAAATTAACCTCAATACCCTGAAACTTCCAATGTGAGACTAAAGTCTCATTCACAATGGAATATACTTCCTTTTCATTTTTTTTCCATTCACATTTTCAACAATCTCCTACATAAATGGAAATAGGGTATGTGATAGCATGCAACAAGTGAGTCCAGTATATGACAAGTAGATTTTATCCTTTGAACCATCTCTTATGAAGACATGTTTGTTTACTAGTCGACAGTAAACATGATGTTTAACTGTTATGCCATCTATGTAAGCATTGACATATTTTACCTTGCCTAGTTAGTGTGTTCGTACTTGACCATGAACACGCCCAGTTTTGTAAGAAGTTTTAAAAATTGCCTTTCAATTCTATTCGAAGCGGCCCCACTTCTTTTGTTACATAAATGATCTCTCGAGAGTAATCTACATTACTCCAGGATCATTAAAAGTCATATGCTTAACCTCCATCCTTTCATCGATCCATTGGGTAGTTCCCCATAGTGATCTACTTAGTCGGTGCAGTTAGGTGGTCCCATTGAACTTAGTTCTTGGGATCTCCAGTCTGTATATGTTGGGTTTTCTTTGCACTAATTTTTTTCTACCGACATCAAGCCGATTCCTCGTGATGAGCTCGCAACTAACTCTCTGTTTAACCCTTTAGCTAGTTGATCTATTAGGTTATCTTTTTGACATTACATAGTCAATAGTTGTCTAATGGTATTGTATCTATTATATATATGTCTAGACTTACCATTATTGTTGTCGACATATATTTCAGTCATCTAGGAACATCTTCTAAGAATTGTCGTAGTCATTCAGTTTCTTCACCACATTTGTGAAGATCTACAAACTTAGATTCAATTATGGATCTAGTTATTATGGTTTGGATTTTCATGAAATGACTGTACCTTCCAAAGTGAATATATATCCACTCGTGGACTTAGAGTTTTTTATATCTGATATCCAATTTGTATCGATGTATTCTTTGATCACAATTATATATCTTGTATAATGCAGTCTATAGTCACGAGTATTTCTCAAGTATGTCAATACTATTGTTATCCTTTTCCAGTGCTCAACACCAGGATCAATCGTGTATCTACTCTGTTTAATTATTGCGTAGGCTAAGTCTGGTCGTTTACTAATTATTAAATACATTAGACTTTCAATCATTCGAGAATATTCTCTCCTCGATTCTTCGATAGATGTTGACTCATATCTATCGGAGTTCAGGCCAACACAGTATCACTAATTTTTTAAGAATCTTGTCCACATAATAAGACTACTAAGAACAATCCTTCTACTATTCTAAGAATTTTGATTCATAGAATCACATTAGTTAGCTACATGTCTTTCATGCCAAATCTTAAGTTTAACATATTTCTAGTGGATTTGATTATTTTATCATTACTCCCAATGATAAGTATATCATCTACATATATACAAGATAACATAGTCAATCTCCATGGCTTTCATGTAGACACATTTATCACATTCATTGATTTTAAATCTATTTTCTTTCATGACATTATCAAATTTCTCATGCTACTGCTTTGATGCTTGTTTCAAGCTGTATAATAATTTCATCTACAAACCTTATTTTTTTGCCCTGGTAAAAAAAAAAACTCATTCCATGTAGATTTCCTCTTCTAAATCCCTATTTAGAAAAGTCGTCTTTACATCCATTTGATGTATTTCCAAATTTAATTGAGCGGCAATAGTGTTGGTACCCCGTGATAGTTTTGATATGATCAACCAAGTCAGGTTAGGTTCTATTGGTATTTAATCTTGTGTCTAAGTGTGTAGGAGCTTAAGAGCACAGGAAGTCGAGCGGAAGACACGCGCGCGGCGGTCCGAGGGAAGATAAACCAGAGCGGAAATCTGCTCGAGGAGAAGGCCGGAAAAAGGGTTTGGGTGAGCCCGTTGGCCGAAATTATCCAGACGATCGGAGCGACAAAAGAGCATAACGTGACTGTAAGCGTTGTTGGAGGCGCCTTCAAAGGAAGTTGAAGGCGCCTCCGCTCCTTCGGTGGAAGACGTCTTCCATGGCTGAAAGGCGTCTTCTATGAACAATACGAAGGCGCCTTCAACCAGACAGATTTTGCCGTTGACAGTGGATAAACTTTTATCCACTGGCACCTTGCTGGAGGCACTTTTTAGCCCTATGGAAGGCGCCTTCCAGCCCAGGATAAGATTTTCCGGGGAGTATAAAATGACCCCTAGACCTAGGAAATAGAACGCAACACTTGTAATTGAATCTTCTTGAGTTCTGTTCTATAATTGAGTGTGCAAATTGCTGTAAAAAGGTTTCTTCGTCTGAAGGAGAGTTTTAGTAAGCTTTTAACTTCCTTGGATTAACAACCTCCCCGATTGTAATCAAGTAAATCGATTGTGCCTCTTTTTCTTTATTTAATTTCTTAATTCCGTCAAGTGTTAGATTTAATTACGCTATAAAAGTTCGAGGAAGGTTCGTTTTGATTGCAAGGCTATTCTCCCCTCTCTAATCGGCCGCTACCGGGACCAACAAATAGCCAACAACATTTTTATGGAAGTTATTCTCAATATCGGATACTAGTATCAAAGTAATCAAGACCTTCATATTATCGGTAACCTTTAATTACCAATCTAGTCTTGTAGTGTCATATGATTTCATTTTTCTCTTTAAAATCCACTTGTAACTGAGCGTTTTACTTCCTGGAGGAAAACCCGCAAGTTCCAAGTATGGTTTTGCAAGATAGAGTCAATCGCAGATGCAATTGCTTTATTCCGGTGAGATCCATCAGAAGAGCCTATAGTTTCTAAGTAACTTTGGGGATCACTTTCCAATATGAAAATGATAAAATTTGTTCTGAAAGATTTTTCTACACGAGCTCTTTTATTTCATCTAAGTTCAATCTCAACTGGTCCTTCTTGTATTTTATATGCTCGTTTTGAGGAACTTGCTTCCTTTCGGGTCTTATAAGGAAACACATGTTCGAAGAACAAGGAAGACTACAAAGAGCACTATCACGGGAAGACTATGATTGAAATAAATTGGCAGAGAGAAGATGAGGAAAATGAAGGTGGAAGGCTTCTGCTTGCTTATCGAAGTGAAGATGAGGAAAATGAAGGTGGAAGGCTTCTGCTTGCTTATCGAAGTGTGTCTCAATAGCTTGAGGTCGCAACCTCCTTAGAAAGGGGCTCAGACCTTTGACATCAATAACTGGCCGAATAAAGGCCATTACACGCCAAGTTCGAAACATTAAGTGTTGGTATGAGATTCTCCATTAATGTCATTAATCATGGATTAATAATGCATTTGTTACACACTAAGCAGTTAGCAAAAAAGTATTCACGTGACAAAACACAGGTCGTGTTTGCACACGAGTCACCTTTGGTTCTGTACAATCCGGGCTCTAGATTTGTACCCCCTATGTGGGCATGCATGAGAGAGAGTCTCTCCTCATGCATATGTTCACAATATCAATGCTTGTGATACATTATAAATAAACCTCAATGCATTGAAACTTTCAATATGGAATTAAAATCTCATTCACAATGACGTCTCCTTCCTTTCCACCTCTTTTCCATTCACATTTTCAATAGAGTATTCCATAAGAGGACTAGGGGTTGAACTGATCTGAAACACTCAAATTCAGTAAGACCAAAGCATTCTAACATCCTTTTCTCCCTTGAACAAGAGCTTTCTTCCTTCCTCCCTATAGATAAAGCTTTGGCTATTGGTTTGTGCACATATTTACTTTTTAAGTCAAAATATGCTTTCTTTCAATCTTGTATAATATCAGTTTGGTTAGTCAACTCATGTCATAATGCTTGATAAGTTGCTTGATTATGAGCAGTGGGCTTAGAAATCAAAGAAATATCTCATCTTTATCAAGATAACTATAACTGTGATCAAGTGTGCGATCATTAGATGCGTGTCAAATTTCTATTTGTCTGTTCAACAGCACCATTCAAATTGGTTGATAGAAGTTTAACTGAACTTTCTTAGCACCTCCCTTTTTTATGTTGTAACACATTTAATTGTTTTTCTACAACTTAATCTAACATATCTCCCATGATGCCTATAGGGTTGACCATTGCAAGATTGAACTTTATGCCAATTATGATTTTCATAAGTGCAATTTTAATTATTTGGTTTTACTAGGAGTGAGTAGCAAATCCAACATATCCTACTTGATCCAGAAAACCGAACTGATGCCAAAAAAAAAATGTTCTTTGGGTTTTAGTCAAGTTTCTAGATCTGCATATTATAAAACTTGGATTGGGTTCATGGTTTTCTGACCTACTTATGATATATTTTGTCATATGCCACATGTTATCACATATCATATATCACATAAATATCTTATACTGAAAAAAAAACCGGAAAAAAGAGATAAAACTTAAAAACTGAAAAATACAAAACATAACCCGAGCCAGATCAATTTTCTGATTGCGTCTGGGTTTTGGAGTGTTATATACATTTATAAACTACACGTACACTGTTTGAGAGGAAGCCTGTGCTGAAGCATGAAGCCAAACGTTTAAGCATCTTTTTCTTAGTTATTTGCAAGAGTTTGCTAAATATTGTCATGGCTATTAATTTACTCAAATTGTTTTTTTTTATTGTTGAAACATAAATTTCCTACCTATAACTTGTTCTTTGTTGAAACTATGTTTTAATGCAACAAGGCTGCTGCACAAGGGTAATTAGTTTAATGAATAATAAAATGATTAGTTGAAATTTTGTAGCCGTTCTTTCAAAGTAAATACTTGACTTTGTAAGTGCAGAATCAGAATCAGAGGACTTGCATTCTGAAAAATGGAATTCAAGCATAAATCAAACCCTGCTAAAGCATCAAAATCAGCATATATCTGCATTGCCAGCACAGCTTCCTGCTGGTGCATATCTTCCAGCTTGCACAGGTAAATAATCATGATATCTTACTGTGCTTTATTCCACACAATAACATCTTATACTATGAATTGCAAAAGAATAGTGTTTGCAATGGAATTTTAAAGATGCTTTAACCATGAACTTTAACAGGAAGTGGTTTATGCTCCCATTTTCCCCGGTATCTATTTTCTTTTGGTATATGCTCAATGTATCAACATTCAACTATCATTATTGCTTACAAAAAGCTGCTTTTAACTTGTGTAACAAGTTGAAAAAATACCAGTTGATTTTTTTTATTGCATTATGGTCATGAAACAATCATCATTGGTTGTTTATTTTTCATGTAGAATGCAGTGATGGAGGGTCTGAATATCCTGTAGTGAAAGTTCCAGGCA